>NW_006921593.1:30487013-30488469 GCF_000298275.1 Orycteropus afer afer
TTTTTTGCTAATGCTTTCAGTGTAACTTGGACTTCTTCCTTCAATACCATTGGCTCTTGATCATATTCTACCTCCTGAAATGGTTGAACATTGACTAATGCTTTCAGTGTAACTTGGACTTCTTCCTTCAATACCATTGGCTCTTGATCATATTCTACCTCCTGAGATGGTTGAACATTGACCAATCCTTTTTGGTACAGTAACTGTGTATTCTTCCCATCTTTTGATGCTTCCTGGCCTATAGAATCCTTCAGTATTGCAACTCATGGCTTAAATTTTGTCTTCAATTCTTAAAGCTTAAGAAGTTTGTGAGGCAAACTAATAAAATAAAACTTCTATGATCAGATATCATTCTCCCACCTGAGACCATGGAGGAAAATGTAATGCTTTGGTAGAGCTACTATTTCACCAGAATAAGACTAGCTTCTAATAAACATGGAAGCCCCTTGCTACTTTTCTGTCCAGGTTCCACATATAGCCCCAGTGATGCAATTTTGCCGAGTCATATAAACCCAGGAGAACTTGAAGAGAATTATATGTTAACTTAAAAGAGAGAGAAAAGAAAGAAAATACAGTCTCTTTAGTTATATATTGTTGTTGTTAGGTGCTGTCAAGTCAATTTTCAACTAATGGCAACTCCACACATCTCAGAAAAGAACTATCCCATAGGGTTTTCTCAGCTGTGACTTTACAAAAGGAAATCACCAGAACTTTCTCCTATGGAGCCACTGGGTATGTTCAAACTGGTGACATTTAGTTTATCGGCCAAAAACATAACCATTGCATATGCAAAATCATATTTAATTTTTTTATTTGTATAGTACATTTCATCTATTTATAGCAAGTTGTAATAAGTTGTGTCTTAAACTTTTTCTTGAACATAATTTGGACATGATTTTATGAAAATGGTTAAGAAATTCAGAGACATTCCTCCACTGAAATAGCACTGAGTAGGTCAACAAAATTATTTCAATAGCCAAGCAGTTACCAGTCATGGGGACATTCATTTCAAATGGGCTGTGGTCATGTTGTCAGAAAGGACCAATCCCTGGAGAAGAATATCATTCTTACCAAAGTAGAGGGTCAGTGAAAGAGGGGAAGACACTCTATGAGATGGACTGACACAGGGGCTGTGACGATGGGCTCAAGTGTGGCAATGTTTCGGAGGCCAGCACAGGACCAGAGAGTGTTTCAATCTGTTGTCCATGGGGTCACTGTAAGTTGGAACTGACTCTACAGCACCTAACAACAACAAAAGGTTGTTTTGTTTTGTTTTTGAATGAAAGAAAAATACGACAAGACTTTATGTAAGGAAACCTTTAGTTTCTCCCAGGAGTTGGAATTTTTGCCGTCACTTAAGACCTAAGACCATACATTCTTTTTTTTTTTTTATTAGGATTTGGGTGAAGATTTACAGAGTAAATTCACTTTTCATACAGCAGTTCACATATACTTT
>NW_006921593.1:30496414-30508403 GCF_000298275.1 Orycteropus afer afer
TGTATAGTAGGTTTTGAGATCCGGCAATGTGAGACCTCCTACTTTGTTTTTCTTCTTCAGTAGTGCTTTGCTTATCCGAGGTCTCTTTCCTTTGCTGGGAATTTTCTTGATTTTAGCACTGAAAGTCCCACATCATGGGAAATCCCTCTATCTCTGACAAGTTGGATTATTTGGTCACAATTCATTATCACTTGCCAGCCATGATTCCTTACAACCAGGAATTTTGCTCTTTAGATCTCTAACAACAGCAGCAACAACAACAACAAAACCCACTGTCATCAAGGCAATTCCTACTCATAGTGATCACGGCAGTAAATCTTTACAGAAGTAGATTGCCCCTATAATGACAGACACAGAAACCAATGGAATAGAATTGAGAACCCAGAAATAGATCCATCGACCTATGGTCAGCTGATCTGATCTTTGACAAAGGGCCAAAATCCATTAAATGGAGAAAAGAATGTGTATTTAATAAATGGTGCTGGCAAAACTGGATATGCATTTCAGACAAATGAAACAAGATCTGTACCTCACACCATACATAAAAATGAACTCCAGATGGATCAAAGACTTAAATGTGAAACCTAAAACTATAAAGTTCCTCAAGGAAAAACTAGGGGCCAATTTAGAGGTCCTAATATATGGCATAAATAGACTATTAAGCATAACCCAAAATGCACAAACAGCAGAAGACAAACTAGATGAATGGGACCTTCTAAAAATTAAATTTTTATGTGCTTCCAAAGACTTCTCCAAAAGAGTCAAAAGAGAACCTACAGACTGGGAAAAAATATTCAGCAATGACATATCTGACAATGGACTTATCTCTAGAGTTTATAGAAAACTGCAATAGCTCAACATCAAAAAGACAAATAATCCAATTAAAAATGAACAGAAGACTCGAACAGACACTTCACCAAAGAGAATATTCAGGTGGCCAACAAACATATGAAGAAATGCTCACGATCATTAGCCACTAGAGAGATGCAAATCAAAACAACAATGAGATACCATCTTGCCCCAGCACTAGTAGCAAAGTTCAACAAGACAGAAAATAATAAATGCTGGTGAGGATGAGGAGAGATTGGGACTCTTATACACTGCTGGTGGGATTGCAAAATGGTACAACCACTGTGGAAAGCAGTATGGTGATTCCTTAAAAAGTTGGAATTAGAAATATCATTTGACCCAGCCATTCCATTACTAGGTATACATCCTAAAGAAGTGAGAGCCAGGACAAGAACAGATATATACACACCCATGTTCATCACAGCACTATTTACAACAGCCAAAAGATGGAAATAACCTAGGTGTCCATCAACTGAAGAATGGATAACCAAACTATGGTACATACACACAGTGGAATACTAGTGTTGTTGTTAGGTGATGTCAAGTACTCTCCGACTCATAGAGACTCCAGGCACAGCAGAACGAAACACTGCTCGGTCCTGCTCCAGCACCATGATCCTTGCTATACTTGAGCCCATCACCATTGCCACTGTGTCAATTGGTGAGGACCTTCCCCTCTTTTTCAACCCTCCACCTTACCAAGCATGATATCCTCCAGGGAATGGTCCCTTTTGACAACGTGACCAAAGTGTGTCAATGGAATACTATGAAACCCTAAAGAATAACATAGAATCTGTAAAACACGGCATAAGGTGGATGAACTTGGAGGACATTATGCTGAGTGAAATAGGTCAATCACAGAAAGACAAATATTGTATTAGTCCGTTATTGTAAAAAGTCAAGGAAAGTTTTATATATGGAAGGAAATTGTCTTTGTTGGTTACCAGGGGTGGAAGGGGACGGGAGGAAATGCTGTTAGACAGGTAGAGATAAGCATTGATTTGGGTGAAGAAAAGGGCAATATACCAAATGTGAGGGATCAACATGGTGGCATCAAGGAAGAGGAAGACATAGAGAGGTACATGGGAGGTGCAGATGGCAAAGATGAACCCTTTTGCACATACAGTACTGTGTTGTGAGTGAAGGCAAACACAGATAATGGTGAATAGATGGGTGGACAGGCTGAACTATTAGGTATGTCTATGCAGGGGGCAGTGTGCCCAAAACCATGTATAGGGTTGGCAGACAACGTTTCTACAAGTGTATTGGTATGTTCTGTAAGAATTCCCAGGTATATAATAGAGCTGACAAGGGACAAGGTTGTAGTCACTTCTTGGTCACAGCCAGCTACCCAGAGGGAACAAATAGTTGGACCTGTTGGCTTGGGACCATAGTCACAAGGGACCTCAAGCTCAATTGGCATAACGTACTACACAAAACATTGTTCCACCTCCTACTTTGGCTAGTAGTGACTGGGATCTTAAAAGCTTGCAAGCGGCCATCTACATGTAATGATGGGTCTCCCCTCATCTAGAGCAAAGAAGAATGAAGAAAACCAAAGATTCATGGAAATAATTAGTCCAAGCAACTGGTACCATGAGATCCTCACCCTATACAACTATGAGACCAGAAGAACTAGATGGTGCCCAGATACCACTGTCAACCACTCAGAAGGGAATCTATGTTGGAGATCCTGGATAGAGTGGGAGAACAATGTGGAACAAAACTCAAAGTCATTTGGAAAAAAAGAAAAACAGGTACCAGGTTTGCTGGTCTGATAAAGCCTGATGGAACCACTGAGACTATGGCCCCTAGCTGCCCTTCAGGTCTGGAATTGAACACACTCCTGTGGCTTCCAACCAAGCAAAAGACAGGCATACGAGCTGAATATTTACATTAGGTAGATGCACTCCTTGGGGAGATCAATCATGGGAGAATAGAAGGGTTGTGTATGCACAGGGATACAGCTCAGGGGGCAGAAGTGCATGGAGGGAAGGACCCAGCTAAGAGGTAACTATAGGGAGGAAGTGGGAGGGGAGTGATTGCATTGTGGGAAATTGTGGTCAATGTCATGAGACAAAGTGTAGGTGAGCTGCTGTATGGAAAGTGAGTTTGCTCTGTAAACTTTCACCCAAATCACAAGTAAATAAATAAATTAATTAAATACCCCTCCCTCCCCAAAAAAGGAAGAAGTAGATTGTCCCATCTTCCTTCAGCAGAGTGGCTGGTGGGTTTGAACCACCAACCTTCTAATTAGCAGGCAATACCTTAGGCACTGCACTACCAGAGCTCCTTCTCTAGACTTCTACTTCCCATTTATTCACTGAGTGAGTTTGAACAGCTGATCCAAAGACCCACCTCCCAATTTTGAGCACCTGTACTTCTTGGCTTGCTTCCCCTGTTAGATTTTACAAAGCCAGAAAGACTCATTGCTGTCACTTTGATCTAACCATTCTATTTTGTAGACAAAGAGACCGAAGCTCAGGAAGTCAAGTGACTTTCTCAATGTCACTCAGACAATGTGGTAATAAATGTCAGTTTTCCAACTCTCAAGCTAGTATGGCCTCTACTACAAGCTGTTCTATCCTCCCACCACACAGAATTTCCAAGAGTGGGATGGTTATGCCCGTGACAAACACTCATGGACCAGAAGGATTCTACAGCTGATAAACTGCCTCTGTCTTTAACTCTTCAGGTGCACTTCTTCTCCAGGCTGTTCACTGTGAGGTCACCAATCACTTCTCCCTTATATGACACTATCCTGACTCCAAACGTGAGCACAAAGCATCTAAATCAATCCTATGTCTGTATGAAGAACGATTTCTCTCTTTCCAGGAATCATGTATCTGTCATTTTGTGCAAATAACAGCCAAAAACTCCCTACATAATATCATGCTTTCTAACTTTGATGACTCCCTAAAGGCAATATGTACATCTGAAAGGATTGTCGCACTGCTGATTATTATCATTAATGACTTTCAATTTTCTCTGATAAGCAACACAAATAATGATGCATGGGATTAATCTATTTTGCATTAAAAATCTTTATTAGCTATGATTTATTTCTGCAATGGAAAAAAAACTTTCAGTCTTGGCTTTTTCCATTTTAACTTCTGGAAAAATGTGTATATAATATATTGCCCCTAAAGATTCTTACTATGAATGAATCTGGAACTTCATATGCAATATTTATAATCTATCTCACACCTCTTGTACCCTCTACTGTTTCTCTGCATTTTGTCCTTCAGCCCTTGTCCAATAACTAGCTATATCAATGAGCATGACATTAGGATGGTACAAACGTTTATTCTGTTATGTGAATAACCAGGCTAGCCTTTATCATTGTATAAAAGAAGGCTTTTTTATACTTGATCTGAATCCCAAAAGGAATTGTGGAGGGCTACAATGAGCAATGAGGGCTATAATGTGGAGGAAGAATCATTAACAACCTGAGATACGCTGATGATACAACGTTGCTTGCTGAAAGTGAGAATGACTTGAGGAACTTACTGATGAAGATTGAGGAACATAGTCTGCAGTATGGATTATATCTCAATATAAAGGAGACAAAAATCCTCACAACTGGACCAATAAGCAGCATCACGATAAATGGAGAAGAGATTGAGGTTGTCAAAGAATTCATGTTGCTTGGTTTTACAGTTGAGGCCAATGAAAGCAGCAGTCAGGACATTAGCCATTGTGTAGCACTGGGTAAGTCGGCTGTGAAGGAACTCTTTCAAGTGCTGAGGAGCAAGGATATCTCCTTGAGGACTAAGGTGCACCTGACACAGGGCATGATATTTCCAGTTGCCTTGTATGCATGTAAGAGCTGGACAATGAATAAGGAAGACTGAAGAAATTTGATGCTTTTGAGTTGTGGTGCTGACGAAGAATGCTGAAAGTACCATGGACTGCTAAAAGAACTAACAGATCTGTCCTGGAGGAAGTGCAGCCAGAATGCTCCTTGGAAGTGAGGATGACCAGCCTTCGTCTCACCTACTTTGATCATGTTGTCAGAGGGGACCATTCCCTGGAGAAGCATGTCATGCTTGGTAGGGTGGAGGGTCAACGAAAGAGGGGAAGGCCTTCCACAAGATGGATTGACACGGTGGCTGCGACAATGGGCTCAAGTATGGAGCTGGTGCGGGATTGGGCGGTGTTTGGTTCTGCTGGGCATGGGGTCGCTATGAGTTGGAAGCGACTCGATGACACCTACAACAACAACAACAACAATGAACTACAAGAAACTTACATCTCTGTGTATCATCTAACTTATTATAAAATTGATAAGATTTTAGATTGTTCTGCTTTTTCCATTATTTGTCACATAGGATTTTGGTCTATGAATATCATTATTTAGAGGATCAATGGAATACATTTGGCTGTGGGTAACAGAGTACCAAACTCACTGCCATGGAGTCGGATCTGACTCATAGTGACCCCTCCTTGGGTTTCTGAGGCAGTATCACTATGGAAGTAGATTGCCCAATCTTCCTTCCACAGAGTGACTGGTGGGTTTGAACCTCCATCCTTCTGGTTAGTCAAATGCCTTAGGCACTACACCACCAGAGCTCCTGTGTGACTAGTATTGCTTAAATAATCCCACATAACAGGTTGTCTGGAGCCCAGCCATCGCAGGGTTGGGGTGCCCACATCCCTAACTCAGATCCTTGTTCTGTCACCTTAAGTGGGTTACCAATATCATGGCTGCAGGATAGGAAGTGTTACTTTCTTTTGAACAATATCACAAGCAGGGAGGAAGATGGCAGGGATGTTCTCCTCTCGTCTTCTTTATCAGGTAGAAAACACTTCCGAGAAGTCTCAAGCAGTCTTCTTGTTAAATCATTGCTTGATTGGGTCCCACGTCCAAACCGAGACCAATGAGAACACCACGACCAGCTTAGACTAAATGTGCTTCATCTGGCGCTGGGGGTATGACCCCTGGAATTAAATTGATGGTCTATAATAAGAAAGGAGAAGAGCAACTGACAGACTATGACCCTTTGGTTTTCAATTATTCAGCCAAGAATTGGCTCTCTGGTCTCAAATCATCTAACCTAAGGAGATAATCAATAGATAGTTTTTAAAAAAATGTGTGTAAACATTCTCTTTTCGTGACTGACTCAATGCCTAGATTACCTGTGCACCATGTGCTGTGCGTTAGGAGTGGAGATGGTAAGCGGAGATGCTAAGTGCTCCAGAATCAACACTGTTGCCCTTGGCCAGTAGCTTCAAAAAAGCATCAATTATCTGTCCTGACAGGGAAATACAAATGACAATTCCTTATCAGGAAAATAAGAATGGCGACACTGTTTTTAAATAGCTTCAAAAATCAGTCACCATCAAGTCGGTTCTGATTCATGGTGACCCCATGTGTGTCAATAGCTGGCTTTTGAGAAGTAGACCTCTAGGTCCTTCTTCTGAGATAATGCAATGTGGTCTCAAACCACTAATCTTTAGGAGCCAAGAACATTAACCATTTGCAACACTGGGGGACTCCAATATCTTTGAAGTGCTATGTGAATGCTAATGGGATGCGAAATAGGAGGGAAGCTTAAACATCCATGGACATTGTTGTTGTTGTTATTTGCCATCGAGTCGGCCCGACTCCTAGCGACCCCTCCTTGGGTTTCCGAGGCAGTTATCACTACGGAAGTAGGATTGCCCAACCTTCCTTCCGAGGAGTGGCTGGTGGGTTTGAACCGCCAGCCTCCTGGTTAGCAGTCAAGTGCCTTAGGCACTATGCTACCAGACATTGTTGTTGTTGTTGTTATGTGCCGTCGAGTCAAACCCGACTCATAGCGACCCCTCCTTGGGTTTCCGAGGCAGTATCACTACGGAAGTAGGATTGCCCAACCTTCCTTCCGAGGAGTGGCTGGTGGGTTTGAACCGCCAGCCGCCTGGTTAGCAGGCAAGTGCCTTAGCCACTATGCTACCAGAGCTCCCATGCTACCAGACATTAGCAAACTTTAATTAAAGACAGCACAGGTAACAGGCCAGGGCCAAATGTTTCTGATGCTCTGTAGCACGCAGCTGGTCAGTGTCTTAGTGATCTAGTGCTGCTATTACAGATATTCCACAAGTGGGAGGTTTTGACAAACAAAAGCTTATTTCCTCACAGTTTAGAAGGCTAAGTCCCAATTCACCACAGTGCATCGAAAGGAAGACTTCCTCACTCTGTTGACTCTGGGAGCAGGTCCTTACCTCTTTCCAGCTTGTTTCTTGCGTCCTTGAAGACCTCAAGTGCCATGGCATCTGTCTTCCCCCACGTACGCTTGCTTGCTTGCTTTTTCTGCTCTTTTATGTCTCGAAAGAGATTGACCTCAAATCTACCCTATTGTAATAGTGCCACATTAACATGACATTGACAAAGATAACCCATTTCCAAAAGGGATTACCTCACAGACACAGAAGGTTACAACACACATTTTTGGGAACATAGTGCAATCCGTAACGGTCAGCTTCATGTAAATGGCCTTCTCCTGTCCCTGCCTTCCTCAAGTGTGTAGCTCATCTGACGTATTTACAACGTGAACCCATTGGGCAACCGATTTCCAAGTCTGGGTTCAGAAGAGCCCTCATTTTCTGTTGTTTCTCTTAAGTGATCAATAACAACAGTAATGAAAAGCACAGCTGGTGGAGTTCTTGGCAGCCCTTCTTCACAGTCTCAGGGTGAGCGCTCAGCTGTTGACAATGCAAGGCTGCTCAATTTTGGAAAAATGAATCCAGGTAAAATACCATCACAAAAGGGAGAAGAGAAAGCTTTTGAGCATTTCTTAAATTATAGCTCTCAGCTTGGCCTCTTCAGACACAAATGCAAATCCTTATGAATCTTATTTCAGAAACTAACAAAACCAGATATGTTTCAAAATGTATCAAACAGGAAGAATAACTGCATTAAGAGGAGTTCCCTCTAATAGCCCTGACTCTGGCAGGACCTCACTCCCCCAGATGTTCTGGCAATTTCTGACTCCTGACCCTGCATTTCCCTCGCGTAAAGTGTCCCTCTTCTTCCGTGTATGCATATTTTCTTAATTTCCAAATTCCTGGACCAGAGGTAAACTACCCCCCACCTTTTCATTCCGTGGAGATTGTATATGTCTAACGGTTGCTGTCCTTCACAAGACCATGTCACCTTGTAATAACACACTACCAAGGCCTCTTCTCCAAGACCTGAATGTCCCGTTTTGGCGTATGTCATCATGAAGGTTGTTAAAGCACACTTTTCTGGGCCCTGCTCCAGACATTTTGCTTTACTAGGACTGGGAGCTCTGGTAGCATAGTGCCTAAGGTGCTTGACTGCTAACCAGAAGGCTGGCGGTTCAAACCTGCCAGCCACTCCTCGGAAGGAAGATGGGGCAATCTACTTCCGTAGTGATACTGCCTCTGAAACCCAAGGAGGGGTCGTTATGAGTTGGGTCTGACTCGACGGCACATAACAACAACAACAAAGGACTGGGATGGGGCCTGATAATCTGCATTTCTGGTACGTGACTGTGGTGCTGATGGATCCAAACCAAAAAAAACTAAACTGGTTTTCATCTTGGGCTTGAAGTTGCTATTGAACTAATGAACTCTCCTCCTGAGAGCTGGTGAAAGCCTATTCCAAGTAGCGTATACTGGCACCTTGACCAGCACTGCCACATCTAGTGTGTGTGTGTGTGTGTGTGTGTTTTCTATAACACCATACTGCAGGAATCCATCAGTATTAATGCATATCTAGTTTCCTGTGATCCTATGATAGGTCTCTTCTACACAAATAGTTTTTGCTTGGCTACTAATTGAAACGTTCATAATTCAAACTCATCCAGACACACGATGGGAAAAATGCCTAGCAAGCTGTTTTTGTAAAGATTACAGCCAAGAAAACCCGATGGGAATATTCTACTCTGCAACACACAGGGTTGCCAGGACTCAGAGTTGAATTGATGGCAATGGGTTTGGTTGTTTTGTTTCTTTTAGTTCCCTAGGCCCTGGTCAGGAGCTCTGGTGTTGTAGTATCTAAGGCATTTGACTGCTAACCAGAAGGCTGGAGGTTCAGACCCACCAGCCCCTCCTTGGAAGGAAGTTTGGGCAATCTACTTCCATAGTGATACCGCCTCAGAAACCCAAGGAGTGGTCACAATAAGTCGGATCTGACTCGACAGCAGTGAGTTTGGGTTTTTGGAGGCCCTCCACCAGGAGGCCCTGATCAGATGAGTCTCCAAGTTCATGGGCTCTTTGGACTCAAACTGGGGATCAGGACCACAGTTTTTACTCCATTAGTAATGAGTCAAGAAAGTAGCCAATTACAAGAAACAGGTAGTGGACTGCTGATGGGTGTTTTAAAACAGTATATAAAAATATATAATCACATATGTAATCATTTACATAAATATATATACAAATACAATCCTATATATACACTCATATATATACATATATATATACACACACACATACATGTATGTGTATATATATATATATATGTATATATATATATACATATACAAAATCACACACATGTGTGAACATACATATCTTACATACAATCAACCCATTATGACACTT
This sequence comes from Orycteropus afer afer, assembly GCF_000298275.1. Classification (NCBI taxonomy): domain Eukaryota; kingdom Metazoa; phylum Chordata; class Mammalia; order Tubulidentata; family Orycteropodidae; genus Orycteropus; species Orycteropus afer. Next base: position 30,505,814 of record NW_006921593.1, read on the forward strand.
TCACACATACATCTGTAGGTGGGTGGGACTTTTCTCTTTTCCCTCTCTCCTTTCTTAGAATGTTCATTTACGTCTTAATTTCTCCTACAAAGTTAGCTTGATATTCACCCATTAAAAAAACATTTTTTTTTTTTTTAAGTATAAAGACACTGAGGAATTGGTGACTAAAGGTGCTGGGTCTGTGATTTTCTCTGACTGGGCGCTCATGAGTGGGGTTGCTAACCCCAGCAGGGGTGGCTACCATAGTCCTACCCAGTGTGGGAGGAAGCTGAAGAGAAAAATCAGGTCTCTGAATTCTGAATGTCCCCTCTCTGCTTCTTCCTGCAGGAAACACTATCTTCATGAAAGGGAAAATTCTCATAGGAAAGGAATGCTCTTCTCCTCTCCTCCTTAGGATGTGTCTGAAAACTAGTCACTCCTGAGTTAATAACTGCTGAAGGGTACATTAGACCCAGAAGGCTGCACACACTATGGGGAAGGCAGATGCCATGCGAGGATTGCCAAGAGGAATGCCCAGGGCTATCAACAAGGAAGGGGTGGACATGGCCAAGACCCTGCTTTGGACTTTTAGCTTCCAAAACATGAGAAAATACCCCTCTGTTCTTCAAAGCCATCTACTTGTGGTATTTCTGTTACAGCAGCATTGGGAGACTAAGACAACTAGCTAAGGGGAGTGTTATCCAAGAAGACCCTTCTGAAGACTATGCCTGCTATCTTTTTTCCTTGTCTCTCAAGAATCTAGCCCTGATTCAGTAACACCAACAGAGAGCTGTTATTTAGCTCACGATATTGTTTTAAAATGTGTCAATGTGACAACACTTGTCATTTGCTGGATATCATCTTGCTATCTGATTTGGGAAATACTACTAAGAGCAGAAGACGTCTGTTTATCCTACCAGTTGTATCAGCATCAACAAAAGTGATGTCCTGAATTGTATCCTAGAAACTCTGCAGTCTAACATGCTCTCAGAATCCTCTCCTTGTAAATAAATTTTAATTTAATTTTTGACTTGTATTTGTAAGGGACCTCTGGTGGCATAGTGCCTAAGGCACTTGACTGCTAACAAGAAGGCTGGCGGTTCAAACCCACCAGCCACTCCTCGGAAGGAAGATTGGGCAATCTACTTCCGTAGTGATACTGCCCCGGAAACCCAAGGAGGGGTCACTATGAGTTGGGTCCGACTCGACGGCACATAACAACAACAACAATTTCTAAGGTCAAGAAGTGAACATCTACTAAGGCAGATAAACTTATAAAAATTAAGAGTTTAATCAAACGTGGTTTTCTTATATGAAACCCAGAGCTCCACATGGCTCTGCCTGGTTATGAAACCACATTCATTGAAACTGCAATATGATTTCTATCCTATATTGAAGAAATGTAAATCTTTTTTTAAAACTCCTTTGAAAAAAGTCTAAAAGTGAAGGTAATTCTCAGTGCACTGTAAAGTTCCCCCAGTCTTCCTTTCTGTCTTAGCTCCCCATACTCTTGAAGAAAACAACCATGACACCAACAAACTTTCTCCACTGGCCCCTTCTCTCTGCTTCCCACGTTGCCCGCCCCAGCCTGAGGCTCTTCCTCTCTCTTTCCCATTTCCTCTCCCCATGCTCCTCAACCTGGGACTGACAACAGAATGATTCCAACACGTGACCTTTTCCATTATCCACAACTGCTTGGGAATTGCAGTTCATCTCCACTGCCAGTTGATTTTCAGGAAAGAAAAAGGCTTCTCCAGAATTCTGGAGAATAAGAGTTCCCCAGTGAACACTTTCCATGGCCATTGTAGTCACACAGGCCCAGGTGCTCAGCAAGGCCCGCCATTTAAAGCTTTGGTGTTGCCATCTTGAAATTTATACTTCTTAATCCTGTGGACCCCCCATTTCTGTTTTACACTGTGTCTGGCAGATTATGTAGCTGGTCCTGCCAGCATGGTATCTCTGGCTCTCTATGAGTTTGAGAAGTGAGTCGGTAACTAAGTGGTTATGAGCGAGGAAAAGAACCTTGGCTGAGAATCAAGGGAAGGAGGCTCTGGGTCAAGGGAAGGAGGAAAGGAAGGGAGGGACTTCTGTCTATATTCATAAGCCCTTCCCTACAGGCTGCCTTGTTGTTGTTATTGTTGTTGGGTGGTGGTGTTAGGCAGCTTTCCTGGGCTGTGGTGCCAGAAAACAGGCAGGAGTGTCTCTCTCCTCCTTCTGCAGCTGAGGCTGAGCATATAAACTTTTATCAAGATTTATTGGGGGGTATACTGGCTTGCAGGACTTTGAAGCTCTGATAAAAGGCTTGAGAGAATGCTAGTTTGAAGTCCCACTGACTTTCAGCACTTATCTTTCTAGTTAACATTTCAAAGGACTTAAATATCATAATAAATTCTCTGTAAGGTTCTTCTGCTAGAAAAAAATAAGCATTTTCGCCAACCCCAAATTGACTTATAATTCATTTACTTGTGAGTTGAAACTTTTCTACCTGTTACTTTTTTTAAAAAAAAGTACATATATACAGAGAGAGAGAGAGAGAGTAAGAACAAAACAACAACAAATATATATTTGTCATAAATATATATATATTGTTATAAATATATATATAGTTATA
>NW_006921593.1:30508597-30522674 GCF_000298275.1 Orycteropus afer afer
GGCGGTTCAAACCCACCAGCCACTCCTCGGAAGGAAGGTTGGGCAATCCTACTTCCGTAGTGATACTGCCTCGGAAACCCAAGGAGGGGTTGCTATGGGTCAGGGCTGACTTGACGGCACATGACAACAACAACAACAAATATATATATACATATATTTATTGTTGTTTTGTTCTTTTTTTTTTTATTTTATAGATATGATTGGAAATCTTGTACAGAACTACACAACTTATGCAAATATAGTTATTACCTCTAAATGATTGCATTTGATGGCTGTTAATAACGAATTTGTCACCTAGATAGCGTTCCAACTAGATGGGTGTTCCTTGGAAACATGCCCTTATTTATTCCTCTTTCTGTCCCCACAGTAACATAAGGCTTGACACACACAAAAAAACACTGATTACATATGTAGTGAGAGCACAGAATTTTACCTTGTTTTTGTGGGAGGGGGGATTTTAAAAAAATGTTTGAGAATAATTTTGAAAATATTTTCTCTTTTATTAATATGTACTATTTATTGTTTAAATGCTCAGCCTCAGGTGCAGAAGGAGGAGAGAGACACTCCTGCCTGTCTTCTGGCACTGCAGCCTGTAAAGCTCACCTAATACCACCACCCAACAACAACAACAACAACAACAAGGCAGCCTGTAGGGAAGGGCTTTATTGATATGTGCCAGTCACATTACACAAACTACCTATACAAACGCACTGCTGGGGAGTCGGATCTGACTCATAGCGACGCCTCCTTGGATTTCTGAGGCGATATCACTATGGAAGTAGATTGCCCAACCTTCCTTCGGAGGAGTGGCTGGTGGGTTTGAACCACCAGCCTTCCGGTTAGTAGTCAAATGAATGCCTTAGGCACTATGCCACCAGAGCTCCTAAATTACCTATAGTAAGCCTTATACCAACCTTATAAATTATTTTTGTTAGTTCCATTTCATAGAGAACCCAGAAAGTTCAAGAGATTTCTCCAGGTCTATCCAGATTTTAAAAAAGAAAGAAAAAAAGTACATATTTTTAAAATAAATTTCATAATATGAATGAGTCTGGAGACTAATAAAATATTTTATATTCACCTGTGGAAAATGAAAAAGAGCCTTGTGGCCCAGTAGTTAAGGTGTTCAACTACTAACCAAAAGATCCAAGATTCAAACCCACCACCACAGACTCAAATCTACTGTGCAGAAGAAAGATGAGGCTGTCTGCTTCTGTAAAGTTTTACAGACTTGAGTATCCTATGAGGTTGTTCTACTCTCTCCTATACGGTTACTATGAGTCAGAATTGACTCAATGGCCATGGATTTCAGTTTGGTAGAAAATGAAAAACCCCATAAACAGAAAGAAAACAATCCAATTCTAAGAAATCCTCCTCCCTAACTTACCATCAATGAAAAAGCAAATGGAAAGGAAAACAATAAAAGCAAAATAAAATATAAATATAGGGAACACATTCCCCTACAGTGTTCAATGAGTTCCAAGTCAACTTAGAGCCAAAAGAATGCCACGGTGGCCTTGTCATTTCAGGAATGTAGGAAATTGAATAGCAAATGAAATAAATGACAGTTTAAGATGTATAGCAATTCTAGCTTTAAGTTAGTAGTGTCCATTTTAATTCTTAATTGAGACATGAAGATAAAAATAAAAATAAGCCTCCAATACAGGAAGAATCCTAAATAATTTTTGTAGCTACTTCTCCCTCAAAGAGGTGGAGCATAACTTCCCACTCCTTAAGTGTAGGCTATGCAGAGTGACTTCCTTCTAAAGGGTACAGTGTGGAGAAGGAGGAAAAAAGTATAACTTCTGACAAACACCACTTCAGCCACATGATGAAGGTCAACATCAATAGTCGTAAGTCACAATGACAGAACATGCCTTGATAGGATGTGATGAAAATGGCACTTTACCTTGAAATTGTCCTCAAAGCACATAACTCCAGTCTAACCATGAGAAAAACATTGGAAAAACCCAAGTTATGAAATGTTCTTAAAAATACAGGACTTGTACATCTCAAAACTGTCAAAAGAAGGAAACTATTATCCAAAACATAGAAAGTCTGAGGAATTGTTACGGACAATAGGAGCCTAAGGAAATGTGATGACTGTATCTCACATGGTATTTGATGGGATCTTGGACAGAAAATGAGCAAGAGGCAGAAGCCAAGGAAATCTGAAAAAGCAAGGATTTAGTTAATAAGAATGTATCAATACAAGTTCATGAATCGTGACAAATATACCACACTAGTTTAAGATGTCCACGGTAGAGAAAACTGTATGCAAGTGTGCAGGAACTCACTACACATTCATTCTGAAATTCTATATCTATTCTGAAATAAAAAAAGTTTATTGAAAAAAGCAGAAATGGAACTTACAATGTACCTAGTGATATTAAGTTACGGGAAACATCTCTTGATTGAATTGTTCTTGCTGAGAAGCGGAAAGACATGCTTGGTGAATGTTTCATTACCAATTTAATGATGATTGCCTTCTATAAAATGAAAGAAGCCATGCTGCTCTCTAATGATGCTGCTTCTGCTGCTTCTGGCACGTGCTCACCTCAGATTGGAGGCAGGGAGTGAGAGGCAGTTGGAACTGGCAGATGGTGTCTGATGACCAGACTGCCACCTCAGGTCCCTGGAGCACCCAGGGAGTCAGGCACACTCCCTCGTAAGTGCCTGCACTTTCCAGAAGCACAGGATGAAAGAGCCAGTGGAGCTTAATTCAGCGTGTTTCAAATGACTTAACTGATGACAGATATCAGTGAGTATTTTCTACCACATTAATTTTAATGTATTCTACATGTCTGATGTTAAAGACTCAAAATGACCTCCCAGTGTTCCCAATTAGTGTGCTCGATACAACTTCCTTATCATTTCTTAGAAGTGGCTGATGCTGTTTCCCAATTTAGCAAAAATTACAATTTATAATTTTTGCCTATAACTGGGGCATTAAACAAGGATATTAATATCTAAGTGGAATCACTATAAGTAAAACAGTCCATTAAGGGAATATAGAATTACAGAAAGTTTCATGTGACTTTCTTGAAGATGGGGGACCCACAAGTCTGAGACAGGTGCAAAGGTATACATCTTATTCATGGAACACAGATTAAAAAGTATGTATTTGGGGCAAAATGGAAAACCAGAAAGCTGCCCATGTATTTAATACCAAAATACAAAATTAACTGTCAGTATAAATCAATGATAAAGGAAGACCAAAGAAGAAATGGTGCGTCTGAATTATGGTGTTGGTGAAGAATATTAAATATGCATAGACTGCTGGAGAAAAAATAAATCTGTCTTGGAGGAGTACAGCCAGAATGCTCATTAAGGTGAGGAAGTTGAGACTTCCTCTTACTTACTTTGCATGTGTTATCAGGAGACACCAATCCCAGGAGAAGAACATCATGCTCAGTATAGTAGAGGGTCAACGCAAAAGAGGAAGACCCTCAGTGAGACGTACTAACACAACGGTTACAGCAATGGGCTCACACATACCTACCAATGTAAAGATGCCACAGGACCAGGCAGTGTTTCATTATATTATACCTAAGGTTACTGTGACAGATGATTTGTTAGCACCTTACAACAACTGGACCAATAAAAACCATCATGATGAATGCAGAAAGTATTGAAGGTGTCAGAGATTTCATTTTACTTGGATCCACACTCAATACCCATGGAAGTGGCAGTCAAGAAATCACATGTTGTACTGCACTGGGAGAATCTGCTGCAAGGGGCCTCTTCAAGACTTTAAAAAAAAAAAAAAAAAATAGCACTTTGAGGACTAAGGTGCTCCTGACCCAAGCCATGGTATTTGCAATCGCCTCATATACATGTGAAAGCTGGACAATGAGTAAGGAAGACTGAAGAAGAAATGATGCCTTTGAATTAACGTATTACTGAAGAATAGTGCACATAACATGGACTGCCAGAAGAATCACAAATCTGTCTTGGAAAAAAATAGAGCCAGAATACTCCTTAGAAACGAGGATGGCAAGACTTTGTCTCACATACTTTGAACATGTTAGCAGGAGGGACCAGTCCTTGAAGAAGGACACCATGTTTGGTAAAGTACAATGTGAGTGACAAAAGGAAGACCTTCAACAAAGTAGAATGACACAGTGGCTGCAACAATTGGCTCAAAGATAGTAAAAACTGTGAGGATGGTGCAGAACCAGGCATATTTTCCTTTCGTTATATATTGGGTTGCTGTGAGTTGTAAGTGACTCAATTGCACATAACGACAACACCACAATAAATCAATGATATAAATTTTGAAACTATGGAAAGATTGCATATTTTTGTCTGCTCCACCACTTGTCTGTCAGTTTATCATACTGTGGTGGCTTGTGTGTTGCTGTGAGGCTGGAGGCTATCCCACAGGTATTTGAAATATCAGCAGGGTCACCGATGGCGGACAGGTTTTAGTGGAGCTTCCAGACTAAGACAGACTGGGAAGAAGGAAGAGAATATCCACTTCTCAAAGAATTAGCCAGTGAAAACCTTATGAATAGCAGTGAAACGTTGTCTAATATATTACTGGAAAACTTTATGAATAGCCCTAAAACATTGTCCTATGTTGTGCCAAAAGATGAGCCTCTCAGGTTGGAAGGCATTCAAAATATGGAAGTGCTGTCTCCTCGGAGTCGACCTGATCTTAGTCATGTGGATGGAGTAAAGCTTTCAGAACTTCCACTTGCTGATGTGGCATGACTCAAAATGGGATGCAACAGCTGCAAACATCCATTATTAATTAGAACATGGAATGTATGAAGTTTGAGTCTAGGAAAATTAGAAGTTGTAAAAAATGAAATGGAACACATAAATATCAACATCCTAGGCATTAGTGAGCTGAAATGGACCAGTTTGGGCCATTTTGAATGAGACAACCATATGATCTAGTATCCCAGGAATGACAAATTGAAAAGGAATTGTGTGGCATTCATCGTCACAAAGAATGTTTCAAGATTTATCCTGAAGTACAATGCTGTCAATGATAGGCTAATATCCATATGTCTACAAGGAAGACCAGTTAATACTACTATTATTCAAATTTATGCACCAATTACCAAAGCCAAAGATGAAGAAATTGAAGATTTTTACCAACTTCTGCAGTCTGAAATTGACCAAACATGCAATCAAGATGTGTTGATTTTCACTGGTGATTAGAATGCAAAAGTTGGAAACAAAGAAGAATCACTGGTAGTTGGAAAATATGATCTTGGTGATAGAAATAGTGCTGGAGAGCACATGATAGAATTTTGCAAGACCAATGACTTATTCATTGCAAATACCTTTTATCAACAACACAAATGGTGGCTATACACATGGACTTCACCAGATGGGGTACACAGGAATCAGATAGACTACATCTGTGGAAAGAAGCAATGGAGAAGATCAATATCTTCAGCCAAAACAAGTCCAGAACACAACATAATACATAAAAAGCTTCCACAACCTACATTGGTGAGTAGCAACTAGGGTCTTTAAAGCTAACAAGCAGGCATCCAAGATGCAATTATTGGTCCCCTCTCATCTGAAGCAAAGAAGAATGAAGAAAATCAAAGGCCATCTAGAAAAAATTAGTCCAAAGATGTTGTTGGGTGGGTTTGAACTGCCAGCCTTCTTGTTAGCAGTTAAGTGCCTTAGGCACTATGCTACCAGAGCTCCTAGTCCAGGATATGATGGAAATAGTCCAAGAAGATGGAAGGACCCCAAGACCAGAACTAGATGGTAACCAGTTATGAATGTGAACCACTTAGAAATAGACCAAACCTGGAGATCCTGGATAGAGTGGGAGGAAACATGTGGAATAAAATCCAAAAGCACAAAAATGACCAGAATTACTGGTCAGATAAAGTCTGGTGGAACCCCCAAGACTATGGCCCCAAGTTACCCTTCAGGACTGGAATTGGACTCATTCCTGTGGATTAAGGAGCTCTGGTGGCGTAGTGCCTACGGCATTTCACTGCTAACCAGAAGGCTGGTAGTTCAAACCCACCAGCCACTCTGTGCAAGGAAGACTGGGCAATCTACTTCCGTAAAGATTTACTGCCTCAAAAACCCAAAGAGGGTGGCAGTGAGTTAGAATTGACTCGGCAACAGTGAGGTTTTGTTGTTGTTGTTTTTGTTTTCCCCTGGATTGGCTCTCAGCCCCAAAGTAGAAAGACCTACATGCAGAACACCTATCTCAAGGTGATGCACTCACCTACTCTAAAGAGATACACCCCTTAGAGCATTCAGCCATGGGGCACCAGAGGGACAGCATTCACATGGAGGGAAAGCTGGATAGATAGGAGTGCATAGTTAAGAAGGGCACAGGGAGGGGGTAGTCACAGGGACGGGAGGGGAGGAGAGTTTGTATGGTCAGGGATGGTAATTGGGCATGAAATCAAATGTACACAAACTGTTGAATACAAAACAAATTTTGCTCTGTAAATTTGCACCCAAAGCACAATAAAATAAAAAAGCCAGGAGCTGATTGTGGAACAGACCATCAACTGCTCATATGAGAGTTCAACTTGAAGCTGAAGACAATTAAAACTAGTCCATGAGGGCCAAAATATGACCTTGATTATATCCCTCCTGAATTTAGAGACCATCAAAAGAATAGATTTGACGCTTAAACACCAGTGACCGAAAACCAGACGAATTGTGATGACATCAAGAACATCATTCATGAAGGAAAAAAAAGGTCATTAAAAAGACAGGAAAAGAAGAAAAGCCCAAAATGGATGTCAGAAGATACTCTGAAACTTGCCCTTGAATGGAGAGTCTCAAGCTCTGGTGGCATAGTGCCTAAGGCATTTGACCGCTAACCAGAAGGCTGGTGGTTCAAACCCACCAGCCATTCCTCAGAAGGAAAGTTGGGCAACCTATTTCCATAGTGATACCGCCTAGGAAACCCATGGAGGGGTTGCTATGAGTTGGCTCTGATTCGATGGTGTGAATTTGTTTTTTTAAAAAACAAATGGAAGAAATGACAAGATAAAAGAGCTGAATGGAAGATTTCAAAGAGCAGCTCAAGCAGACAAAGTCAATTATTATAATAAAATGTGTGAAAACTTGGAGTTAGAAAAGCAAAAGGGAAGAACACACTCGGTATTTCTCAAGCTGAAGAACTGAAAAAAAAAAAATTCAAGCCTCAATTTGCAATATTGGAAGATTCTAAGGGCAAAATACTAAATGATGCAGGAAACATCAAAAGAAGATGGAAGGAATACACAGTCATTGTATCAAAAAGAATTGGTCAATGTTTGTGGTGGTTAAGTTTGTGTGTCAATTTGGCTGGGCTTGGTTGAGTGGCTGGGCAGCTGGTGGTAGTTAGTCCCCATGATGAGACTGGCAATCAGCTTTATGGTGGGGCCTACCAAAAGCAGTTAAGTAGCTGCATTAGGGATGTGGCCTGCTTCCCATATATAAGAAACAGCTTTGGGAATGGTCTCTAGCTTATGGCATACTTGAACCCTGCATGTAGCCATGTTGTTGTTCATAGCCTGCCATGTTGTGCCAACCTTGGGACTTTCAGTGGACTTAAATCGATGGCTTGCTGTGTGGTTTGGTAACATCAGAACTGTGCCATTTTATTTGTCGACCTTGGGTTTGTTAGCCTCAGCAGTCAGTAACTACCTGAGTGAATGTATGCCTCTAGCTTCAGTGGGTTGGGAGCAAGAGGCAAAGCTGAAGCCCAAGGCTGAGGGGCTTTCACACAGCTCCTAGAGCCTGGCACTTTGAACTTGGACTTAAAGCCTCCAAATTATAAGAATAAACTCCTTTTTGCTAAGGCTGTCCCATTTGTGGTATATTCTTGTCAGAGCAGTAGCAGGTAACCAGAACAACATTCATCCATTTCAGGAGGTAGCATGTGATCAAGAACAAATGGTATTGAAGGAAGAAGTTGAAGCTGCACTGAAGGAAGTGTCAAAAAACAAGGCTCCAGGAATGATGGAATACTCACTGAGATGTTTCAACACACAATGCCACACTGGAGGCATACACTCATCTATGCCAAGAAATTTGGAAGACAGCTATCTGGCCAACTAATTGGAAGAGATCCATATTTGTACCCATTCCAAAAAAAGGTGACCCCACAGAATGTGGAAATTACCAAACAACATCATTAATATCACTCACAAGTAAAATCTTACTGAAATAATTCAAAAATGATTGCAACAGTAACATTGACTGAGAACTTCCAGAAATGCAAACTGGATTCAGAAGAGGACATGGAATAAGGGATATTATTGTGGATGTCAAATGGATCTTGGCTGAAAGCAAAGAATATCAGAAAGATGCTTATTATCTGTGTTTTATTGACTATGCAAAAGCATTTGATTGTGTGGATCATAACAAATTATGGACAACATTGAAAAGAATGGGAATTCCACAACACTTAATTGTGCTCATGAAGAACCTACACACAGACCAGGTGGCTCTTCTTTGAACAGAACAAGGAGATACTGCATGGTTTAAAATTAAGAAGGGAGTATGTCAGGGTTGTATCCTTTCACCATACTTATTCAACTTGTATGCTGAGCAAATAATCCAAGAAGCTGGACTGTGTGAAGAAGAACATGGCATCAGGATTGGAGGAAGACTCGTTAACAACCTGTCATATTCAGATGACACAACTTTGCCTGCTGAAAGGGACAATGAGTTGAGGCACTTACTGATGAAGATTAAAGACTATAATCTGCAGTATAGATTATACCTCAACATAAAGAAAACAAAAATCTTCACAACTGGACCAATAAACAGCTTCACAATGGATGGAGAAAAGATTGAAGTTGTCAAAGACTTCATATTACTTGGTTCTACAATCAACAACAATGGAAGCAGAAGTCAAGACATCAGATGACATATTGCACTGGGCAAATCTGTTGCAAAAGACCTCTTTAAAGTGCTGAAGAGCAAAGATGTCTCCTTAAAGACTAAGGTGCACCTAACCCAAGCCATGGTATTTTTAATCGCTTCATATGCAGGACCTCTGGTAGTATAGTGCCTAAGGCATTTGACTGCTAACCAGAAGGCTGGAAGTTCAAACCCACCAGTCACACCTCGGAAGGAAGATTGGGTGATCTACTTCCATAGTGATACCATCTTGGAAACACAAGGAGGGGTTGCTATGAGTCAGATTCGACTTGACAGCAGTGAGTTTGGTTTTTTTTTTGTTTTGGGTTCATATGTGTGGTGCAGTAAATTACCTGGTATGGCTTTTCTAGCCATAAGTCTTTGTAAACTCAGTGGTGGAATTTGCTGTGAGCAACTGAGAAGCTCCTGATTGTAACAATCATCCACCTGGGGTATATCTGTTATGAGCAGCACAAAGCAATGTTTTGGGAAGTTCACTCTCTCTCTCAGGTGCTTAGAATTCTGATGTTATAATTGGTTAGTCTGGCCACTCTGCACGGCTCAAAAGGAGGTCTCCTAAAGGCAGAAGTCTCTCTTTGACTTCTGGCTGAGTAAGACATGTTGCTGAGAGAAAGAGACACCAAGAGACATGCACTGCTGAGAAAGAGACACCGAGAGACACGCATTGCTGGGAGACTGTGAGAGACTGTTGGGTGAGAGACGGCAGGCTAGAAGAGAGACTGAACGTTGTTCCTGAACTTGAATTGGAGCCTGGTGCCTCCCTATTAAACCCCATAATCTGTGAGTTCTGTGTAGCCACTGCTGTGAATTATCGAACCCAGCATTTAGGCTTTGGGTGATGAGGGAGGAACTGTTGGTGTAAGGGCTGGAGGGAGGCAGCATGCCTGGCCTTGTAGGAATAGGCCTTGGGTTACTGATGGCGATCCTGTTTTCCCTCTTGCAGGGTTAGAAGAGGTCAGGAGATATGGCCTCCTTGCCCTTTTAGCAATATGCATGTGAAACATGCACAATGAATAAGGAAGAACAAAGAAGAGTTGATGCTTTTGAGTTGTGGTGTTGGTGAAGAATACTGAATGTACCATGGACTGCCAAAAGAACTAACAAATCTGTCCTGGAAGAAGTGCAGTCAGAATGTTCCTTAGAAGTGAGAATGACCAGACTTCATCTCACGTACACCTGTCATGTTGTCAGAAGGGACCAGTCCCTGGAGAAGGATATCATGCTTGGTAAAGCGGAGGGTCAACGAAAAAGGGGAAGATCCTCAATAAGATGAATTGACACAGTGGCTGCAATGATGGGCTCAGGTACAGCAAGGATTATGCAGCCAGCACAGGTCCGGGCAGTGTTTCATCCTATCATACATAGGGTCACTATGAGTTGGAGCTGACTTGACAGCACCTAACAACAACATTTAGAAATTGTTTTAGACTTTGCCAGTAACATCTTAATTCCTATGTTGTCATGCCTTGGATTTCTTTTCAAACCACTGGAAATTAGTTTACACCACATTTATTTTGGCTAAAAGAACATGTTCTAAAAATCTGAATTGAATTATCAATATCAGCAAAAATGCATGGTTTGGTGGTAATTCAACTTTTAGGGAACTGACCTGCTACTTTACATTTTTATGTACAATAAAGCATAAATATGGAGAAAGTTCATGAAAATTATACCACAATATGTACATGGTGACTACATTTGTGGTATATGGTTCAAGTTTACTTTAATTTTTTTTAATATCTTTTCCCTATGTTGCCTTAATGTTTTTTAACCTGAATATATTTTACTTTTACAAATGGAGAAACAATATTAGTGCCATGTATCATAAAACATAATTATTTTTTTCTGTTTAGCATTATTGTTTAGCATATTTACAATGAGGTATAATGTGAAATTGTTAACTTGATGATAATAAAGTAAATTGTATTGCTGAAATAATAATTATGACTAAGATATGGTACAATCTTATTAATTCTGAACCTATAATTTCTACATTAGCAAGAAGATTTTCTCTGGCTGTTTAATAAAAGAAGGATTTTCTAAGCAACCTCATAGTGTTGCCAGGTTTTCAGAGGATATTAATGTATTCAAACATATTGGGCTTGTTGAAACCCTTAATAATCTTCATTTGTATATGATTATTTCACATACATTTATTTTGTATATTGAAAAATATATCAAAGCACTTTTTGATGGCCTATTTTTTCTCATAAAGAGCTTAGAAGGAAAAGGGACAGAGATTATTTGTTGATTTTACATATGGATCAATTGAAGGATTGAGGGCTAGGCTGTCATCTATATAGACCAAGGAGTGAATTACAGGTTGCCAGAAAGTTCCCACTGGGCCAGCATTGTCCTTCATTCCTGCCTGATGAGATCCTTTCATTGTCTGATAGGGCTTTTCATCTAGAACTGGAACAATAGTGCCAAAAATAAATATCTCAGAGATGGGATCACATTGATTCATCATGTTAAAGTGGAATTTGCTGACAGGAGATGTTCTAAGAATAATGTTTTTATTGGTTTCTTGGTTTACTTGGGTCAGGAGTGGAGAAGGAATAGGGCTCTCCTCTCCCTCCGCTGCGGGGTCAGCAGCACAGCCGGACAATGAAATAGGGAGAAAAGCCAAGAAACACTGACAGTGGCAGAAGGAGCAAACTGAGGCTTCTGCATACATTTCCTTGGGCCTTGTTCTGATAATAAGCTTCTTGCTCAAGAGTTCAAGGCAACTGCTAAGTAAAGACGGTGGGGAAAATGTAGGTTTATTTCAACCACTTCCCTACTTAAAACTCACCTCAAACAACAAACAATGGAAAAGAGTAGAAAAGTAGTCATTCTCAATGAAATAAGGAAATGGACATAAACCAGAACCATACTCTCTTTGAAGCATATCTTCCAAGTAATGAAATGTACATGAACACCATCACAAATTCTTCCTCAAATCTTGACCAAGAAACAGTTCTGTGTTACAGTTTAGGCTGACAATTTATAGGTCCTTTGATTGTTGCTGTTGTTAGGTGCTGTTGACTCGGCTCCGATTCATAGTGATCCTGTGTGCAACAGAACAGAATACTGCCTGGACCTGCACCGGCCTCACAATCCTTGCTATACCTGAGTCCATTGTGCAGCCATTGTCTCAACCCATCCTGTTGAAGGTTTTCCCCTCCTTTGGTGATCCTCTGCTTTACCAAGCATGATGTCCTTCTCCAGGGAATGGTCCCTTCTGACGACATGAGCAATGTATGTGAGATGAAGTCTGGTCATTCTTGCTTCTAAGGAGCATTCTGGCTGCACTTCTTGCAGAACAGATTTTTTTCATTCTTCTGGCAATCCATGGTATTTTCAGTATTCTTCGCAAATGGCACAATTCAAGGACATCAACTCTGCTTTTGTTGTTGTTGTTGTTATGTGCCGTCGAGTCAGCCCCGACTCATAGCGACCCCTCCTTGGGTTTCTGAGGCAGTATCACTACGGAAGTAGGATTGCCCAACCTTCCTTCCGAGGAGTGGCTGGTGGGTTTGAACCGCTAGCCTTCTGGTTAGCAGTCAAGTGCTTTAGCCACTATGCTACCAGAGAGCTCCCCAACTTTAGTCTTCCTTATTTATTGTCCAGCTTTCACATACATATGAGGCAATTGAAAATACCATAGTTTGGGCCAGAAGCACTTTAGTCTTCAAAGTGAGATCTTTGCTTCTTAACACATAAAAGAGGTCTTTTGCAACAGATTTGCCAAATGCAATACAACAGCTGGTTTCCTGACTGCTGCTCCCATTGGTTTTGATTGTGGATCCAAGTAAAGCAAAATCCGTGACAACTTTAATCTTTTCTCCATTTGTCATGATGTTGCTTATTCGTTCAGTTGTGTGGAGTTTTGTTTTCTTTATGTTGAGGTGTAATCCATACTGAAGACTGCAGTCTTTGATCTTCATCAGTAAGTGCTTCAAGTCATCTTCACTTTCAGCATGCAAAATTGTGTCATCTGCATATTGCATGTCATTAATGATTCTTCCTTCAATTCTGATGCCATGTTTTTCTTCATATAGTCCAGCTTTTCGCATTATTTGTTCAGCATACAGATTGAATTAGGATGGTGAAAGGATTCAACCCTGATGTACACCCTTCCTGGTTTTAATCCATGCAGTATTGTTCTGTTCAAATGTCAGCCTCTTGGTCTATGTACAGGTTACTCATGAGCACAATTAAGTGTTCTGGAATTCCCATCCTTCTCCATGTTATCCACAACTTGTCATGATCCACACAGTCAAAGGCTTTTGCATAGTCAGTAAAACATAAGTAAACATCTTTCTGATATTCTTTGCTTTCAGCCAAGATCCTTCTGACATCTGCAATGATATCTCTGGTTTCATGTCCTCTTCTGAATCTAGCTTGAATTTCTGAAAGTTCCCTGACAATATATGCTGCAACTGTTTTTGAATTATCTTCATTCAGGAAGATTTTATTTGTGTGTGATATTAATGATACTAAAAACCAAACCAAACTCAATGCTGTTGAGTCGGATCTGACTCATAGCGAGCCCTCCTTGGGTTTCCAAGGCAGTATCACTATGGAAGTAGATTCCCCAACCTTCCTTCTGAGGAGTAGCTGGTGGGTTTGAACTGCCAGACTTCTGGTTAGCAGTCAAATGCTCTAGACACTACACCACCAGAACTCCCTGATATTAATGATATTGTTTGATAATTTCCACATTTTGCTGTATCACCTTTCTTTGAAATGGACACCAATATCTATCTCTTCCTGTTGACCAGGTAACTGTCTTCCACATTTCTTGGTGTAAATGAGTAAGTGCCTCAAGCACTGCATCCATTTGCTGAAACAAATGAGTATTCTGTCAATTCCTGGAGCCAATTCCTTCAGTGCACTTTGGACTTCTTCCTTGTTTTGACTTCTTCCATTGGTTCTTGGTCATAAGCTACCTCCTGAAATAGTTGGACATCGACCAATTCTTTCAGGTACACTGACTCTGTGTGTTCCTTCTATCTTCTTTTGATGCTTCCTGGATCATTCGATATTTTACCATTCTCACTGCTGTCTAGTCAGATCCGACTCATAGCAACCCCTCCTTGGGTTTCCAAGGTGGTATCACTACAGAGCTCTGGTAGTATAGTGGCTAAGGCACTTGACTGCTAACCAGAAGGCTGGTGGTTCAAACCCACCAGCCACTCCTCGGAAGGAAGATGGGGCA
>NW_006921593.1:30523119-30526274 GCF_000298275.1 Orycteropus afer afer
TTTCAGCATTTCTTCCACTCACTTTAGCTAATTTCCATTTAATAGCAAGTTTCAGAGTCTCTTCTGACATCCATTTTGGTCTTTTCTTCCTTTCCTGGAGCTCTGGTGGCATAATGCCTAAGGCATTTGACTGCTAATCAGAAGGCTGGCAGTTCAAACCAACCAGCCACTCCTTGGAAGGAAGACTGGGCAATCTACTTCCATAGAGGTACCACCTCGAACCAAGGAGGGGTTGCTATGAGTCAGATTTGACCCGATATCAGTGAGTTTGGTTTTGTCTTTTTAATGACCATTTACTTTCATCACGTATGATGTTCTTGATGTCACCACTACTCATCTGGTCTTCTGTCATTGGTGTTCAGTGTGTCAAATCTATTCTTCAGATGGTCTCTAAATTCAGGTGGGAAATAATCATGGTCATATTTTGGCTTTCATGGACTTATTTTAATTTTCTTTTGTTTCAACTTGAACTTGCATGTAAGGAGTTGATGGTCTGTTCTACAGTCAGCTCCGGCCTTGTTTTGACAATGATGTTGAGCTTCTCCATCACCTCTTTCCACAGATACAGTTGATCTGATTTCTGTATATTCCATCTGGTGTGGTCCACAGGTATAGCCACCTTTTATATCGTTGACAAAAAGTATTTGCAATGAATAAGTCATTGGTCTTGCAAAAGTCTATCATGCCATCTCTGGTGTCATTTCTGTCACCAAGGCCATATTTTCCAACTACTGATGATTCTTCTTTATTTCCAACTTTCTCATTCTAATCACCAATAACTATCAATACATCTTGATTGCATGTTTGGTCAATTTCAGACTGTAGAAGTTGGTAAAAATCAATTTCTTCATCTTTGCCTTTAGTAGTTGGTACATAAATTTTAGTAATAGTAGTATTAACTGGTTTTCTGTGTAGGCATATAGATATTATTCTATCACTGATAACATTGTACTTCAAAATAGACCTTGAGGTGTTCTTTTTGATGATTAATGCAATGCCATTCCTCTTTAACTTGTCATTCTTGGCATAGTAGATCATATAATTTTCTGATCCAAATGGCCAATACCAGTCCATTTCAGCTCACTAATGCCTAGGATATAGATCTTTATCAATCCAATTTCATTTTTGACAACTTCCAGTGTTCCTACATTCATACTCATACATTCCATGCTCCAGTTATTAATGGATGTTTGCAGCTGTTTCTTCCCATTTTAAGTCATGCCCCATCAGAAAATGAAGGTCCTGTAAGCTTTAATCCATCCACATCATTAAGATCTACTCTACTTTGAGGAGGCAGTTCTTCCTCAGTCATATTTTAAGTGTCTTTCAGTCTGAGGGGCTCATCTTCTGGCACTACATGGGACAATGTTTCATGGCTATTCATAAAATTTTCCAGTGGTGTATAAGAAAGTGTTTCATTACTGTTCATAAGGTTTTCAGTGACCAGTTTTTTTCAGAAGTAGATGGCCCCATTCTTACCAGTCTGTCTTCATCTGGAAGCTTGGCTGAAACCTGTCCACCATAGGTTACCCAGCTAGTATTTGAAATACTAGTGGCATAGCCTCCAGCCTGACAGCAACATGCAAACCACCACGGTACAACAAACTCATAGATGAGTGGTAGATTCTTTGATTATATTTTGAAATTCTGGATCTTGTAAATTGTTTAAAGTATGTAATCTAGTTTTTCCATCTATAAATAGACTAATATTATCTACTTAGGTTTGCTTTGAAAAACAAATGAAACATCAAATGGGAAGTTCTGGAATACATGCTAGGTGCTCAGTATATGTTTACCCTCTCCTACTTCTATCTTTCCATCCATTTGAATAATTTTGCTAGCTGCATGGCAGGTGGTTGAAAATATAACAATTCTGAGATAATAACTTAAAAAACATTAATAGTTCAAGTATTGCTTTTTATTGAACGGCATTTTGAAATCAATTCTAAGGTTAATCCATCTGTTTCTCTAAACAGCATGGTCTCAGATTACTAAATGTTTATGACAACTGGCATTTCAATAACAATTCTTGAATTTAATTTGGTGCCATCATTGTGTTACTAAGTAGAAATGAAACAATCCAAAAGTGTTTGGCATCTGCACATATCTGCCCATCTCACTAGAAAATTTAAGACATTGCTTCTGGTTTAACAGTGTAAATAGATGATGCTATGGAGACGTTGCAGCAGTGCATTGACAGGAAACTGCCAGAAATTCAAGCTGGATTCAGGAGAGAACATGGAATGAGGAATATCATTGCTGAAGCCAGATGGGTCTTGGTTGAAAGCAGAGAATGCCAAAAAGATGTTTACCTCTGTTTTATTGACTATACAAAGGCATTTGACTGTGTGGATCAGAACAAATTATGGATAACATTCCCCAAAACAAAATCCAAACTCACTGCCATCGAGTAGGATCTGACTCATAGCGACCCCTCCTGGGGTTTCTGAGGTGATATCCCTCAGAAGTAGATTGCCTAATCTTCCTTCCAAGGAGTGGCTGGTGGGTTTGAACTGCCAGCCTTCTGGTTTGCAGTCAAATACCTTAGGAACTACACTACCAAACTCCTAGATAATATTACAAGTAACAAGAATTCCAGAGCACTTAACAGTCCTCCTGGGGAACCTGTACATAGGACTAGAGGCTAATATTCTAACAGAACAAGCAGATACTGCATGTTTTAAAATCAGGATTAGCATGCATCAGGGTTGTATCCTTTCATGCCATGTATGCTGAGCAAATAATCTGAGAAAATGGACTATATGAAGAAGAACACAGCATCAGGATTGGAGGAAGACTCATTAACAACCTGCAATATGCAGAAGATGGAAACTTGCTTGCTGAAAGCAAAGAGGCCTTGAAGCACTTACTAATGAAGATCAAAGACTACAGTTTCAGTATGCATTACACTTCAATATAAAAAAAAAAAAAAACAAAAATCCTCACAATTGGGCCACAAGCAACATCATGATAAAAGTAGAAAAGATTGATGTTGTCAAGAAGTTCATCTTATTTGTATCCACAATCAATATCCAATATCAATATTCAATGGAGGAGAGGCGGGGCAAGATGGCGGACTAGGCAGAAGGATTGCACAGACCCTCTTCAACAAAGAAAAGGGAAACCAATTAACACAGACACAGAAGATAATCTTG
>NW_006921593.1:30533997-30538630 GCF_000298275.1 Orycteropus afer afer
AAATCAAAGCACATATTGCATTTGCCAAATCTGCTGCAAAAGACATCAAAAGTGTCACTTTGAGGATTAAAGTGTGACTGAGCCCTGCTGTGGTATTTTCAGTTGCCTCATATGCATGTGAGTAGAACAGCTAGGGGAGACAAACTTATCTGTCAGTTTGTCCTACTGTGGTGGCTTGAGTGTTGCTGTGAGCCTGGAGGGTATGCCACTGGTGTTTCAAATGCCAGCAGGGTTACCCATGGTGGACAGGGAGCCTCTAGACTAAGCCAGACTTGGAAGATGGAAAGGCCAGCCATTTCTCAAAGAATTGGCCAGTAAAAACCTTATGAATCGCAGTGAAACATTGTGCAATTTAGTGCTGGGAGGTGAGCTCTCAGGTCTGAAGGTGGGTATAGTAGGGATTGTGAGACTGGCACAGGGCCGGGCAGTGTGTTGTTCGTTGTACATAACAACATGTGCACATGAAAACTGGACAATGAGTAAGGAAGACTGAAGAAGAATTAATGCATTTGAATTATGGGGTGGGTGAAAAATATTGTATTTGCCTTGGACTGCCAGAGAAATGAACAGATATGTCTTGGAAGAAGTATAGCCAGAACACACCATAGTAGCAAGGTTGGTGAGGCTTCATCTCATATACTTTGGATATGTTGTTAGGAGGGTCTGGTCCCTGACGAAGGACATAATGCTTAGTAAATAAATACAGTCAGTGAAAAAGAGGAAGGCCTTTAACAAAATAGACTGACACAGTGGCTGCAACAATGGGCTCACACATGGCAACCCTTGTGAGGATGGTACAAGATTGGGTGGTGTTTCCTTCTGTTGTATAGAGGGTTACTCTGTGTCAGATCTGACTTGATGGTACCTAACAACAACCACATGGAGATGTAGGCCTGATATCATGAGACTATGAATTCTGAAATTTGAATGAATATGCCAAACCATAGAATTCAGTATTCCATCTCTTTGAGTACTATAAAGGATAAAGATCTTGGTTGCATTGTAGTCCAATTACATCAGTGGATAAAATTTGAAGAGACAGTTAATGAAAGGAGAGACACTAACTGGAGGAGAGACAAAGACAAAAAAAAAAAAAGAACAGAAGTAGATTAGGATGGTGAAACTCCTTTTTTATTTATCTTCCCTACTTTCTCCACTTCAACAGACACTTCCAAAAAAACCAAACTCACTGCCATTGAGTCAATTCCCAACAGACACTTAGGTTGGAAAACCACAACCCAAGGTTCATAAGAATTTCTCTGCTTCTCATTGAGTTTATGTTTCTAGTGAAGGAAAATTTGGCAATGCTTATTGGTGATGGTTGCACAACACGATTAATCCCATTGATGTTACTAAATTGTACACATATGAAAACATTGAATGGGCAAATGTTGAGTAATATGTTTTTTTACAACTGTTTGAAAAAGCAAGAGAAAATAATTTCTCTGCTTCAACAGGAAATATGAGAAGAATAACAGAGAACTGTGGCTTTGTGAGAAATAGTGGCAATCCCTATAAGAGACAGATCCTTGGGAACCCAAGCCTTTCCCAGATGTGTTCAGGTTCTGAGCTGGCTCCTTTAGCTTTTTGAAATTTGAAATAGAGGAACATACTGTTATTTTCTGGAAGTCTCCTGGCCTGAGGACCCCATCCAATGGGTATCAAGACTAATACCCTCTGCGATCATTTCTAAGAAGGCCGTAAATATTTGGAAAATGTTCATTGAACTTGGCTTTAGTTCATGAGGGAGCTGAGCCATCCTCTGCCAGGGCCAAAGGGTTGTAATTCCTCGCAGACTGTCTGGAAATGTCTATATTTAGTTTTCCATCAGGTAGCTTCCTCTGGTATCTTTCATGCCCATATGGTATATTAACAACCAAATAAACCAGCCACTATCTCCATGGAAACAAGCACAGATGTTTTTAAATATGCCTACAAAATATACCCACCAATGAACAGCTCTGTACTTCTGCAATTAATTCAAATATTTTACTGTCAACTCTCACTCTTCGAAGCCACAGATTGGCTTTCATTCTGAGATTCATTTCCTTCCCAATAATAGAAACAGATAGTTTTCTTTAGTCCCACTGTCTCAGGATTCAGAAATTAGATTCCTCTGGAAAACACCAGGCTATGGAGTATTCGTCTGTAATCACCATTTGGAGCCTTTTATCCTCTCAATAAAGGTCACGTCATTGTCATATGGATGACATTTCTCTTCTTTTGCTATCACAAGCATTTTCTCTTGGAAGGGTTTCTCCTGGATAGGCCAAAATATGTATTTCCATTTACCTTGTTCAGGTACCTGCACACTTCTATCCTAACTATAAGTACCACCTTAATTTTTTTTCTTACATTCATCCAGTATTTATTCTCCCAAATGTTATTTTGAATCAAAAGACCAGAAATTTTTTCAGTCTTTCTTTTATTGTTCCTATGATCTTGTAGCTGAAATCTGACCTTGGAAATAGGTTTTGCTGGCCTGGATTCCTGGTTGGGAATGAATTATATGCTGTTGTTCATTTCTTTGTTTTCCTCCTCCACTCTCAGTATGTGCAGAAGGAATATCAATCAAGCCACAAGACAGTAGACCAAAGCTTAACACTGAAAGAAACTAATGTATGGATTTCTTTGATGATTGAAGGAAATTATTTTAGACATAACATAGTTTGAAATATAATTGGGAATAGGATTACACAAACTGAAAAAGTTTATCTGATAAATTCAAATGAACTTGAGTCTTCTGGAAGTCACACAGATGGGAAGGAAAGAGGCCCAAAGAAATGCAGATAAAGGGACAGGTGAGGGAGAAGCTATCATCATGCAGCTGTTTGCCAAATAACAGCTCTCTGGAGAATCAACAGTGGGAAGACAAAAGCTGTTGTCACAAAGATGCTAAGAGCACACTCCATGCCCTCCTACCCTCTCCTCGCCCCTCCACTCCCCTCCAGCTCTGCAGATGAATTAAGACCAAAAATAAGACTGGATAAAATCCTTACTACATCTCCCTTCTGTGGCTGGTTTCCATGCTGTGGAAAGTAAAACAAACAAATGAACAAAGAGTCAAAGATACAATTCCAGGCCTCCTGGATGTTATACTCTGACAGAAAGTTGACATTTAATCACATGAGTTAGATGCCCAATACTGGTAAAGCTCTATATCAGCAAACATGGATTTTGATCACCACCAATGCTCCAGTAAGATTTGTTAGCCCTCTTGGAAATGATAACCCTTTCATTACTTAACATTTGCTAAATTTTTTATAACCTGTATTGTATTAACTGAAAGCTATTTATTAGATGAATGTTCCTAGCTCTTTCATTTATTTTTTTTTAATTGTGATTTGGGTGAAAGTTTACGGAGCAAATTCACTTTCCATACAGCAGCTCACGTATACTTTGTCTCATGACATTGACCACAATTCACCACAATGCAACAGCTCCCCTCCCACTTCCTCCCAACAATCTTGGGAGTGCAATGGTTAAACACTCAGCTGCTAACCAAAAGTTTGGTGGTTCAAACCTACCCAGCTGCTTTTCAGTAGAAAAACCTGGAGACCTGCTCCCATAGAGATTTTAGGCTAAAATCCTTATGGGGCAGTTCAACTCCATCACATGGGGTTACTATGAGGTAAAAATGATTTGAAGGCACCCAACAAGAATGGCAATAAATCAATAAAAAAAATAAAATAATAATAATAATAAAAAAAACCACTGCCATCGATTCCGACTCATATTGACCCCACTGGGTTTCCAAAAAGAACTCCGGTGGCGTAGTGGATAAGGCATTTGGCTGCTAACCAGAAGGTCTGCAATTCAAACCCGCCAGCCACTCCATGAAAGGAAGAAGGGGCAATCTACTTCTGTAAAGATTTACTGCCTCAGAAACCCAATGGGGGTCGCTGAGCCAGAATCAACTCTATGGCAGTGAGATATGTTTTTGTGGGGGCAAGTTTCTGAGGTGGTAAATCTTTAGGGAAGTAGATTGCCCCAATTTCCTTCTGCAGAGCAGGTGGTGGATTTGAACTGCCAGCTTTCTGGTTAGCAGTCAGATGCCTCAGGCACTGCGCCACCAGAGCGCCTTCAATTAAGCAACAGCGTGTTTCAAATTTATTTAATCAATGGCTGTTTTACTAGAAGCATCCTTATCTTCAAAATGTATAACAATAGTTTAGACTTAACGCACTGCCGTTTGGTCAGATCGGACTTATAACGACCCCTCCTTGGGTTTCTGAGGCGGTATCACTACGGAAGTAGATTGCCCAACCTTCCTTCCAAGGAGTGGCTGGTGGGTTCAAACCACCAGCCTTTTGGTTAGCCATCAAATGCCTTAGGCATTATGTCACCAGAGCTCCTAGTTTAAACTTAGGTAGTTATACACAGCACATCCGTGAGACTCCATACATCGACATTTTGTTCCAGTAGAGCAAAATGTTGATGTATGGAGTCTCACAAATGTGCTGTGTATAACTCAGAACCCAGGGTCAGTGTCATCTAAGAAAGATGAGGCATAAAGCATTCTTTTTTTTTTTTTTTTTTTTTTTTTTTATTAGGATTTGGGTGAAGATTTGCAGAGTAAATTCACTTTTCATACAGCAGTTCATTTGCTGTGAAGACAGTCCCTTGATCTGAA
>NW_006921593.1:30544921-30546750 GCF_000298275.1 Orycteropus afer afer
TAGGTCTCTTTTTTTGGTATTTTCACGCAAATTCTTCTGCTAGTTGGGGTTTAGTCCAAATCTGCATCCTTTCCTTCAAGGCTCAGGGGTCTAAGATTATCTTCTTTGTCTGTGTTAATTGGTTTCCCTTTTCTTTGTTGAAGAGGGTCTGTGCAATCCTTCTGCCTAGTCCGCCATCTTGCCCCGCCTCCTGATTTGGAGTTTTATTGGGAGGGGGAGCTTTTTTCATAAAGCATTCTTTATGGAGATTTTACCCCAGAATGTCAATGCTGTCATGGTCAAGGAATCCATGAGTTCTATCTTCTGGAACATCTGAAGCTACAAATCATACCTCAATTTGATTTCTTAACAAATGTCTGAAAATTATAAAAGTTGCTATAAAACAACCTCCCAGAATTTCTAAATAATATCCTAGCTCCCAAATTTCTAAATACCAATCAACTCAGGGAATTTGATGAGATCAAGCAAAATACAACAACTTCTTAGTAATGATTTTAATCTTTCGGACTTCCCATTTACAGAGAAAAATAGACATATCATAATTAATGCAAGAAACCATCATTTTACAATGCAGATACAATTCATAAGTAGTAGGTGGCACTAGGGAGTCCTTGGGTGGTATAAACTGTTAAGCACTCAATTATTAGCTGAAAGGTTGGTGATTTGAACCCACTCAGAAGTGCCTTGGAAGATAGGCCTGCTGCTCTTCTAAAAGTTTGCAGCCTTGAAAACCCTATCGAGTGGGTCTATTCTACACACAGGAGTTTGGGTTGGCATCAGTCAGAACCGGCTGAATGGCAAGTAACAACATCAAATTGGCATTATGATTTATTTCCATGATAGACAGTCACATGGTCTATCAAGCTGTTAACAATAACTGTTCATTCTGGATTTGGGGAATGAATGGAGAAGAGACAGATGAATTGTTGCTGCTGTTGTTAGCTGCCACTGATGCCTTGACTCAGGGTGACTCCACGCCCAATGGGTGGAATGCTGCCCAGACCTATGTCATTCCCTCAACTGGTTGGGGATCAGGCCTTTGTGACCCACAGGGTTTCAGTGACTGGTTTTTGGAAGTACATTACCAGGCCTTTCTTCCTGATCTGTCATGCTCTGGAAACACCACTGAAATCTATTCAGCCTCATGGCGTCACTCAAGCCTCCACTGACAGACAGCTGGTGGTTGCACATGAGATGTCTTGGCTGGAAACTGAATCCCAGTCTCTTGCATAGAAGGCAAGAATTGTTCTAATGAATCACTGTTTCCCTCATTACTATCTAATACGGGATAATTAAATGGAATATCATGTAACCATGATATGGTATACCTGGGTGAAGGAACTATAAACCTAGGGTTTTGAGGGGACCAAAAGCTAATATAGGCTGGCCAATGTGGTCTGATTTGGTAGTGGGAATGTGGAAGATTGTAAATGGGTGAGTTTAATAATAAGCTGGAATATCAGTCAGGGAGCTTGGATGTGGGATGTAGTGGTACCCCTAAGTATAGCTGAGAGAGATGAGAGTTCTGACATGTAGTTGCATTGATTGGGTATTGTCCATTAGACCAAATAGAAATTTTTGGCTTTTAGGAGAAGAAAGCCTGAAAACAGCATTCACACACAACGCTTTTGCCAAGGAGTGATTGGAGAAATGAACGAGGTTAGATACTTAAAGATCACCTCAGTGGGGAAGAAATGGAGAGGCATTTGATAAGGATTGTTGTTGTTGTTGTTTGCCATCGAGTCGGCCCCGACTCATAGCGACCCCTCCTTGGGTTTCCGAGGCAGTATCACTACGGAAGTAGGAATGCCCAACCTTCCTTCTGAGGA
>NW_006921593.1:30550250-30552577 GCF_000298275.1 Orycteropus afer afer
CTTCCTAGTCTGTCTCAGTCTATAAGCTGGGCTATTACCTGTGTACCAGGTGCATCTCGCTGGGTTTTAAACACCAGAGGCTCAGCCTCAAAACTCACATCTACATGTTACCACAGTAGGACAAACCAACAGACAAGTTTGTCTTGCTGTTGGAGACCTCTTGTATCACCCCCACCTGGGTCCCTGGGGCTGACTGTATCTCTGTCTGGCTTCCTGGCTTTTAATCCCCTTTCTCCTGCTCTTCTGGCCTGTTGCTTTGGGCGTCCCTGAGTTGTCCCTGGGGCTAAGTGCTCCTCTGTCCAGGTTCCTGGCTTTTATCCCCTTTCTCCTGCTCTTCCAGATATATACACACACATATTTAGACAGTATGCGATATGTATGGACCTCACCTAATGAAATACATAGGAATCAAATCAACTATACTTGTGGATTGAGACTATGGAGAAAGTCAATATCATCAGTCAGAATAAAGCTAGGGGCTGACTGGAGAACAGATCAATGGCCAATATGGAAATTCAAGATGAAGCTGAAGAAAATGAAAACAAGTCCACAACTGCCAAAGCATGAACTCGAGTATATCCTTCCTGAATTTAGAGGCCATCTCAAGAATAGATTTGATTCATTGAACATTAATGAATAAAGAACAGATAAATTGTAACATGACATCAAAGACATGCTATATGAAGACATTAAAAAGAAGGCAGGAAAGGAAAAGACAAAAATGGATGTCAGAAGAGTCTTGAAAACTTGCTCTTGAACATAGAGTAGCTAAAGTGAAAGAAAAACATGTTGGCATAAAAGAGCTAAATACATTTCAAAGGGTGGCTCAAAAACAAAGCATCATAATGAAATGTGCAAAGACCTGCAATTAGAAAACCAAAAGAGAAGAACATTCTTGGTACTTCTCAATCTGAAAAAAAATGAAGAAAAAAATTTAAGCTTTGAATTGCAATATTGAAGGACTCTATGGGCAAAGTATTGAATGAAGCACAAATCATCAAAAGAAGTTGGAAGGAAAACACAAAGTCACTGTACCAAAAAAGAATTTGTTGATCACTTCAGGAAGTAGCATATGATCAAGAAACAATAGCACTGAAGAAGTCCAAGCTGCACTGAAGGTATTTGTGAAAAACAAGACTCCAGGAATTGATGTAATTGAGATGTTTCAACAAATGGATGCAATGCTGGATGCACCCACTCATTCATGCCAAGAAATTTGGAAGAGAGCTATCTGGCCAATCAATTAGAAGATGCAATAGATGCCTATTGAAAAGAAAGGTGATACAACTGAATGAGGAAATTATTGAACAATATCATTAATATCATACAAAAGCAGAAGTTTCAGCAGTATATTGACAGGTAACTGCTAGAAATTCAAGCCAGATTCAGAAGAGTACATGGAATGACTGATACCGTCTCACTGCCATCAAATTGATTTTGACTCATAGTGACCCCTTCTTGGGTTTCTGAGGCGGTATTACTATGGAAGTAGATTGCCCAACCTTCCTTCTGAGGAGTGATTGGTGGCTTTGAATGTCCAGCTTTCTGGTTAGCAGTCAAATGCCTTAGGTACTATGCCACCAGAGCTCCCAACTAATACCATAGCTGATACCAAATTGGTCTTGGCTGAAAGCAAAGAATACCAGAAAGAAAGAAGTTTACCTGTTTTATTGACTATGCAAAGGCATTTAACTGTGTGAAACATAAGATATTATGTTAAATTGAGAAAGATGAGAATTCTAGAACATTTAATTGTGCTCATGGAGAACATTTTTTGGTTTTAGACCAGGAGGTAGTTGTACAAATACAACAAGGGGATACTGCATGGTTTAAAATCAGGAAAGATGTGTATCAGGGTTGTATTCTTTCACCATACTTATTCAATCTGTTGAGCAAATAGTTTGAGAAGCTGAGAAATACAAAGAAGAATGTGGCTTCAGGATTGGAGGAAAACTCATTGACAACCTGCGATATGCAGATGATACAACCTTGCTTGCTGAAAGTAAAGAAGACTCGAAGCAATTACTGATGAAGATCAAAGAGTACAGACTTCAATATGGATTACACATCAGCATTAAAAAAAGAAATCTTCACAACTAGATCAATAAAAACATCCTGATAAATGGAGAAAATATTGAAGTTGTCAAGGATTTCATTTTACTTGGATCCACAATCAATGCCCATGGATTGTTGTAGTTGTTGTTATGTGCCGTCGAGTCGGCCCTGTCTCACAGCGACCCCTCCTTGGGTTTCTGAGGCAGTATCACTATGGAAGTAGATTGCCCAACCTTCCTTCCGAGGAGTGGCTGGTGGGTTTGAACCACCAG
>NW_006921593.1:30553367-30565319 GCF_000298275.1 Orycteropus afer afer
TATGTGCCGTCGAGTCGGCCCCGACTCATAGCGACCCCTCCTTGGGTTTCCGAGGCAGTATCACTACGGAAGTAGATTGCCCAACCTTCCTTCCGAGGAGACCGTCTTCTTAGAAAGTATATTTCACATATTATGTTACTTACTAGCGTATCCTCCCTTAACACGTAAGCTCCATAAATACAGGAATCTGTGTCTTTTATTCATTGATGTATCCCAAGTACCTGATGCTTGATACTGGTAAGGAACATAAGCAAAAGCTGCATGAGGGAATGGAATGAATAAATGAATGAACTGGCTGATGCCTTCACAGCACATGAGAGGCAGAGCTAGCAATTGTGCTCAAGTTCTTTTCCACCATCTGCTTAGTAGTTGCACAGCAAGCTATGCCACTTGGTACTGGGTGCCAAGATCTGTGGCACCATTGTTGTGGTTGTTGTGTGCCGTCGAGTCAGATCCGACTCATAGCGATCCCTCCTTGGGTTTCCGAGGCAGTATCAGTATGGAAGTATCTTACCCCATCTTCCTTCCGAGGAGTGGCTGGTGGGTTTGAACCGCCAGCCTTCTGGTTCTCAGTCAAGTGCCTTAGGCACTATGCTACCAGAGCAGCACTGACTACAGAAAGGCTTTGACTGTGGATGGTCAGATTAAAAGTTCAGCAGTTTATAGATTTTTTTAAAAAAAAAAAAAAAAACTCACTGCCTTTGAGTTGGGTCCAACTCATAGCAACCCCTCCTTGGGTTTCCGAGGCAGTATCTCTACCGAAGTAAATTGCCCAATCTTCCTTCTGAGGAGTGGCTGGTGGGTTTGAATCGCCAGCCTTCTGGTTAGCAGTCAAATGTCTTAGGCACTACGCTACCAGAGCTCCCAGTTATTCTTGTCAAAGAGGAGAATTTTTATTTCCTTCTGGAGCACAAGCAGTGCTCTGTTTAGCAAAACAGATTGTACTTGAACCTTCTCAATCAAAACACTCTCCCTGCAACTCCCTAGCCAATTCCATTCGCTCAAGATGCAGTAAGAAAGCTCTCTCCAAATGAACAACCCCAGCTGCTCTTTGTTCTGTGAATGCCTGTCCTTCCAGGGTCTGCTGGTAGCTGTTTGCCTCCAGGCTCTCAGTGGTGACTGTGGGGGTGGGGCAGGATCAAAATAAATTATTAACCTTCTGCAACAGATTCATTTTAAACTAAGGGGAAAGAAACACCCAAGATGTAATTGACTATTACTATGAAATATGTGTCTTTTCGTACTTTCTCCTATTCCATTTTTAGAGACAGACATAATTATCGTGGCTAGCTGAGCACACTCTAGGAGAACTGAAGGGTGGCACTAGGAGGCATGCCTAATTGGGTTTAGGCCCTCTGAGGAATGAGATGATGATTTTGATAATTCTGCCCAAATGTGCGTCTCTGTTTATTGAGCCAGCAAGCCTGGCATTGCATTGCACAAATGAGCTTACTGGCCCATGGCAGCCCAAGGTCCCTTGCCAATAACATTTAAGCCATTTAAGTCATTTGGAAGACACTTCAGCCAAGGTCATCACTGGAGATGGACTTTTGCCTAACAGGGGCAGTCTGCAGCTTGGACGAGAGAGATAAAATCAAAATGAGTGGTCACCAATCAAAGCAGCCCTGTTGATTTCATGCTGGGTGATGAATGGCAGAGAAGGAGCCCTGGGGACAGTGGTTAAGCACTAGGGTGCTAACCCAAAGGTCTGTGGTTCAGATCCCAACAGCTGTTCCACAGGACACAGATGTGGCAGTCTGCTTCCATAAAGATTTACACTTTTGGAAACCCTATGGGGGCAGTTCTACTCTGTCCCAGACGGTCGCTATGAGTCAGAATTGACTCAACAGCAGTGAGCTTCAGTTTTGTTTTTTAATGTACAAGCGCTCCCAGCTAGGATCCTGTGGCTTTTAAACAAACAGGGACCTTTAATCCAACTCTTCTACTTACCTTTTCCCAGTAATATTCCAGGAATCTATGCTGAAAGTGACTGGTTTTCCTATCCCTATTCAATAGTCGTCAGCCAGTTCTGACTTATAGTGAACTTACAGTGCCCTGTATATCTTCGTGCTCCAAATGACGCTAGAAAACTGTGCCAAATAAAATGGAGAAGGCATAGTCCTGTCTCCTAGCACCGTACAGGTGTGAGCTGCACTGAATCGGTCCTGACTCATGGAGACCCCAGGTACAACAGAACAAGCACTGTCTGGTTTTGCCATTCTCCATCTTGGGTTACAGATGAGGCCATGGTGATTTGTGGGGTTTCATTGGGGAATCACAGCCTAGATTATTATTATATTTCACAGTTCCATTTTGATGAGGAATCCCTTCTTTCTCATGCATATTTGTCTTAAACAGGTTTCCTAGAGAAACAGAATCAGTAGAGAGAGATTTATTTTGAGGAATTGGCTCATGAGATTATGGAAGCTGACAAGTCCAAAATCCTTAGGTCACGTGATAGGTTGGAAATTGCATAGTCTCATGTCCCAAATTGGTAGGTCACGTGGTGGGGAAGCAAGAGGAACAGTGAATGAATGTCTCTATAGTTTGGAGTCAGAATCCTCACTCAGGAAACCTCTAGTGATGCTCTTAATGCCTTCAACTGTTGGATGAGACCCACGCATGTTATGGAGGGTAATTGCTTTACTTAAGATCTTTCAATTGCTGAGGAGCAAGGATGTCTCCTTGAGGACCAAGGTGTGCCTGACACAAGCCGTGATATTTTCAATCACCTTGTATGCATGTGAGAGCTGGACAATGAATAAGGAAGACCGAAGAAGAGTTGATGCTTTTGAGTTGTGGTGCTGGCAAAGAATGCTGAAAGTACCATGGACTGCTAAAAGAACTAACAGATCCGTACTGGAGGAAGTGCACCTGAAATGCTCCTTGGAAACAAGAATGGCCAGACTTCGTCTCACCTATTTTGGTCATGTTGTTAGAAGGACGATTCCGGGGAAAAGGATGTCATGCTTGGTAAGGTGGAGGGTCGACGAAAGAGGAGAAAGCCTTCCACGAAATGGATTGACACAGCGGCTACGACAATGGGCTCAAGTATAGCAAGGATCATGGAGCTGGCACGGGATTGGGAGGTGTTTCGTTCTGCTCTGCATGGGGTCGCTGTGAGTCGGAAATGACTCGACGGCACCTAACAACAACAACAAGATCAAATGATTTAAATTATGTTGTTTTTGTATGCTGTCAAGTCAATTTCAACTCACAGTGATCCTGTAGACAGAGTAGAACAGCCATATATAGTTTTCAAGGTTTTAATCTTTATGGAAGCAGGTTGCCACGTCATTCTCTCCCAGAGGGGCCTAGTGGGTTTGAACAACTGACCTTTCAGTTAGCAGCTGAGTGCTTAACCAAGTCTCCTTTCTTTAAATCCTAATTACTTGTAAATATTTCATAGCAACATCAAGACTAGTGTTGGACCTAACAAGTGAGCACCATAGCCTAGCCAAGTTGCTGTATAAATTTAATCATGGTCATATTCCTTATACTTAGTGCTCAAATTAAAAGGAAGAAAGGAAATCTAATGTGATAGGACCCCTACTACAGGTAGCCCACTTTTAAATGTTACCCTGTTTAGTAACAAGAACCCTATGAGGCACATATTGGCATTTCTAAATGTGTCCAAGAGTAAAGCACTCACAGAGGAGTTGGAGGAGAGTTACAGGACACAGCAGGAAGCTGGGCTTTGCCCAGACCTCTAAGCCCTGTCACACTTCCCTTCTTTATCTTCGGAAGAAGGATTTAAGGAGCCCTACAAGTTAGCAGATGCCTTTTAATTCCTCAGACTATCACTTTTGCCCTTGGCACAAATTTTCTTTTTCACCTAAGTAGGGCATTTACTTTGAACACGCTCTGGAGAAACACATCATTCTTGGAAAGTAGAAGGTCAGTAAATAAAAGGGGGCGAAATCGAATAAAAAGGATTGATACAGAGGCTACTACAGTGGATTCAAATGTAGCAATGATTGTGAGGAGGGCTCAGGACCAGGCATTGTTTCATTCTGATTCTGTTGTACATAGGGTTGCTGTGAGTTGGAACCAACTCACTGGCACCTAAAAACAACAAAGGCAGAATCAAAAAGTATTATTGCCAAGTCCATTGTACAAAAAAACACTCTGTAATTTACAATGAACTAAAATACAAAAAGCTAAACAATTGTTGCCACGACCAGATTCTTTGACAATTGTGCAGAAAACTGGGACTTTGTTTTGAGGCTCTGTAAAGTCAGAATAAACAATAAGGAGGTCACAGTAGTCGACATTAAAACCAAAAGGAAGTGTTGGCCTGCCCACTGTCTAGTTTAGCCCTCAGCACCCCAAAGCTTTCCCCAAACTGATTGGGATTTATCATTTTAATTCTTCCGGCCTCTGAAATTTCATGAATCAGAGATTCATTGGGGTTGACAGGCATCGACATTGGAAAATGCAGGCACCTGCAGGCCCAAGGCAAATTGATTCTCCAAGATTGTTTCCAGTGGCCTGGGTGAGACCAGCTGCACTGGAAGAATGAGAGTCAGGTTGATGGGAGGAACTCAGTGCATGAAAGAACACTGAGTCTTTCAAGCGGCACTGCATGGAATGTTTTCGCAGTAATTGGGTGTGTGTGTGGGGGGGGGGGGCTCTGGTTGCCCAGATATAGTGGAGGTACACAATGCCAGCAGGAGTCTAGAAGTCAGGAGAAAGACAGTCAACACACAGTTGTCCTAGAGATGGTCTGGCATGAAGAAAATGATGGCATCTTCATCAAACAAGGCAAAGAAGATGCATGTCTTTGGGCCTTTTCTGGAGCTGTTCCATCCACACATTGGAATACGAGGCACCTGAACAGCCCCCAGTCTCCAAGCTTTGATATCATATATGTGTGTGTATAGCTCCTAGATATGAGATACACAAACTATACACGTGATGTATGAAATGAATATGTATCAATCACTGGTTCTTTTTCCCTAGAGTACTCTGAGATAGGGCCTGTGTTGAAATCAAGGGTATATGCAAATATATATATATATATATATATGCTTAATAATGGTATACATATATAGAGAGAGAGAGCGAGAGAGAGATTTACTTCAAGAAATTGGCTCATGAAATTTTGAGTCACTGACAAACCCAACATTCAGGTGATAGATAGGCTGCAGAGTCCTACAGGTTTGCATTCCAAGACCCATACGGCAGGTGAGGGAAAGAGGGCAGAGTAAAGTGCTGCCATAATATCTCTTTATAATCTGAAGGAGAAAATACCCTAGAAAAATTCTTTTTGCATAAAGTTAACTGATTACATTACATTATAGAAGGTAATTACATCATAATTTACATTAAATTATACTATGCAACAATTACCATACTAGTGTTTGGCCAAACAGCTGGGAAGAACAACATTTTGGCCTACCAAGTTGACACATTGTTAACCATCATAGGCCCTATGTGACTCTCCTGAGATAAATTTTAGATTCTGGGGCCCCACTCCCCAAGCCAATAGAACTAGCCACTTTCTGATACACAGTCTTCCCCATGTATTGGTGGGAAAACCATATATCTTTCCAGCAATTTTCTTCACTACTGTTTCCATAGCACATGTGGTAGCTGCACTGTAAATAATACTTCACTGGGATTTAAGAAGGCTGGTGGTTCAAACCCACCAGCCACTCCTCAGAAGGAAGATTGAGTGATCCACTTCCATAGTAATACTGTCTGAGAACCCAAAGGAGGGGTCACTATGAGCCAGATCCAACTGGATGGCAGTGAGTTTGGTTTGGTTTTGGGACAGTTTCCATTCCTCCTTGCATTTCTCTTCATACTGTTCCTCTGGCTAGTTCAATAAGTGTAGTTCAAGTTTTAATGGACTTTTGTGGCTTACCTGGAAACCAAGCATTCTTGTATAATAGTGTTTCTATGAAAAACTGAGTGTCCTTGAGTGGCACAAATGGTTAACATGCTTGGCTACTGATGGAAAGGCTGGGTAGTTCAAATCCATCCAGAAGCACCTTGGAAGAAATGTCTGGTGATCTACATGATCAGTCCTTGAAAACTCTACAGAGCACAGTTCTACTCTGATACCCATGGGGGGTTCTCCAGGAGTCAGAAGCGACTCAACACAACCAGTCATGAGAAACTCTGTTCTGGGAGGAAGTAATTGACTTGGAAATGAATCTTTCTCTTAGGTGATCTGTAAATGATGCAGATGCCTTCATTAAATATCTTACATCTGTTCTTGAAAGAAGGTGGTCTAGAAACTCATCTTAGCAATAAATAGCCATATCATGTTCCTCTAATATCCATGTGTAAGGACGGATTTGATTTTGCATATTTGTAGAAGCAAAGATGGTGTAAGTGCCAAAAATAAATATGCACAAATTTAGACCTAATAATAGGTCCATCTTGGTCTGGAAACTTCCCTGAAACCTGCTTGGTATCATAGCACCCATGAGCCTCCACTCACTCACTGAAGGGTGATGACTGAGCTGAGGTGTACCAACTGGCAATCAAAGCTGGCTCTCACATGTGGCAGGTGGGAGTCCTACCCCTGACTGAGCCACCACTGTGGTGTGTATATTTATATACATAATTACGGGCTTCTAATAGAGTGCTTGACATATAGTAACATTTTATCAAGCTCCCCAGTTGATGCTTAGAGATCCCTGGGTGATTCTTATTTATACCTGGGGAAGGGATCTTGTTAAAATGTAGATTCTGGTTCAGTAGAGCCCAAGTGGAAATGCAACTTCTCATTAGAAGGTTGAAACTGAATGAACCTGTTTGAAGGCCTGTTTCCTTCTGCTGAAGAAAGAAGCATGGCTGTCCTCCCAGCTTGGATAGGAGGAAAGGGTTGGTGCCCTCAGAATACAAAAGGTGGTCCTCAGTGTGAACAGATTATAACAGGGTGCTGGGGCAGGTGGGCTTTTGATTGGACTGCATTTTCTAATCATCGGGTGGAAATTGTGTTCAGCAGAGTGCGTCTGACTATATCAGAGGAGGGAGGAGGATGTGGAATGAATATGTGAGCAGCTGCCTCAAGGAGAGACAGAAAAACATGGGAGTTAAATTCAACACCTGGGCTGAATGTGAACAGTAGTGAGACTAAAAGAAAAAATATATATAGTTACCAAGAGCCTTACATCCATCAATTTCATAGGCCCTAGGATGTAAAAATGATTGAGGCACAGGTCATGTTGATGGGGAGCCCCCCAATTACTGATGGACAGAATATGACACGTGCACACATGTGCACACAGCATCACAGGGAGGCACGAAGGGAGGTGCGGGTGGAAGATGTAGGAGTGGATTTGAACGCTGAGGGAGGAAACATACATAAAGAGAAGAAATTTAGAGCCAGATACACCTGTGGTTTCATCCTGCCAGTTTCAGCACTTAGTATTTTCCTGGCCTTAATCAAGGCAATTAACCTCTACCTGAATCCAGTTTTCAGATCGATAAAATTAAGATGAAGAAACCAACCATTGATGTATTTCTTGTAAGGCTTAGTAACTATGGATGCTCTAACTTATGCTGCCAACAACACACTAAATTTGGGAGATCCTGGGAAACCAGGATAAGTTGTCATGCTATAAATGATACTGATACTAACCACTGAGTTGCTGTTGATTACAGATTAATGTCATGAGATGTGAATCAGGTTGCCTGGATTCAAATCTTGTGTACACCACTCATTAGCTGTGCAACACTGGGTCAGTTAAGTAAACCATGGAATCTCAGTTTTCTTGATTATAAAATGGAGATAATAATAGTACCTATGTTCTAGACTAGTATGCAAATTGAAACTCATAATTTTCACTCTTTCCTTCCTTCCTTCCTTCCATCCCCACAAACCTGCTTAGTCAGAGTCAATGACAGGTGCTGAAGTCAGAGTGCCTGACTACACAGTCCAGTTCTATCATCTCCCACCTGTGTGACCTTAAGTATGTGATGAACATACCTGTGCTCATTCCTCTTTTGGAAATGAAAAATACTAACATCCAGCCTCTTTGGGATGTGGTGAGGATGCAATGAAAACATGTAAAAATCATGTAGAAGGAAAAATGCTTGGTGTATAGTATGTGTTTAATTAATGCTAGGTATTATTTCTTTCTTCGGTGCTGTAGTGCCTAAGGCACCTGACTGCTAACCAGAAGGCTGGTGGTTCAAACCCACCAGCCACTCCTCAGAAGGAAGGTTGGGCAATCTTCTTCCATAGAGATACTGCCTCGGAAACCCAAGGAGGGGTCGCTATGAGTCACAATTGACTTGACGGCAGTGAGTTTGGTTTTGGTTGGTATTATTGCTATCTCAGGAGCTCTGGTGGTGCAGTGGTTAAAGCATCCAGCTGCTAACCAAAAGGTTGGTTGTTTGAACCCACCAGCCACTCTGTGGGAGAAAGATGAGACAGTCCGCTCCCATAAAGATTTACAGCATTGGAAACCCTGTAGGGCAATTCTACTCTATCCTACAGGGTTGTCAGGAAATGCCAAATCAATTTGATGGCAGCGGGTTTGTTGGTTTGGTTATTATTGCTAGTTTAGTAATTTTAGAGGCTTACTAATAGGCCTTTCTCCCTAGTCCATCTTCGTCTGGAAACTTCCCTGCTTGGCATGATAGCACCCACGAGCCTCCACTCACTCACTGAGGGGTGATGACTGAGCTGAGGTGTACCAACTGGGAACCAAAGCTGGCTTTCACATATGGCAGGTGGGAGTCCTACCCCTGAGACCCCACTGTGGTGTGTATATTTATGTACATAATTCCTGAGTTCTCATAGAGTGCTTCACATGTACTAAGTGCTTAATAAATGCATATTACTGAACAAATGAACCAGTGGATGAATAATATCTCAACTGATCCCTGAGGTTTGGTAATATTCAACACTCCAAGTTAAAAGACCTATTCGAAGCAGAAAGATACTATGTGCAAATATGTGGAGTGAGAGAATTCAGAGGACATGAATAAGCGGTCACGAAGAGTATATTTTGACAAGAATAGTGTGAGGAGGCTACATTGCAGGAGGGTCCATGTGGAGGGGAAGGAACCAATCAGCGTCCTAATGTAGGAACCAATCAGCATCCTAATGTAGGAACCAAGGTGAGAAGCATTGACAGTTTTGCTGAGAGTCTGGGTATTACATGGGATGTGGAGAAACACAAGACCATAATGAGAGGCAAGACAAGCCACTCAGACATATTTTCTTAATCTGCCAATGAAAAGAAATCAACAGACCAAAGGGCCAAATCAGTTTGTATGGTTCTATCCCAGGTGGCAGCTTGACAGACTGTTAGAGACTGGGAAGGAACAAGCTTCGATTAATTAGTAAGTATCCAGCAATTATCGGTGCTCTTTGCTTTCTGTTGGCAAAAGATCAGTGAAGTATTTTCATCTTTCAACATAAGAGTAAGATGTTAGACCTTCATGGATGAGCAGGTCCAGGCTGATGAGTTATGTATTTTGAAAATAAGCTTGTGAAGACTTGGACGCCCATGGTGATATTCGAGGCTTTTGCCTATGTACACTGCCTGCCTTCACAGAATCTGAATTGATCCCTGAATGTCAGAGTCACAGTTTACATAAGCCTGTGTCCATCAGTGAAAAGCATTCTGAACCAAAAACTCCCACCATTTTACACAATATTTTCTCCAAGTAGCTAGCTGTTGGCAAAGAATATTGAAAATATCATGATCTGCCAGAAGAACGAACAAATCTGTCCTGGAAGAAGTGCAGGCAGAATGCTCCTTGGAAGCAAGAATGGCCAGACTTTGTCTACCTACTTTGGTCACGTTGTCAGAAGGGATGAATCCCTGGAGAAGGATGTCATTCTTGGTAATGTAGGGGGTCAGCAAAAAAGGGGAAGACCCTTAATGCAATGGATTGATGCAGTGGCTGTGACAATGGTCTCACACATAGCAATGATTGTGAGGATGGTGCCGGACCAGGCAGTGTTTTGTTCTGTTGTCATAGAGTCACTATGAGTTGGAGCCAATGTGATGACACCAAACAATAACAACAGCTGAAAATAATTTTAAGACATCTGCATTTAAGGTAAAAAAATAAAATAAAAAAATTGTTCATCAGACAAAAAGGAAAGCATCACCAAGTACAATAGATAAAATAAGATAATTAAGCAAAATTATATCTTTTTTAAGACCCCATGTGTCTGATATACATCACACATTCTACATATTTCTGTTGAAGCAATAGTTGGTAAATTTCCACTGTCAGAGAATTGGGGGCAAGGATGTGAATTTTGTGGAATTCCTAAAATGACACTACATGCCAACTCACTGCCATTACAATTTCAACCCATAGTGACCCTATAGGACAGAGTAGAACTGCTCCATATGGTTTCCAAGGCTGTAAACCTTAATGGAAGCTAAGTCCAAATCAAACCCACTGCCATCTAGTTGATTCCAACTCACAGTGCCCCTAGAGGACAGAGTAGAACTGTTCCATAGGATTTCCAAGGCTGTCATCTTTGTGGAAGCTGACTGCCTCGTCTTTCTTCCACAGAGTGGCCTGGTAGGTTTGAACTGCTGATCTTTTGGTTAGCAGCTGAATGTTTTAACCACTATGGGCTCCTTCAACTGCATACTTGAAAGCTTATTAACAACCTCTCTAAATATCATCTCTTCCAAAAGGCCAAAACTTTACTTCCAAGGAAGAATGAAGAGGGCAGGCAGTCCCAATATAACTCTCAGAAAAGTGTCCCTTGCATATGAACTCTGGAGCAGTCATTTTCAAACAGAGGCTTGCACTCAATGTAGTCTATCATCATAACATTTTATAAAAAATGAAATAGCATAGAATAGAAAATGCCAACCTGAATTGCTCTGTAGAACTTGTTTCAATCATCTGTATCTGCACATGCATGTGTGTGTGTTGTGGGCTTTACTGGATCATAATGCAAAATATGAGGAGCTCTGACCTCTGGTGGTATAGTGGCTAAGGTATTTGACTGCTAACCAGAAGGCTAGAGGTTGAAATCTACCAGCCACTCCTCAGAAGGAAGATTGGGCAATCTACTTCCATAGAGATATCACCTCAGAAACCCAAGGAGGGGTCACTATGAGTTGGGATCAACTTGATGGCTGTAAGAGTGAGTGAGTGAGTGGGTGTAATGCAAAATATGAGGAGCTCTGGTAGTGCAATGGGTAAGGCATTTGGCTGCTAACCAAAAGGTCAATGGTTCAAACCTACCAGGTGCTCTGTGGGAGAAAGATGAGGCCATCTGCTTCTGTAAAGGTTTACAGCCTTGGAAACCCTATGGTGCAGTTCTACTTTGTCCTGTAGGGTAGCTATAAATTGGAATCAACTCAATGGCAGTAGGTTTGGTTTTGGTGAATACCAAATACAAGGAGCCCACCCAGAGGTTCTGCAGGAGAAAGACCTGCTCCTGTAAAAATTACAGCCAAGAAAGCCCTATGGGGAAGGTCCACACTCACATGGGGTGGCTGTGAGTCAAAATTGACTCTACAGAGACTTCTGGTAAGATGGAGTAATAGGCAGACAAGCAACACAGACCCTCTTCAACAAAGAAAAGTAAAACCAATTGACAGAGATACAGAAGATAATCCTGGAACCCGGAATTTTGAAAGGAACTATATAGAAGTGGATTAGGCACAAACTAGTGGAAAAACCTGAGTGAAAACAGTGAATACAGAGACAGTCGGAGCTGCAGACTGCCAGCTACTCTGACAGGACCAACAGCCTGAATATTTCCGAGTGGTGTTGGGACCCGAGATTTGACCTAAAGATCAGTTCCGGTCACCAAGGGCTGCAGGGACAATTGCTCTGGTGGCCTGTGACTAGGAAGGGGAACAGCAAGGAGGGAGACAACCTGAGCTGTGGACTTTCTGCTGTCCAGAGGGTGCAGCCATTTTGATTGTTTGCACAATGGCATGGCAGCCATTTTGGATATTTAAAGTGACCAAGGGTGCAGCCATTTTGAATGTTTACAAG
>NW_006921593.1:30566154-30570881 GCF_000298275.1 Orycteropus afer afer
GGAAAGGGATCAATCAGAAAAAAGATCAAAACAAAATGAAGAAAGCCTAAGGTTCATGTGGGATACCATCAAAAGGAATAACCTACGTGCCACTGGAATTCCAGAACAAGAAGAGAAAAATGAAACCACTGAGAAAATTGTCCAAGATTTGTTGGAGGAGAACTTTCCTGATATGATGAAAGATGAGAATATATCCATTCAGGAAGACCAATGAACCCCAAACAGGATAGACCCCAAAAGAAAAGCACCAAGACATTTCATCATCAAACTCACCACAACCAAAGACAAAGAAAGAATCATGAGAGCAGCACAGAAAAAATGAAAAGTTACCCACAGGGGGGCAACCAATAAGACTAAGCTCAGATTTCTTGATAGAAACCATGCAAGCAAGAAGACAGTGCGATGATATATATAAAACACTGAGAGAGAAAAATTTCCAACCAAGAATTATGTACCCAGCAAAATTGTCCCTCAAATATGATGGTGAAATTAGGACATTTCCAGATAAGCAGAAATTAAGGGAATTTGTTAAAAGCACACCAACCTTATAAGAGATGCTAAAGGGAGCCCTTTGGACAGAGAAGCAACAACAGCCAACAACAACTGACCATTAACACACATGATGCTATAACTCAGAAACCAAC
Organism: Orycteropus afer afer; assembly: GCF_000298275.1. NCBI lineage: Eukaryota > Metazoa > Chordata > Mammalia > Tubulidentata > Orycteropodidae > Orycteropus > Orycteropus afer. The sequence goes on from NW_006921593.1 coordinate 30,566,799, forward strand.
CCAGCTATGGAAGTATCCAAAGTAAACAAGCCTACAAGATTGTAAACAGGGAACCAGAGACACCAACTGACAAATGAGAACAACTACCAATGAAAAATAGGGAAAAAAATCTGTGTTGTTACAGAACTTCTAGGTGGTAGGGAAGTCAAGACAACTTCAAGATAGAATGGACTGTTGTAAACTGGGGAAGAAAACTATAAATCACGGGGTAATCTCAAAGAAAAATGATAAACCTTCACATCAAAATAAAAGAGAGGACCAGCATAAATATTCAGCAAATACTAAAACAATAGCAATGAAGGAAGTGATAATATGGTTCATAAACAAAACGAGCTCAGCATAGGAAATTATATGGAACAAAGAAATTGACACAATGAAGACGCACATGACAAAAATGACAGCAACAAATTCATATTTGCTGATAATTACATATCTGGCAAGGGACTTATCTCTAAGATTGATGGAAAACTCCAATGCTTCAACACCAAAGGAATAAACAATCCAATTGAAAAATGGGCAGAAGACATGAATAGACACTTCACCAAGGAGGATATGCAGGTGGTCAGCTAATACATGAAAAGATGCTCACAATTACTGGCCATCAGAGAGATGTAAATCAAAACAACAATGAGATATACCATCTCACCCTAGCACTGATGGCAAGGTTCAATGAGACAGAAAATAACAAATGCTGGTGATGATGTAGAGAGATTGGGACTCTCATACACTTCTGTGACTGTGAAGTGATACAACCACTGTGGAAAGCAATATGGTTATTCCTTAGAAAGCTAGAATTGGAGATACCATTTGACCCAGCAATCCCATTACTAGATATATATCCTAGAGAGGTGAGAGCCAGGATAGGAACAGATACATGCACGCTCGTGTTCATCATAGCACTATTTACAATAGCAAAAAGATGGAAACAACCTACATGCCCATCAGCGGAAGAGTGGATAACCAAACTATGGTACATACACATACTGGAATGCTATGCAGCACTAAAGAATAATGTAGAGTCTGCAAAACACTGCATAATATGGATGAGCTTGGAGGACATTATGCTGAGTGAAAGAAGTCAATCACAGAAGGACAAATATAGTATTAGTTCATTATTGTGGAGGGTCAAGGAAAGGTTTATATATGGAGGGAAACTTTCTTTGTTGGTTGCCAGGGGTGGGAGGGGAGGGGAAGAAACAATGCAGAAAAAACAATGCATTGACCCATGTCACTTTAGTTTTGTGTATTTCACTGTACATAAATTATATTTGAATAAAATGCATTAAAAAATTTTGACTCTACAACACCCAACAACAACAATGCAAAATGCAATATCAAATACATTTCTTTCCTTTCAGTCAGTCATGGTCTAAAACGTTTGAAAGATCCTTTCCTTTCCCAGCAGCTCTCTTGTTTTGCTCCATATCCAGAAGAGTGTGTTGCTGCCAGAAATTTCCACCTCCATGGACATATTCCTGTCTGGTGTCTCCTTCCCTCAGCACTGGAGGTGAGCACTGACTGACTTATAAACTTTCCTGTCTATGCTGACACACCAAGAGTAGCAGGCATGCTTGCCATTTCTTCTTCTTATATTCTAATTCAAGAAGTTCTGGGGGCCCTGTGGTTAGAGCATTGGGCTACTAACCAAAAGGTTGGTGGTTCAAATCCACCAGCCACTTCACAGGAGAAAGATGAGGCAGCCTGCTTCTGTAAAGACTGACAGTCTGGGAAACCCTATGGGGTAATTCTACTCTGTCCTATGGAGTCTCTATGAGTTGGAATCAACACAACAGCAGTGGGTCTGGTTTGGACAGACTTGGAAAACCTATGGGACAGTTCTACTCTGTCCTGTAGGATTGCTATGAGTCAGAATTGATGGCAGTGGGTTTGGTGGTTTGTTGTTCTAATTCAAGAAGTTGCAGCCACCAAAACTTTCAGAATAGATGTGTACAAAGGACCACCGAGAAGGTCGTGATATAAAATATACACTTGCATTAGAGACTACTGCTTTTCAAAGAGTTTTGAACAATCTTAAGTTTAAACTATATTTTTATTTATTGTTAGCCTATTCTTACCCTCCTCCCTCATTCACTCTCTGGCCAGCTTTTGGCATTTAGTTTCTAAAGAGAACTTGGCCTTGAAGATTGTATTGATGTAGCCACCCAAGCCTCCAAGATCACAAGAAATAGAAAAATTACAATAGGGAAGCATTTTTAATGTTTAAGAACATGAAGTTAAAGTGGAAATTGTTTGTCAGTGACCCAAGGGCCCCGAGTCCCAGTTTTCCTGATACTGAAGGAATCAGCAAACTTCATATTTAACAAAGAGGTTTGATCACTGTGTTTGGTATGGCAGCCCTGAGCTGAGTGGCTAGGTCCTCTCTTTGTTCACCTGAACTTGCCTTTCATGAAGGGAAGACCTAGATGGGTTCCCATAAGTGTTCTGCGTGCAACCCAGGGAGCTCACTTATTATTGGCCATCTCAGAGCACTTCCAGACAAGCCCAAAGCCCGTTCCAGGCTATGGGTCATCCTTGTGGTGTGGTCTCTGAGCTGTCTGCTGTGGTGAGGATCACACCACCCATGTATGTCCCTCCATCACAGGTACCGTACAGAGGAATTAGCCACCAAAGCAGCAGGAAGCTGGATGGCTGGCCTGATAGTGACAGGCACTAAGGAGTTCCAGACCCCATCTTTAGTTCATCAAGAGCTAAATTTGCCAGTGGGAGTAAGTGTTGCAAAAAAGGAAGAGCAAAAACAGAGAAGCTAGAGTGGTTCAGTGTTGTTCTGGATTGAATTGTGTTCTCCAAAAAAATCTGTTCAAGTCCTAGCCCCTGGTACCTATGAACATGACCTTGTTGGGAAGTAGGATCTTTGAAGATGTTATTGATTGGATTAACATGAAGTCATATTGGATGGGGGCTGCATCTAATCCAACATGCATGATGTTCTTATAGAAGAGAAGAGACACAGAGAAAAATACAGCTGAAAATGGCAATAGGACAATAGAGACAGAGATAGTAGGGGGGAGAGCGATAAGCCAAGGAATGCTAAGGGTTGCTGGGAATCATCAGATGCTAGGAGAGGGAGATGGAACAGACCCTCCCTCTGAGCTCCTAGCAGGACTCAACACGGATACCTTGATTTTGAACTTCTAACCTCCAGAAAGGAGCTCCGGTAGCATGGTGATTAAAGCATTTGGCTGCAAACAAAAGATCCACAGTTCAAACCCACCAGAGGAAGATGAGGCAGTCTTCTTCTATAAAGATTTATAGCCTTGGAAACCCTATGGGGGGCAGTTCTACTCTAGAGAATTGCTATGAGTCAGAATCAACTCGATGGCAGTGAGTTTGGTTTTATGTTTTAATCTCCATAACTGTGAGACTGTCACTGTCTTCTTACATTAAGTCACTCAAAGTGGTTCTTTGCTACAAACAGCCCTAGGAAACTGCTACATATTCCCAGTAAGTTGACTTGTCCAAGACCTGGTGAATGACTGAGACAATACTTGTTGCATTCTAATAATATGCTGTATGATTTGCAATGATGCCCACATATGCTATTTATTTCATGCTTGTAACATCACTGTGAAGGAAAAGTTAGGACAGGTATTCTATTCAGCTTTTACAGACTAGACAACTGAGAATCTGCAAAGAGTCAACAACTTGTCCCTGTGTCACAAAGCCCCTTAACTTCAAAGCTGTAATGCAAATAGGAAGCTACCTGAAATGATAGACCTGCCAAAATACTAAGGTAGCAAGGAAGGCCAGAGTATTCATTAGGATTGTACTCGCACAGATGACGGTTTGATGAAAAACAAGAATAGCAGGAATGGATAGGGAAGAGGGTGTCTAAGTATTCCATGACCTAGCAACAGAGTGCAGATTGAAGAGCAAGGTCAGAATGTGCAAAAGAGTGAGGAAAATGCAAATGAGCCATGCCCTAGAGTGAAGGAATGCCATGCTAGGAATCACTCAGTAATAAAATGCTTCTATTACCCAATAACTTTATGAATAGCAAAGAAACACTGTTTGGTACATTACCGTGCAACTTTAGGAATAGTCCGTTTAGGCTAAAAGGCTCGC
>NW_006921593.1:30573686-30597195 GCF_000298275.1 Orycteropus afer afer
TATAGCAGGGGTTGTGGGGCTGGCGCGGGATCGGGCAGTGTTTCGTTCTGCTGTGCATGGGGTCGCTATGAGTCGGAAACAACTCGACGGCACTTAACAACAACAATAACAACATTACCCAATGTCAGTTTGGACTTGCCTCTCCTTCCCATGGCAAACTTATAACAGCCACCATCCCATTCAGTCTGTCTCTGCTGAAGCACTGTCACCAGCTCATTACAGGTGGGTTAGCCCACAATGCAAGGACTTCTGGGAACTCAGGCTGAGCCTTCAGCTCTCTCCTGGCTTCAGTGTCACACGGAAGCTGTCAGAATGAGAGAAGCTCAGGATCACTTCTGTGTGGTCTGGCCTGGTGTTCGGTTCTCAATCCAGACTTCGCTTTCCCAAAATTCAAGCTACCTGCCAAACAATCTTCTAACACTCCTCCCCCAGTATTATCTTCTCCCAACATCCAGAATTTCATTTTCAAGGGAAAACACAGAGGTCAGATCAACCAGAGGCTCCCGTGGGATTTCCTTTCTGTAGCCATGCTGGAGAACACCTGGCTATGAGGACGAAAGTTCTTTGTTGCCCTTTCCTTGCTCAACCGTTTCCTCAGGGGTGAGTTCATTATCAAACACGTGGAGCACAGTAATGCCACATAGACACTAGCTTCTGGCTTGAGGAGAGGGTGAGTTGGCTCTCCAAGCTCCTTAGTGTAAGGAGATTTTATGGCTCTTTACGACAGACAGCTCATTACCCTCAAACGAAGGGAGGACAGCAGAAAATGAGTCTTTTATTGGCTCCTGTACAGTGGGCATGGCCTGAAGTAAAAATCAATGTTCTATGACATTCATCTTTATAAAGTGAATTATCCCTAAACATGAAAGGGATCCAGCCATTCATCTCTTTTTGCATCCCTCCCACCAGTCATGATAGTAAATAACTGTAGTATCTTCTCAGATGTTCCATGTGCTGGGAAAAGTTATGCCCACGTAATAACAATTTTCTCTTATAAAAAGGAACATGATGAGCCCTCATATAGGGTACCGGCTTCATTTCAATACTGTTGTGAGACTGTTCCCAATCACTTGAGGACTGGATCTTTCTAACAGAATGGTCTAGGGTTTTATGCAGAATAATGACTTTCAGAATCTGAGTATTTAAGGAAATCTATATATATTCAACAATGAGTTAAATGTCCCGAACATTAAACATTCATTTTGCTGCAAAAGAATTGCAAAGATTGTGCAAATGTGATTGTAGAATATCACCAACAAGCTACCTGGCAGTCGCTGGGAAATGGTTCTTCAGCAAAGTGATAAATCAAATTAACAACAGAACAGTCAAGTCATGGAATAAAATTTAATGTCTAAATGTCACAGGATGGATTGAAAGTCCACTTAGGATAGCTTTTGATTATTATCCTCTATCTGACCCACTGATGGAACTCTCCTATATACTGTAGTAGGATCCTGGTAGCACAATGGTTAAAGCACTCAGCTGCTGAGAAGTCTGCAGTTCCAACCCACCAGCCACTCTGTGGGAGAAAGATGTGGCAGTCTGTTTCTGTAAAGATTACAGCCTTGAAAACCCTTTGGGACAGTTCTACGCTGTCTTATAGGTTGCTGTGAGCTGGAATTGACTAGGCAGCAATGAGTTTATTTTGTTTGGTTTTTGGTCTTTCTACATTGTATTGTCCCTAAACCAAACTAAAAACCAAACTCACTGCCATTGAGTCAGTTCCAATTCATAGAGACCCCCTCTGGGTTTTCGAGGTGGTAATCTTACAGAAGTAGATTGCCCAGTCTTCCTTCCATGTAGGTGGTGCAAAATGGTTAACACTCTCAACTGCTAACTGAAGTTAGAGGTTCCAGTCCACCAAGGGGCATCTCAAAAGAAAGATCCAACAATCTGCTTCTGAAAATCAGACATTGGAAACCCTGTGGAGCACAGGTATATGCTTATACTCATAGAGGCCGTCATGAGTCAACGAGATGGCAACTGGTTCTTGTACATTTTATCAATTTTTACTTATTCATTATAGATTTCTTAGATGGAGAGTATTTGGTTATTAATTTACCAATATCATCTAAAATGGTTGACCACTCCTTCCTTAATGAAATATTTTCTTCGCTCATGGTCTCTCCCTCCACACTCTTGTCAATTTTCTTCCAACATCTTTGACTACTTCTCAGTTTCTTCTTCTAGCACTTCTCCCTCTAATAAACCATTTAATGTGACATTATGTTAATTTTGTTAATTTTCAAGACATGTCTTTGAACATAATCATTTCTCACTCTACAGTCTGTCTCTTTGTTTCTCTTACATCCTATCCACTCACATCACTTCAATTACCACTTACATTAAGAATGCAATTAGCTACAAATAGAGAAAAGATGACAAATGATGGCTTTACAAAGTGTTTAATACAAAAGAAAGTCTAGGTCAGAAACAGTTATAATAGTGTATCAATGACTCAGTGGTTCTTTCTGTTTTCCTGCTCCGCCACACTTCACATGTGATTGTCTTCTTGTTATTGTAATACAGCTGCTGTAGCTCCAGACACACTATGGATTATAGGCAAGAGGAAAGTGGAAAGTCATGAGCACAGAAGAGTAGTGCATGTGTTATGGAAGTAAATACCTTCCCTAAAGCCTCTGGAAAAGTTCCTCTATGTCCACTGAAGTAAACTCAGTCATCTGATGACTATAATATATTACAGAGTCTAAGAAGGTGAGTACTTTTGTTGCTTGCTGTCAAGTTGATTCTGACTCACAGCAACTCTACAGCAAAGAGTAGAATTGTTCCATAGGGTTTCCTGGGCTGTGATCTTTATAAGGGTAGATCACCATAGCTTATCTACTGTGGAGCTGCTGGTGGGTTCAAACCACCAACCTTTTGGCTAGCATCCAAGTGCTTAACCGTTGAACCAGGTATATGTTATCTTATTGAACAAAATTAGGGTCCTGTTAGTAATGGAGGAGTTCTGGTGTTTTAGTGCTAAGACACTTGACTGCTAACCAGAAGGTTGGTCATTCAAACCCACCAGCCACTCCTCAGAAGAAAGATTGGGCAATCTATTTCCATAGAGATACTGCCTTGGAAACCTAAAGAGAGGTCACTATGAGTCAAGATCAACTCGACGGCAGTGAGTTTGGTTTGGTTTGGTTAGCAATGGAGAAGGAGAAAATGGTCAGGGCTAATGACTCCCAAATCTACATGTTCAGTCTACAATATGTCAGGTATCTATTTAACATATTTAATTGGATGCCTTTGAACATCTTAAAATTAACTTTTCCAAAATCATATTCTTCACCCAAATTTTTTTTTGCCTTCAGTTTTTACAGTGGTAGAAAGTGGTTCTATTGGTTAGTCAAAGTCAAACTTTAGGCATCACCTTTGCTTACTTAATATCCCACACCAACTCCATCACAAATTTACCAGCTCCTGCCTCATCCTCTCCTTGTATACTTCTGTCTAGCTCTAATTCTCCCACCCTAGTCCAGGCTACCATACTCTCTTGCTTAAAATACTGTAATAACCTCCCAAGTAATGTCTTTTTTGTTTGTTTTTTTGTTTGTTTACCTATCTCCAACAAATTTTTTCATATTTTTATTTTCAATCATTTTTAAAAGTATAAATTTGATCTTAACCCTTCCTGGTTAATACCAATCAGTATTTCCAAACTTCTTAATATGGCCTAAAACTCCTATGTAATCTGGGCCTTACTCTCCTTTTGTTTGCACCATGGTGAGCTTTAGTACCAGCTTGCACGTTATGAGAATTAAGCATATACATTATTGTCACTGTCTTAGGCTGGGTTCTCCAGAGAAGCTAAATCAGTGAAGTGTGTTTATATGTGTGTGTGTATGTGTGTGTGTGTATAGACAGAGAGATTTATCTCAAAGAAATGGTTCATGTTTGTTGCAGAGGCTGGCAAGTCCCAAGTCCCTAGATCAGATGTCAGGCTGGAGGCTTCTCCTGATTCATGTAGCTGCAGGGGCTGATGAACCCAAGATCAGCAGGTCAGATGGCAAGCTACTGGCTCATGGGCTGCAAAGGCTGATAAATCCAAGATCAGAAAGTAAGATGGCAGGTTGCTAGCTCACAGGCTATGGAAGCTAATGGAGCCCAAGATTGGCAAGCAATATGGCAGGCTGCTGATTCAATCCAAAGAACTGGAGGTCAGATGATGATGAGCCAGATGCAAGACCCAGACTGAGCAAACAGCCAGAGATCTTTGCCGGACCATCCATATGCATTGGAAGCAGGCCGTACACCTGAGGAAACTCCCTTTGACAGATTGGCTGCCCATAGCAGATCTTATCATGAAGGTGATTACATTGTATCAGATCTCATCATGGAGGATGAGGCATCATAACTGCCAAACCAATGAGAATCATGGCCCAGGCAAGGTGACACACAACCTTAACCATTACAGTAACCAATCACTATGAATATTGTTCTTGTGACTTATTGCTATGAAATTCACTTTAACCCCTTTATGACTTCCTCATGGGAAATCTATAGTTTAGCCCAAAGCTGAAGCAGACTTAGTGTTTTGTCATCCTAAACCATACCCCTCCACACCCAAACAACAGTACACACATACATTTCTCAAAGCATATTAATTTTAATGACTATTGTTTGGGGACAAAACAGGAAAAGACTTACACTAAATAACCACACAGTAAATTACTGAATAACACCTCCCCACACCCAGATATACCTTGGGCCATGTGTCTTGTGTCATCCAGGAGTCGTCTTCTCCCTTAACATGAAACCAAGCACCCACCTTGCTTTTTTCCCCTTTTCTTCCTTGATGGCTTGTGGCACCACATCAGGCTTACCAATCTTTCAACAAATCTTTTCCATGTTATGTCTCCACATTCACAGTCTGGATCTCTGGGCTTGCAGAAATTGCTCAAAATTTCAGCTTCAATGCAATGTAGAAAGATCATATTCTATTTAGTAGCAGCCATTTCTATGTTGTTAAAGGAACAGGCATTTCTATGTTGTTAAAGTTTATTATGTGTTTAGAGAGGAATAACCAAGCTTTAAAACAAGGTTATGTTTTAATTTAGTTTGTGTATCGTAGGTCAAGTGAATAGTTTGCCTTTTTGAAATATAGAAAAAAGTAGAACCCTGCTCAGTACCAAACCAAGGTTAGAGCTGGAGACAATTCACTGGCATTTAATCTTACCTTTGAGCCTGGAGTTTGAGGTGGATTGATAAAGTACTATCAAAGATGAGTAAGCAAGGGATTCAATTGTAGATTACAGAGTGGCATCAGAGATAGTTTAAATAAATTTTTAGAGAAAAAAAAAGTCACACTAATAGAGATACCATAAAACATCAGTGCTGAAGTTAATGAGGTTTTGAAGCTTTATTTAAGGTCAACTATTTTAGTGAAGAGTTAATTTTTGCTCAGACAGGTGTAGACTCACATGCTTCTAAATCTCTGGAGTGTGAAACCCAGGTAGAATATACTCATTGCTCATACTTTGGGGTCTGTTTCATATGACCCAGATGATAAGATATCACCAAATTGCACACTCAGTGATTTTGATTGAGAAGCAAATTTCAATTGGGAACTCATAACACATGCCATTTTAAATAACAGTTATATGCACTACTGAACATTTTACCCATCCCCCCCATGACTCATCTCATTTTAATTCCTAACAGAAATTCTCCATACACAGCTAAAAGATAATATTTTTAGATGTTTAAAATTTGTATTTATCATGGAACTCCACTACTTGTCTGTCAGTTTGTCACACTGTAGTGGCTTGCATGTGGCTGTGATGCTGGAAGCTAGGCCACTGGTATTCCAGATACTAGCAGGGTCACCTATGGTGGACAGGTTTAAGCAGAACTTCCAGACTAAAAGGGAGCTCTGGTGGTGTAGTGCCTAAGGCATTTGAGTGCTAACAAGAAGGCTGGCAGTTCAAACCCACCAGCCACTCCTTGGTTTAACAATCTACTTCTGTAGTGATACCACCTCGGAGACCCAAGGAGGGGTCGCTATGAGTCGGATTCGACTCAACGGCAGTGCGTCCAGACTAAGATAGACTAGGAAAAAGGACCTCATGATCTACTTGTAAAAAATTGGCCAGTGAATAGCAGCCAGGCTTGAATTAAGGCATGGGAAGGCCTAAACACTGATAACCTGAGATGACTCACCTCTGCTAACTCATATATTTGAATCCAATATTGTTAGGGGCTGTCGAGTTGATTCCAACTCATAGTGAAAACATTGTTCAATAGAACAAAACACTGCCCCGTCTTCCAGCCTCCTAACAATCCTTGATATGTTTGAGCTCATAGTTGCAGCCACCGTGTCAATCCATCTCGTTCAAGGTCTTCTGCTTTTTCTCTGACCCTCCACTTTACCAAGCATAATATCCTTCTCCAGAGAATGATCTGACAATATGACAGAAGTAGGTGAGATGAAGTCTAGCCATTCTTGCTTCCATGGAACATTACAGATATACTTCCAGGACAGTTTTGCTCATTTTTCTGGCAGTCCATGGTTTTTTCAGTATTCTTCACCAACACCACAATTCATTGTCCAGTCTTCACATGTATAGGATGCAATTGAAAACACCATGGCTTATATCACACACACTTTTATCTTCAGAGTGGCATCTCTGCTTCTTAACACTTTAAAGTTGCCTTTTTTGGGGAGATTTGCCCAGTGCAATAGGACATCTGATTATTTGACTGCTGATTACATGGATGTTGATTGTAGATCCAAGTAAAATGAAATCTTTGACAACTTCAGTCTTTTCTCCATTTATCATGGTGCTGTTTATTGGTATGATTGTGAGGATTTTTGATTTTTCAATTAATGTATGTTGAGGTGTAAACCATGCTGAAGACTGTAGACTTTTATCTTCATCAGTTAAGTGCTTGAAGTCATCTTCACTTCCAGCAAGCAAGGTTGTTTTATCTGCATATCAGAGGTTGTTAATGAGTCTTCCTCCAATCCCAGTGCTGCATTCTTCTTCACATACTCCAGCTTCTTGGATTATTTGTTCAGCAAATAGATTGAATAAGTACGGTGAAAGGATACAACCCCAACACATGCCCTTCCTGATTTTCAACCATGCAGTATTCTCTTGTCCTTTTCAAACAACAGCCTCTTGGTCTATGTACAGGTTCCTCATGAGCACAGTGAAGTGTTCTGGATCCCCATTCTTTGCAGTATTTTCCATAATTTGTTATGATCCACGTAGTTGAATGCCTTTGCATTGTCAACAAAATGCAAGTAATCATCTTTCTGGTATTCTCTGCTTTCAGCTAAGATCCATCTGACATCAGCAATGATAACCCTCATTCTATGTCCTCTTCTGAATCCAGCTTATATTTCCAGCAGTTCTCTGTCAATATACTGCTGCAACCGTTTTTGAATTATCTTCAGTAAGATTTTACTTGTGTGTGATATCAATGATATTGTTCTATAATTTCCACATTCTGTGGGATCACCTTTCTTTGGAATGGGCACAAATATGGATCTCTTCCAGTTTTTTGGCCAGGTAGCTGTCTTGTCTTCCAAATTTCTTGGCATAAATGAGAGCCTCCAGGGCTACATCCATTTGTTGAAATATTTCAATGAGTATTCTGCCAATTCTTGGAGGCTTGTTTTGTGCCAATTCCTTCAGTGTAGCTTGGACTTCTTCCTTCAATACCATTGGTTGTTATCATATGCTACCTCCTGAAGTGGTTGAACATAAACTAATTTTTTTTTGGTACAGTGACTCTAAGTATTCCTTCCATCTTCTTTTGATGCTTCCTGTATCATTCAATATTTCACCCATAGAATCTTTCAATATTGCAACTTGAGGCATGAATTTTTTCTTCAGTTTTTTCAGCTTGAGAAATGCCAAATGTGTTCTTTACTTTTTGTTTCCTAACTCCAGGTCTTTGTACCTTTCATTGCAACACTTCACTTTCTTTTCTGGAGCAATCCTTTGAAATCTTCTGTTCAGCTCTTTTACTCCATCATTTCTTCCATTAGCTTTAGCTACTCTCCACTCAAGAGCAAGTTTCAGAGTCTTTTCTGGCATCCATTTTGGTCTTTTCATCCTTTCCTCTCTTTTTAATGACCTCTTGCTTTCTTCATGTGTGATGTTCTTGATGTCATCACACAACCCATCTGATCTTCGGTCACTGGTGTTCAATGCATCAAATCTCTTCTTCAGATGGTTTCTAAATTCAGGTGGGATATAATCAAGGTTATATTTTGGCTCTTATGGACTTGTTTTAATTTTCTTCAGCTTCAACTTGAACTTCATATGAGCAATTGATGGTCTGTTCCACAGTCAGCTCCCAGCCTCATCTTGGCTGATGATATTGAGCTTCTCCATTGCCACTCTCCACAGATGCAGTTGATTTGATCTCTGTCAAAAGATCCATCTGTCAAGGCCCATGTGTATAATTGCTGTTTATATTGTTGAAAAAGGTACTTGCAATAAATTGGTCTAGCAAAATTCTCTCATGCAATCTCCAGCGTCATTTCTATTACCCAAGCCATAAATTCCAACTTCTTGTTGTTGTTGTTTGCTGTCGAGTCAGTCCCGACTCATAGCAACCCCTCCTTGGGTTTCAGAGGCAGTATCACTACGGAAGTAGGATTGCCCAACCTTCCTTCCGAGGAGTGGCTGGTGGGTTTGAACCGCCAGCCTTCTGGTGAGCAGTCAAGTGCCTTAGGCACTGTATTTTCTTTTTTTTCCAACTTTCACATTCCAATCAATAGTAATTATCAATACATCTTGATTGCATAAGGAAGTCTGGTGGCATAGTGGATAAGACATTTGGCTGGTAACCAGAAGTTAGCTGTTCAAATCCACCAGCTGCTCCCCAGAAGGAAGATGGGGCAATCTGCTTCCATAAAGATTTATAGCCTCTGAAAGCTACTGGGGGTTGCTATAACTAGGAATCAACTTGACAGCAGTGTGTTTGGTTTTGGTCTTGATTGCATGTTTCGTCAATTTCAGACTGTAGAAGTTGATTAAAAAATCTTCAATTTCTACATCTTTTGCTTTGGTAGTAACTGCATAAATTTGAATAATAGTAGTAGTAACTGGCCTTCCTTATAAGATTATGGATATTATCCTATCACCGATAGCATTGTACTCCAGGATAGTATTCTTTTTAATGATGAATGCATTGCCATTCCTCTTTAATTTTTCATTTCCAGTACAGTAGACCACATGTTTGTCTGATTCAAAATGGCCTGTATCAGTCTGTTTCAGCTCACTAATGCCTAGGATAGGACCTCTGGTGACACAGTGCCTAAGGCATTTGACTGCTAGCCAGAAGGCTGGTAGTTCAAACCCACCAGCCACTTCCCAGAAGAAAGGTTGAGCAATCTACTTCCATAGAGATATTGCCTTGGAAACCCAAGGAGGGGTCGCTTTGAGTTGGGACAAACTTGACAGCAGTGAGTTTAGTTGGTTATTTTAATGCCTAGGATATCAGTCTTTATGTGTTCCATTTCATTTTTGACAGTTTCCAATTTTCCTAGATTCATACTTTGTATGTTCCACATTCTGATTATTAGTGAATATTTACAGCTGTGCCTTTCCATTTTGAGTCTTGCCCCATCAGCAAATGAAGGTTCCACAAGCTTTACCCTACCCACATCATTGAGGTCTACTCTACCTTGAGGAGGGAGCTCTTCCCTAGCCATATTTTGAGTGCCTTCCAACCTGAGGGGCTCATCTTCTAACGCTTTATCGGATAACATCTCACTGCTATTCATAAAGTTTTCCAATAATGTATCGGGCAATGCTTCTCTGCTGTTCATAAGGTTTTCAGAAGTGGGTGGCCCCATCCTTCTTCTCACTCTTTCTTAGTCTGGAAACTCTGCTAAAACCTTTCCACCATGGGTGACCATGCTGGTATTCCAAATATCTGTGGCATGACTCCAGCCTCACAGCAATATGTGAGCCAACACAGTATGAGAAACTGGCAGAGAAATGGTGGTGAAAGGGCTATACAAGTTACATATGTATGTGTGTGTGTGTGTGTGTGTGTGTGAGAGAGAGAGAGAGAGAGAGAGACAGAGAGAGAGACAGAGAGAGAGAGAGTGAGTGTTATCCATGATATAACATCTTTTTAATTGGAGCTATAATACTAGGACTTGAACACAAAAGTGACATATGCCATTTTAGCAGAATGACACGAACTGAGTTATAAAATTTTTAGTGAATGAGGGGCACTAAGGTTTTTGCTGCATATCACATTTTCTACAAAAAAGAATATTCCACATATTCTATAACTAAGTGAATGTCATTGTTTTAACAATCAGTGTAAAATTCTGTTGACGTCTTACAACAAAAATTGGCTTTCACCAATGTTGCTTTAAGTGGCTCATACTTCAATCTGATGCTGGTTTTGTAATAAATGCTATAATTATAAAGGAATAAATGAAAAAATGTCATTAAAGAAAATGTAATGATCAGAAAACAAACATTACAATAAATTACTGTATTTGATTTTTAGATAGGCCTTTCGTGTCTAACCTGTTGTAATTAAAACCATTTCTTTCTCTTCTTTGCTCTTAGGAATTTTTCAATGATTTCATCACAATTAAGCTTCTGAACAATATCTACTTCCATAGATAATAAGGATAATGAATCAAGTCTTTCTTGAACCACTGTTGTATGCTGAGCATTTTTGAATTTCTTTAGGGATGAAAATGAACACTCTTTTGTGCAGTTCATGATCATTACCATTAGGAACATGCATAAAGCCGTTTCAACATTGATTAATAATACATATTGTATTTTCTGTATTATGGAGTCAGACATGCCTACATGAGTAAAATTTGCCTTTTCTAAATTTGTGTATTTAGTTCTCATGTAAAAATGAAATAGTCACACTTCTCCATAAAGGTTTGTATTTAAATTATCAGGATAAACCTGCATTAATTTCTTGCATGCCCTCATGCATTCTTCATAAGGTATATCCATATTGTTTAAGAAGGAACATCTATTGGAAAGGAACTTCAACTCATCACTACCCCACTTTTTTTGAGGCTCCAGCTACACCAGTCTCCTGTGTTAGCTAAGGTTCTCCAAAAAGTAGACCATGATGGGATTAGATGTGAAAGACAGCACACTGCGGGGAGTATTCGGAGAAATGCATGTGAACTAAGGGAGGAAGGAGGAAGAGGCAGAGAGTCTTCAGACCATGATACATGTCTAACACCTGTGAAAGGAGATGAGGAAAGAAAAAGGATGGGCTGGGAAGAGTCTCAGATTGCTGCATCATGCAAAGGAAGTCATGGCCAGGCTGGTGAGTCCTCAAGTTAAAGTCGTCTGTTAGGCATCCCCAGTCCCACAGGCAGAAGCTTGCACTAATGTCCTCACTATGTTCGGTCTCTGCCTGGGAGCAGACATGCGAAGAATGGCTTCAGCATGAATGTGGTGATGGATCCAGATAGACAGCAGCTGGGGCAGTGGCAACGATTCCCTTCACAGCAGGAAATCCAAGCAGTGTGTCTTCATGGCCACCAAGCTTCCTTACTGTCCCTTGAGCACTCCAACTGTGTGCCTATCTCAGGGCCTTTGGACTTGCTCTTGGCTCTGTCTGGAACATACTTCCATTGCTATCCAAATGGTTCTCTCACATTGGCCAGACATCAGGTTGTACTCAAACATCCCTGTCTGAGGTAAGCCTCCATATCCTCTGTTTCAAATGTCAACCAGCAATATTTTGTGTTCCTCTTCCCTATTGAAGTTCTTCTCCTTAGTATGAATTACCATTTAACAAATCTTAATTTTTGTTTGTTTGCTTATTTATTGTCTGTCTTCCCTCAACTAGCATGTAAGGGATATTTGTTTTGATGACTAATAGATTCCTAGTTCTTGAGAGCTCTGGTGGCATTGTGCCTAAGGCATTTGACTGCTAACCAAAAGTCTGGTAGTTCAAACCCACCAGTCACTCCTCGGAAGGAAGGTTGGGCAATCTACTCCCATAGTGATAATGGCTTGGAAACCCAAGGAGGGGTCTCTCTGAGTCAGATCCGACTCAATGGCAATGCATTTTCATTTGTTTTTTTAGATCCCTGTTTCCTAGTTGGAGCTCAATAACTACTTGTAGAATAAACTAATATTAATGAGCACAGCAGGACTTTAGGCTCTTCACCTCACAGCTTTCCCTTCTTCTCCTTTGGGCTTGGCAAAAGTAAAGCAATGTCTTCTCACGAAACTCAAACAGTGTTGGTATGCGTGTTATTTGCACTGAGTCAAAACCATTTGCCCGGCATTAAAAATCTACTCAATGGCACATAACAACAAAAATATTTGCCTAAATCCAAACTTGTTGTTGTTGCTGTTAATCTTTAAAGCTCCCTCAGCAGTAAAGCAAAAGATAACCTTCTACTTAATAATAGTTACATATGTTCTAATTGTAGAGTTGAGACCTTCTTGGGAAACAACCTGAAAATACTAAGCTTACTTCCACTAATGACCATGTTCTAGGATTAGTCTAGAATTTGTCTTCTTATTCTGATGTGAGGGGTCAGAGACAGGGCGGGGTGTTAGTTCAAGATGCATTCTCATTTTCACATTTGGTTTGGACACCTAGATAGCTAGATTGCTTCAACAAACAAACAAGACAATAAAATACCTTCTACAGAGGCCTGGGAAATTATTCCATAACGTTGCTGTGAGCTGTAGGAACCTCACAGGACAGAGAGGAACTGCCTCGCAGGGTTTCCTGGGCTGTGCTCCTCACCGAGCAGTTCGCCAGGTCTTTTCTCCCACAGAAACCCTGTGGGGTTCAAAGCTCATACCTTTTGGTTGGCAGCCAAGAGCTTAACCATTGTGCCACCAAAACAAACAAACAAAAACAAACTCACTGCCATCGAGTCGATCCCAACTTATAGCAACCCCTCCTTGGGTTTCTGAGGCGGTATCTCTACGGAAGTAGATTGCCCCATCTTCCTTCTGAGAAGTGGCTGGTGGGTTTGAACCGCCAGCCTTCTGGTTAGCAGTCAAGTGCCTTAGGCATTATGCTACCAGAGCTCCCAGAGCTCTTTAATTGTTCCATAGAGAAATCATTTTTGTCCATTACTACTTACTACTTTAGGATCTGTTGACTTCTAGCTTCAAGGTACAAATCATACTGCTTGGAATTCAAAGAAAACTCACATAATTGACTTGTCAAGATAATTGATGACAATAAAATAAAAAAAACAAACACAATAAAAACCAGAACAGTTGGAAGAGCTCTTTTGTTTTTTTTTTTTTTTTCCTAGCTGCCTAGTTTCCCAAATAAAAGCCACAGAAAGCAGATGACTTCTCCTGACCAACGAAGATTAAACTATGACCTGGGGAGAAAATATTTCTCTTCCAGATTTTATTCTTAACTTCCGAAGTCAAGCTGAAGCAAGACAATAAGTCAAGTCTGACAAATATATAGTCAGTCTGTTTATGAATCCCAGTTTTATCATAACACAAATAGATAAATAATAGAAAGCCATCCTGCTTGGCTCTGAAATAGCAGTTAAACTGAAAGTCAGGATGCAGGAAAGACGATGAATGGTCTTTCATAAACATGTTTATATAGCATAATCTGCTCGTATAAACAAACTCGCAGTACACCCTTTTGGGATTCTTGTTAGCCAGGATTTTCAAAGCTACAGTGAATGAATTGAGTTTCAGAATCACTTCCCAATTTTTGCTGTCGGGAGGCAACATCTGTTTACTGTATGTAAATGAGCAGCCTGTTGTTTTAGGGACCCAACAAAGAGGTCTTAAAGTAGGGTCAGTTTGGCAAATAAGGAAATATGACCTCTTTAACAGGGCTACCAATGAAGTCGAGGAAGAGATATTATAATGGTTAATTTGCAATGAACATTTCTATATTTGGATCAAGGGAGGGAGGGAGCATTCCGTTTGATTAAAACCCTGTCTAGAGCTTTTCTTTCTCCTCTTGCCTGGTCATCAGGCGGACCAAAGTTAGAAAACAGATTTGCCTCATAGAAGCCTTGTGCCGCAGACAGTGAGAGGCGAGGGCAGGAAATCTCTGTTCAGTTAGTATTTCCACATGTCTGGCAAATACCCTTGGAAGGCCAGGAGTCCAGACCATTTGAAAAAGATGCCTCCACATGTCCCTCCCCTTCGTATTCTTTTGGTCCCTTTGTCCCAGATGGATGTTGCTCAGCTTGTACATTGTAATTTTGTAAGAACCAAGCTTGGCTTGAGGGCAACTGAGTATTCCTCATGTGCTATTAGCTGGAGACAGCAGGAATAATTTTGGGAGTCAGTTGGATACAACTTATCTGTAAAAATAAATAGAAAACTCTCATTTTACAAAGAGCTTAGAAGTGTGGTTTTGTAACACAAACGTTGCTTCTCATATGCCTTTCTCTTTTAAAAAAAAAATTATTGTGATTTCTGTGAAGTTCACAGAGCAAATTGGTTTCCCATTCAACTGTTCATACATGTTTTTCTTTTTGGGACATTCAATACAGTCCCCACAACGTAACAGCACTCTTGTCACTTCTTCCCTGTGTTCACCATTTCTATTTGTCCTTCCTTTCTGTCTCTTCCTGCCTTCTGAGTGGTTCTATGTCCTACATTGGTGAGTTGCAACTGGGATCTTAAAAGCTTGTGAGAGGTCATCTCAGGGAGCCACTCTCGGTCATATGCGTTTCTTAAATTCTCGCTCTCAGGGAAAAACTACCCATTCACTTCAATAATGATGCCTCATGATACTCGGCACACTCATTAACTCAATTACTCTTTAATATTTAATATGTGAACATTTCCATGTTATAATGAGAATATCACCACTACTATTTTGCATAAAAATATAATATGCTGTAACATGAATAATTTAGAATACTTCCTACCACAAATATTATGGGTAACTAACTGACATTTCCTCATTTTAAGAACTGATGAGTTCAAACAGTGGTATTGTCAAAGAATACTGAATTTGTAGACTGTACTGTGCACTGCTAGAAGACAAACAAATGAGTCTTAGAAGAAATACAACCAGAATGTTTCACTCACTGACTTTGGGCATGTCATCAGAAAGACCAAGCACTGGAAGAAGACATCATGGTTGGTAAAGTAGAGGACCCAAAATTAGGAAAATTCTCAATGAGATGGTTGACATAATAGCTGAAACAGTGGATCCAACATACCAATGATCCTGAAAACGGTGCAGGACCATGCGACATTTCATCCTGTTATACACAAGCTTGCAAAAGTAGGAGCCAACTCTATGGTAACTACCAATAACAATATTGTTTTATCTAGTTAAGCAGTCACACAACCTGGACAAGTCTTAGAATAACATTTTACTCATGATTTCACTTCAACTGGAAGTGATACATGTTATTGATGCCAGGTGAACTTTCTGAATATTTCTGATAAATTTTCTTGGTCTTTTCTGCCTGCTTTTCTTGGTTGTTCTGACCCACAACAATAAGTTAGAGATGACTATTGGGGGAGCTCTGGTAGCATAATGGCTAAGACAATTGCCTGCTAACCAGACGGCTGGCGGTTCAAACCCACCAGCCACTCCTTGGAAGGAAGATTGGGCAATCCTATTTCCGTAGTGATACTGCCTCGGAAACCCAAGGAGGGGTCGCTATGAGTCGGGTTTGACTCAACGGCACATAACAACAACAACAACATAGGAAGATTCCTGCTTTGTGAACTTCAAGGTCCACCTCGTTTCTCCTGAACTGAGATAAGTCTTCATGATGGGGTTATGGGAACTCTCCTCAAATTTTATTTTCTTTCTGCTACTGATAAACTTAGAGGAGTGCTGTTATTTTTATGGTCACATGCCAGAGCATTTAAACTGAATTTGGTGTTGATGTTTATAGTTTTTAATTTTTCATTCTGAACCTGCTCTCTGAATGAACTGTGTGAATGATCTTAGAACAATACAGATTAAACAGGAGGAGGATGTGTACAAAGTAAACCATGTATGCCTATCTCCTGCCTTCAAAAAAAAGGTAAGATTTGGATAGCGAGGGAGAAGGGTTAAACTTTTGTGCAAAGCAGTATATAAATGTGTGTGTGTGTGTGTGTGTGTGTGTGTATGAATAAAGGTTACATTTTCTGCTTCAAACTTTCTCTGACTACCCAGAAGTATTGGGAATAAGAGTTATCTCTTTCTTCCCTCCAGAAAGTACTTGCCAGTTTTGGTTGCAAAGGATTAAGAAGACCAGAGTTAAAGGAAGTGTTATCTTTGTTTCAGCTGCCATAGTCTCATTGGCAGGTGGCACCTGACCATTCAAGCCTGCCCCTGAGTCATTATCCTTGGCCCCCTAATTTGGAGTCATTCTCCTGTCCATTGTACTTAGTTCTATCTGATGCCTTGGGTGCAGATCCAGACATCTTTATGAGGAATTAACTTCCTGCATGTTTCCTCTTTTTTTTCAGGACTTTTGGAGGCTGATCTTGGCATATTCTTTTGGAACCCACTCCTTCCTGGTGCCATTTGGTCTTTGATAAATGATGAGGTGTTGATGCCAGTCTGCCTGTATAATATTTATTGCTACCTCTTGACTTTCTGCTTCACATCACTACAAAGCTCTCTGAATCAGAGCCCATTGGTTTGCAGACTTCATGAACATGCCCTTCTCTATCTTCATTGATATCATAGCTCAAAATGCTCTACCAATATCCTGTTTGTATGGTGTTTTCAATTAGTCTAATAAACCTTTCTGATCCATTCTGTAACTTAGTACAGAGAGCAAAGCACTGTGTGTGACGAGGACAGTGATCAAATTGACTTTAGTGGAATATGTATTCATGGGGAATATGGCTAGAGCAGTAACTTCAACCAGATCTTGGTGAGCCTTGAATGCCAGGCTGAGAAGCTCAGATTTTACCCTGGATATGAGTTAGATGACAGAATGAAACCAGTGTTTTAGGAAGACTAACTATCTGTCTGACACAGGAGAGCAAGATAGCACAGCAGACAGATCACAATAAATGTCTGATGATTTAAGTTTTAGCCCTTATTCCATAATGCAATTTTGGAAAGCCATGTCTGTTGTTTTAATGTCCTAATCTCTAACATTAAGAAGTTGAATAAAATTTATTTCAGACGGCTGGCGGTTCAAACCCACCAGCCACTCCTCGGAAGGAAGGTTGGGCAATCCTACTTCCGTAGTGATAACTGCCTCGGAAACCCAAGGAGGGGTCGCTATGAGTCGGGGCCGACTCGACGGCACATAACAACAACAACAACAACAAGGTCCCTTTCAGAGTCTAGTGACTGTATTCTATTTTCTGCTAGATAAAGCCATGATGTAATTAAGAGAGTGCATGATTTCAACTGGGTAGAAATAAATTATTTAAGTAAACAATGTGAGTGGAAGGAAGAGAAGAAGAGATTTTTAAAAAGTAGAGAAAACAATAAAACCCATTGTGCTGAAACACTTTGCTGATGGATTTACCTGATGCAATAATTTTGGCATCCAAAATCATCACCTCAAAGTTGGCAGGGACATTTTCTAAGTAAAAACCAAGTGTGTTATTGTAGGAACAGTGACTACTCACAGTAACTTCTTCAGGGATGACTCACCATGAGCAGAAGTCCCACAAGACTGTACTGTCTGCCTTTAAGCAGCACCAGATACGTGTTCTCACTGACTAAAGACAGCATCTTGGTGACGACTGAGATCTATGCAATTATTATTTTTATTGTCTGTTGCTATTAGCTGGTGTTTTGAAAACAAACACCTCACTATGTAACCTTGGATGGGTTACTTAAGTTCTTTAGTTCCTTATTTACCAGAAGACATTTTAGACTAAAACATTTCTTATAGTATTGCTATATTATGAATCCATAATTATGGCATTTATTTTCATATAGAATAAAAATGTACAGTTTGCCATGAATAATTTGATCTTATTATTGAGTGCTCGGTCTTTACACATGCAGGAAACAGATTTATTGAGATATAGCTTCATCAGGGGAAAAAGCCAAGATGCACAAATTCCACCCAACTTTTCCTAATATCAGTAAGTGATACTTCCGTTTCTGAATCTAATTTTAAATGTATGGATCTAATATCATTCATTTTAGAGGGTACATTTTATTGTTTGTTTGCAGAGAGTCTATCTTTCAAAGAGGACAGCTGCAGAGCTCATTTTTATGTGGAGTAGGTTTTAGCTTCTAATGGTGTTCTTGAAAATTCTTTAAGCTACTTCCAAGGTATGTCTCTTCTTGGATACATACCTTGGAGAGTGATTCTTATACACACTGTGTTTTGAGAACCACCGTGCTAACTTGAAAGGAGCTCTGGTGGTGTAGTGGGTAAGACATTTGGCTGCTAACCAGAAGGTCAGTGGTTTAATCCTACCAACTGCTCCATGGGAGGAAGAGGAGGCAATCTACTTCCATAAAGATTTGCAGCCTTGGAAACCCCATAGGGGTTGCTGAGTTGGAATCAACTTGATGGCAGTCAGTGGGTGCTAACTTGAGGGTTGGATACCTAGACAAGTCTGGACATTTGGACATTGTGCCCTTGTAACAACTATCAAGTTGCTAACAGCAAATAAGGGATGCAACAGTGAATTTACCACAAAGCTAATGACACACAGGATTCACAGCTCTTCCTTTGCATGAGGACATTTCCAAGTCCCTGGAGTAACCATAGCCATCTATTCAAATTGTTTTGTACAATTTGTGAAAGTATATGGGGCTTATTCCAACAGTTACTTTGTATGATAATAGACAGAACATTCTGTTTCTGGAAAAAAAAAAAAGGCTCAATGAAGGCTAGTTACAATGAGGTTTTTATATTTTAGTTCATTGCTAGTAATTATACATTGCTATGAAAATGGGCTGGAATCATGCAACATTCCTTGAAAAGCAAGTTAAATGATCAATGATTGACTTTAATGCATAGCTTTTCATGTAACCTTTTAGAGTTGTTGTTATCAATTTGATCATATATAGATACTTCTTTAAAAAAGCATGGCAGTCAAGGCCAGAACTCTTTACTCATTTATAAACTACTGTTTGGTTTAAAGATGACTTTCAGAGGACAGTTTCATTTAAGGTTTAAGATTTAAAGATTACCTCAGGGCAATGGTCTCAGGGAATCATCTAGCCTCAGTGTATCCAAACAGTCTAGATTACATAAGAATTGAAATTTTCTGGAATTCCAAATGGAGTCTCATCAGTAATCACCATGCTATTTCCCCCTAGCCTCTTTGTGCTTGAAAAACTAAGTACAGCAGTTTGAATTAGGGATTCTGGTGCTATGAACAGCTCACTGAGTCAGAGTGCACCAAACTCAGAGGAGTAGAATTAGAAAGAAGAAAGGGACAGGGAAAAAAACAACAAGATTAGAAGATCTATTCTGTGGAGCACTGACAAGCAGCCGAGAAAGGCCATTGGAGACTTCCCTGGGGACCGCACACCAGCAGATGAGAATGGCCACCTGAGACCTCCCTGGGTTAAGGAAGAAGATACACCACACCAGCATACCAGCAACCACACCAGCATACCAGTGATCACCCCAAGGATCTACCTTCAGCATATGATTTTATCAGTCACTTGGGTGTGCTAGGTGCAAGCGGGCACATCCAGCACCACTGAAGCCTGAGCAGAGAGTCCATTAGTACTGCAGAAGGGCAGGCCCGGGGAGGTGACCCCACAGCAGGTCACAAAGCAGGCTTGCTTGGGTCAGCTTAGTGGCACTGAGAGGCCTGCATTTGACTTTATCAGTAATATTGGAACCACAGATTACTAGCAGGCACTCCCCTGACTCCAGCGTTGCTGAAACCAAGAGGATCTATGGCACTGTGGGTGGGTGGACCTACAGAGGAACTCCTGAGGTGGACCACGGTCTGGGCCAGTTGGGCCGGTGCCACCGGCAGGCAGGCCCAAAGAGAGGAAACTCTGAGGTGGATTGCGGAGCCAGGAAGTTGTCTTGGGTTGGCTTTTTGGTGCCGAGGGGACTTGGGAATGGGGTTTTTACATGTGTCTGAGCCTGGAGGAAAGTGGTGACCCCCTAACAACTGGAGTCTTTGCTGAAATTGAGCTGCGGGCCAGTGAATAACAGTACAACATCATCAGTAGCAGCCTGCTCAAAGTCCTAGAAACCACCCCTAGCTTTCCTTCTGCCACCCCCACCTTCTCCACCAATAGCTTCACTCATCCAATAGAAGAAACCACATTCAGCCACCATAAAACCTCCCAGTTCATACTCTAAACCCTCTTTAAACAAACAGAAACCCATAGCCACATTCCATACAGTGATTCCACCATCACAAAGAAAACTGCAGAGCAACCCAGCATACCTGAATTAATAACTAAAAAATAAAATACACCAGCTTCACCTTTTCAAAATATTAAACCATAAAACCAAGACAAAGCAAATCAATACATAACCAGCAGTTAAGGACAACCTCAAAATGTCTAGGAAACAAAAGGCAACCTCAAATCAAACAAACAAACAAAAAGGACAAGGCATTAGAAGCAAAACCACAAACAAAGGTCTCATTAAACATGGAGGAGAGGAGGCAATAGAATTATCTGAGAAGGAATTTCGAAGATATGTTTATAGAGCTTTACAAGAACCTAAGGTAACCCCAAACAGAAGCAAGGAGAACACAGACAGTTCTCTGGAGGAACTCAGGAGAATCATTCAGGAATAGAATAATAATATTAATGCACAATCAGAGCTCATACAAAAACAGCAGTTAGAAATCCAGAAGATGAATACTAAAATTACAGAATTACACAACACAGTAGAAACACAAAAGAGTAGGTTAGAACTGGATGAAGAACACAGATCCCAACTAGAAGACAAATACCTGGACACCAGCCTGTATAAGGAAAAATCAGAACAAAGATTTAAGAGAAATGAAGAGAACCTAAGATTTATATGGGATGACATGAGAAGAAACCACATAAGACTCATTGGAATTCCAGAACAAGAAGAGGGGGAAAAAAACCACAGAGAAAATTGTGGAAGATCTGCTAACAGAAAACTTCTCCCATATCATGAAAGAAGAAAAGATATTTGTCCAAGAAGCTCATAGAACCCCACATAAGATAGATCCCAAGAGAAAATATACCAAGGTATATTATAATCAAACTCTCCAAAACCAAAGACAAAGAAAAAATTTTGAGATCTGCCTGGGACAAAAGAAGATTATTATTTATAATAATCAAACAGGCTGAGCTCCAATTACTCAGCAGAAGCCATGTGTACAAGAAGGCAATGGGATGGCATATATAAAACACTGAAGGAAAAGAACTTCCAACCAAGAATCCTATATCCAGCCAAACTATCCATCAAATATGAAGGTGAAATCAAGGCATTCTCAGACAAACAGAAAGTAAGGGATTTTGTAAAAACCAGACCAACCTTACAAGAAATGCTTAAGGAAGTTCTTCCAATACAGAACCCACAACAGAGATCAACAAAATCAGGATACATGGCATCAACACTAAAACCAAATCAGAAATAGAAATTCAAAATAAGACCATAAACATTGTACTCTAAAAACCAAGGAAGTCAATCAGCACACAATAACAGTAACTAACCTATCAGAGACAATAAAACTTCTAGGAACAAACTTCCAAAGGCAAGGGAAACAGGACAATGTCTTCACAGTGTGCACTCTTCTAAAAATGTGAAGACAAGAATATACTCCAAGCTAACCACAGTGAAAAGTAACAGTCCCCTTAAGCAAATCCAGAAGGAAAGAAAACATATGGGTTTAATGAACACAAAACCAACAATAAAGAAGAAAAGGGAGAAAACATTTGCCAACAAACCAAACTGAGCACAAAAAAAGTATATGGACCAAGGAAACACAAACAATAAGACAAAAAAAAAAAAAATGCAATAGAATGACAGCAATCAATTCATAACTATCACTAATTCCACTCAACGTGAATTGACTGAATGCACCTATCAAGAGAGAGAGTGGGAGACTGGCTAAGAAAAGAAGACCAATCGATATGCTGCCTACAAGAGACCCACCTTAGACACAAAGATAAAAACAAATTAAGAGTTAGGGGATGGAAAAAAAAAAAAAATACCAAGCCAATGGAAACTAAAAAAGAGAAGATGTGGCAATATTAACTTCTGATAAAATAGACATTAAGGTGAAAAACATCACGAGACAAAGAAGGACATTATATGATGCTGAAAGGGTCAATTGACAAAGAAGATGTTACAATAGTAAATATTTATGCACCCAATAAAAGTGCTCCAAAATATGTGAAGCAGATATTAACTGAATTAAAAGAGATAATAGACAACTCCACAATAGTAGTAGGAGACTTTAACAACCACTTTCAAAGAGGGAGAGATCAACTAGAAAAAAAATTCAAGAAAGATATAGAAGAGCTCAACAATACAATCAACGAGCTTGACCTCATAGACATATGCAGAGCATTTCACCCAACAAAAGCATAATTCACATTCTTTTCCAGTGCACATGGATTGTTCTCCAGAATAGACCATATGATAGGACACAAAACAAGCCTCAATAAATTCAAAAGCATTGAAATACTACAAAGCATCTTCTCGAACCACAATGCTATAAAATTAGAAATTAATAACAGGAAGAGCAAGGAAAAAACATTAAACATATGGAAACTGAACAACTCCC
Source organism: Orycteropus afer afer (assembly GCF_000298275.1). Classification (NCBI taxonomy): domain Eukaryota; kingdom Metazoa; phylum Chordata; class Mammalia; order Tubulidentata; family Orycteropodidae; genus Orycteropus; species Orycteropus afer. Next base: position 30,596,297 of record NW_006921593.1, read on the forward strand.
TGCTCAAAAACTACTGGGTAATAGGACAAATAAAAACTGAAATAAAAAAATTCCTAGAAACAAATGAATATGAAGATACATCATAGCAAAACCTATGGGACACAGCAAAAGCAGTACTAGAGTACAGTTTATAGCAATAAATGCATACATCAAAAAAGAGGAAAGAAACAAAATCAACACTCTAACTCATCAACTCCAAAAACTAGAAATAGAACAACAAAAGAATCCTACAGTATCTAGAAGCAAGGGAATAATAAAGATCAGAGCCAAAATAAAAGAAACAGAAAACAACAACAACAAAAAAAAAAGATAAAATCAGCAAAACCAAAAGCTGGTTATTCAAAAAGATTAATAAAATCATTAACCATTGGCAGATCTAACAAAAGAAAAGAAAGAGAAGATCCAAATCACAAGAAGTGTAAATGAAAAGGGTGTCATCACAACAGAACCAATTGAAATAAAAAAGATACTGACAGAATATTATGAAAAACTGTACTCCAACAGATTTGAGAACCTAGAAGAGATGGACAAATTTCTAGAATCACAAGACCTACCTACACTATCCCACTCAGAGACAGAAAACTTAAACAGACCTATAACAAAAGAAGAAATTGAATGGGTCATTTAAAAAACTTCCCACAAAGAAAGGTCCTGGCCCTTATGGCTTCACTGGAGAATTGTATCAAATATTTAGAGAAGAGTTGACACCTATGCTAGTCAAGCTATTCCAGAACATAGAAAAAGATGGAATACTCCCAAATTCATTTTATGAAGCAAGCATAACACTAATACCAAAACCAGGAAAAGACACCACTAGAAAGGAAAACTACAGACCAATATCCCTCATGAACATAGATGCAAAAATCTTTAACAAAATCCTAGCCAGCAGAATCCAACAA
>NW_006921593.1:30599599-30605117 GCF_000298275.1 Orycteropus afer afer
AAGCAGAGGACTTGTCAAGAAGAAAAACAAAGTGGGAGGTCTCACACTCCAAAATCTTAAGAACTACTATATAGCCACAGTAGTCAAAACAGCATGGTATTGGTACAATGATAGACAGATAGACCAATGGAACAGAATCAAAAGTCCAGATATAGACCCATTTATCTGCGGATGATTGATCTTTGACAAAGGTCCAAAACCCATTATATGAGTAAGAGACAGCCTCTTTAACAAATGATGCTGGCAAAACTGGATATCCACCTGCAAAAAAATGAAACAAGACCCATACCTCACCCCATGCACAAAAACAAACTCAAGCTGGATCAGAGACTTAAATGTAAAACCCAAAACTATAAATTTCATCAAAGATAAAATAAGGCAAATCTGGGAGCCCTAATTTACAGCATAAATAGACTATCAAGCATAACCCAGAATGTACAGGAGATAGAAGAGAAGCTAACTGACTGGGACCTTTTAAAAATTAAATTCTTATGCATATCAAAAGACTTGGTCAAAAGGGTAGAATGAGAACCTACAGATTGGGAGAAAATATTTGCCTATGACATATCTGATAGCATAGTGCCTAAAGCACTTGACTGCTCACCAGAACACTGGCAGTTCAAACCCACCAGCCACTCCTCGGAAAGAGGGTTGGGCAATCTACTTCCATAGAGATACTGCCTCAGCAACCCAAGGAGGGGTCGCCATGAGTCAGGGCCGACTCGATGGCACATAACAACAACAACAACAACAACACATATCTGATAAAGAATTTATCTCCAAAATGTATAGAAAACTTCAACACCTCAACACCAAAAAAGACAACCCAATTCACAAATGGACAAAAGACTTGAACAGACATTTCACCAAAGAAGATATACAAGCAGCCAACAAACACATGAGAAATTGCTCACAATCTTTAATCATTAGAGAGTTGCAAATCAAAACAACAATGAGATGTCATCTCACCCCAGCAATAATAGCAAAGTTCAACAGGTCAGAAAATATCAAATGCTGGCAAGGTTGTGGAAAGATTGGAACTCTTGTGCACTGCTGGTGGGATTGTAAAATGGTACAACCATTGTGGCAAATGGTGTTTCCTTAAAAAACTGAAAATAGAAGTACCATTTGACCCAGCAATTCCATTACTGGGAATATATCCTGAAGAGGTGAGAGATAGCACACGAGCAAACATATGTACACCTATGTTCATCGTAGCACAATTCACCACAGCAAAGAGATGGAAAAAACCTAAATGCCCATCAACAGATGAGTGGATAATCAAATTATGGTACATGCACATAATGGAATACTATGCTACATTAAAGAACAGTGAAGGATACGTGGATCATCTCACAATGTGGATGAACCTGGCGGACATTATGCTGAGTGAAATAAGTTAATTGCAGAAAGACAGGTACTGTATAAGCCCATTACTGTAAAAACACAAACAAGGGTTTGCTTGGGAAAGGGAACTTACTTTGTAGGTTACTGGGATGGGGAGGGTAGGGAGGGATTAATTTCAGGCTAGATGGGGCCCATATGCTGATACAGGTAGGGGGAGGGATATATGGAAAGGATCTGTGACCACCATGATAGCATTAGGAAATGGGAGGGCACCAAATTGTGCATATAAGAGATAGACGACAGATGCTAATACCAACCAATGTGTCCACACCACTGCGCTGCCATTAACACCAAACACCAGGCTACAGATAAACACATAAACACCTGAGAGGATCAGATGAGGTCAGTGAACAGGAGTAGACGCTAGACCAAGGATAGTGTCAGCTGAGGCTAATCTTGCACAGACACCAGTGATACAAATTACCTGCATTCCTTTTAGAAACCATAGAAAACAGACACAGAGTAATCCCTCACAGACAACTAGACACTATGGGAGAGAGATCCAGTAGATCTACCATCTCAGGACCACAGTACTGGGGGACACCAGACTCAACTGACACAACAAAATGCATAAAAACCTTGTTCCACATCCTACATTGGTGAGTAGCAACTGGGGTCTTAAAAGCTTTCAAGCAGCCATCTAAGGTGCAGCTAACGGTCTCCTAGGTCTCCTAGCATCAGAAGCAAAGAAGAACACACACACACGAAGAAAAAAAAAACCAGGGCATTTAGAAGCAATCAGCCATAGGACATGATGGCCCTCGAGACCAGAAGAACTAGATGGTGCCCAGCTACCAATGCCAACCACTCAGGAAAGGATCAAATCTGGAGATTCTGGATACAGTGGGAGGGAAAACGTGGAACAAAATCCAAAAACTCAATAATGACCAGAATTACCAGTCAGATGAAATCTGGTGAGACCCCCAATACTATGGCCCTGGAATACATTCTGCGCCTGGAATAAAACACACCCTCAGGGGCAGGCTCTCAGCCCAATAGTTAGCAAGATGTACATGCAGACCTCTCAACCCAGGATGATGTACCCACATATAGAGCAATAGACCATGGGACACCAGAGGACCAACACTCAAACTGAAGAAATGCAGGACAAACAGGAGTGCATAAATATGAGGGGCACAGGGGGAGAGTTACAGGGTAGGGAGGGGAGGAGACTGGGTTAGGGTTGGACATGGTAAATGGGGAGTGAAATTAAATGTATACATAACGTTGAATGTAAAATAAGTTCTTAAAATTAAAAAAAAAAGAATTGAAATTTTCTTTTATTTCGGTACACCCCCCTCCACTCTATAGGTTGAAACTTCCAACCTTTAAATTAGCAGTTGAGCACAAACCATTTGTGCTACTAGGAGACTTCATATAAAGAGATAAGTGTATGAGATATGTGTGTGTGTGTGTGTGTGTGTGATTATCTGTAACAGCTTGATGAGAAACTTGAGAGATTTTCTAAAACTCAATAATAACCCTAAATATTTCCGTTACATTGTTGTTGTTGTTGTTATGTGCCGTCGAGTCGGCCCCGACTCATAGCGACCCCTCCTTGGGTTTCCGAGGCAGTATCACTACGGAAGTAGGATTGCCCAACCTTCCTTCCGAGGAGTGGCTGATGGGTTTGAACCGCCAGCCGTCTGGTTAGCAGGCAAGGTCTTAGCCACTATGCTACCAATCCGTTACATTAGCAGTAATGTATTATGAAGCTTAAGACATGTTTTCTAAATTATCTATAGTAAGTAGAGCATACAGGGGGCAAAGTTATGAAAACTTCTTAGCCATAACCAAACACCTTATGGGAATGAGTTGCTGGACCTGGGGGCTCAGGAACATAGTCCAGGGGACACTAAGGTTAATTGATGTAATAGTCCACAAAAGGCAATGTTCTACGCCCTACTTTGGTGAGTAGCAACCACAGTTTTAAAACCTTGTGAATGGCCATTTAATGGGCAACTATTGGTCTGTCTCCATCCAGAGCAAAAAAGAGTGAAGAAAATCAAAGACTCGAGGAAACACCTAATGCAAAGGACTAATGTACTACATACGACCCAACCTCCACAACCCTGAGACCAGAACTAGGTGGTGCCCAGCTACCACTGCTGACCACTCTGAAAGGGAATGCAATAAGATGTCCAAGATAGAGGGAGTGAAACATGTGGAACAAAACTCAAAATCATAAGAAAGTTAAGGCTTCTAGTCTGATAGAGATTGGTGGAACCAAGGCTAGGGCCCTTAGATACCCTTCAAGCCTAGAACTGAACTCACCTGCATTTCTCAACTTTTAGGCAAAGGATAGACAGGCCTATAAGGTCAACAGTAACACCAGGGAAAGTCCTTAGAACAGTCAACCACAGGAAATCAAAAGGGCAGCATTGCCTGGGGATAAAGCTCAAAAGGCAGGAAGGGATGGGAAAGAAGGATGAGTAGGTATGGTACACACGAGGGGAAAGTGGGAAGAGTGCTGTTACATTGTGGGGATTGTAATCAATGTCGCAAAACAAAATGGCCATGAATTGTTGTGGAAAACCAGTTTTCTCTGTAAAGTTTCACCCAGATCAAAATTTACAAAAGAAAAGAAAAAGGATTATTGTTGTTGTTGTTGTTACGTGCCGTCGAGTCAGACCCGACTCATAGCAACCCCTCCTTGGGTTTCTGAGGCAGTATCACTATGGAAGTAGAGTGTCCAACCTTCCTTCTGAGGAGTGGCTGGTGGGTTTGAACCACTAGCCTTCTTGTTTGCAGTCAAATGCCTTAGACACTACACCACCAGAGCTCCCAAAGGATTATTACAAATAAATAAATTCACTATAGTAAAAAACATATTTTTGATCAACCACACTGGAGAAAAGAATGGATTATCTTATTCTCTCCATAGAGAGAATGTTACTAAATTATTATCATGTGAAGAGGTGACCAAGAGTATTCAGTTTAAAAATATAGGCAAAAAAAAAGAAACAGTTGTGTGCAGGACTTCCAACCATTCAGTCATGGCCAAAAGAAACAAGGGCAGTGGACATGTTACACAGCAACCAAATCTCTCACACGTTTGACTTTGAGCCATGCAGAAAACAGGTGAGGAGCTCTGGTGGTGCTGTAGTTAAATCTTTGAGCTGCTTAGCCTAAAGGTCAGTGATTCAAACCCTCCAATGGCTCTGTGGGACAAAGATGAGGTAAGATGCTTCCGTGAAGATTTACACTCTTGGAGACCCTATTGGGCACTTCTATTCTGTCCTATAGTGTTGCTATGAGTCCAGAGGGATGGCAATGGATTTAGGAAAAAGGCAGTGATGCCCTGCTCAAAGATGGCGGCCAACTGCCACACATTTGACCGCCATCTTAGAGCGGGGCACAATTTCCTGTTTCCTACTTGGGTCACAATCTAATGACTTGGATTTGGGAGCTATGCAACGCGAGTGCTGCCCTTCCATTGGTCATAACTGAATAGTTTCTAATGGATTTGAAGCCCTGGTTGTGTCAGTCGCTTAATTAAGAAAATAATATTTCACATGGTTTTTGCAATGTCAGCGTTATTTAAAGGCTCTTTTCCATTTGCAGTTTGTTGTGATTTCTTTCCTTAGTCTAAAAAATTCACTTTGTCTCTATTTTTCATTCACAAATATATTCTTTTTGTTATAGCAATCTGGGCATCCCCAGAAATTGTATAGGATTCAGGTCCAATGGAACTTGGATCTGCCCCTGTTGTTGTTGTTATGTGCCGTCGAATTGGACACAACTCATAGCAACCCTTCCTTGGGTTTCTGAGGTGGTATCACTATGGAAGGATCATGTGATTTGTTGAGATCTGTTTGTATTGGAATTACTCCATTTTGTTACGTTTCTGTCACCATAACACTGTATGCACCACCCAGGGACTAGGCACATGTTAAGGGCTCAAAAATATATTGTGGAAGGCGGGGCAAGATGGCGGACTAGGCAGAAGGATTGCACAGACCCTCTTCAACAAAGAAAAGGGAAACCAATTAATACAGACACAGAAGATAATCCTGGACCCCTGAGCCTTGAAGGAAAGGATGCAGATTTGGACTAAACCCCAACTAGCAGAAGAATTTGCGTGAAAATACCAAAAAAAAGGAGACCTACG
>NW_006921593.1:30612517-30622167 GCF_000298275.1 Orycteropus afer afer
TATATGTGAACTGCTGTATGAAAAGTGAATTTACTCTGTAAATCTTCACCCAAATCCTAATTAAAAATATATATATATATATTGTGGTGATGTTTTTTGCAAGATTCAACCAAAAACTAGAGCGTATCTTCTATAAGCGTTAAGCCTAAAGTCAGAGGATGAGTAAAATTAAACTGTGAGATGGTGCAACATCATTCTTCCAGTCATACTGGACATGATGTTACTTGTGATGGAGCTGCTACTAGTGTTCAGTTAGTCTAGTGGTTTTGAGTAATATCTATTTTTATTAGCAGCAGCAGTAATAGTATTTGTGTGGTACTGTGAGGTATGTCTGAAGAGAAAATCTGAAGTCAGAAGAAGTGTTTGGTCTTCCTGAGAGGTAGGAGTTAATTGCCAAAATGAATAAAGGTCACAATCTGACCCCCAGGCTCACACCCAGAGCTGGATTCACCTCCTTCCAGCTGCTTGCATCCCCTGGAAGAGCATGTGCCCGGGATTTGTGGCTGAGGGGCTGGACAGGCTCATTTGCACGCAACAGTGGGGATCCCCATAGTTGTTGCCCCTTGTTAATGTTCTATTGGCTTGAATTAGCATCAATTGCTTGGAAAACGAGGGTTCATTTTGAAGAGACCCCTCCAGGGTTACGAATGCTCATTTTGGTACTGATTCCAGCTGTTTTCAACCAGAGCTCCCGGAAAATAACTCAGCTTCCATGCACGGTCAGGTTTCATCATCATTCATAACACCAGGAGAGAGAGCCAGTGTGTATTTCTGCTACATTTTTCATTTTGGTGGAAAGTTGTCTCCCTTCTAAGCACTCAGCCATAAAACTGAAATGAAGGGTTTTGTGTGGTGCACACCCAATCTCCTGTGAGCAACTCAGTTTTGTTTTTCCGTTAAGATAGCTCTGTATCAGGAGCATAGATCTTTATTGCTCATGAGGTAATAGGTTTGGCTTTTATTTTATTTTTTTCTAGACTTGAATTGCTTAAGTTGGTAGTCTGTGTGCTCATCTATGATTCCTTCAACCTCAATTTCAAGTTTTAATTACTGTTTTCTAGCCTATTAATTTCTGGGTGAGCCAGATGAAGATAGGAGCATTGCAGAATAATCTTTAAGGAAGAGGACTGCCAGACCTTTCTTCTGTGATGTCACTGGGCGGGTTCAAATAGCCACCCACCTGTTTGAACTGAAACAGTTAGTAATGAAGTGAAAGCCACGTGTGCCACGCAAGAACCAATAAAGAGGCAAAAACAGGCAACAAACCTGTGCTTCTCCCTGTCAATGTCACTTTCTGTTTCAAAACAGACGCCTCTGGTTTTATTTACCCAATGTTAGAGTTTTCCACACCCTTGCTTTCTGCATGCAGCTTTTTGAACGGGCTCTTTCTGTGAGCAGGGACAAGCCTCTTCCTCACTCTCCCCACTTCCTCCTCCACTGTAGAGAGAGAGAGCTAAAGGAAAGGAGCTTTAATCATTTGCTGCTCTAAGGAACAAGCTCTCACAGTGCAACATGCTGGGATTGGCTGGCAGGGAGGGAGAGGTAAACCCAGGCCAGAGGGGTGTGGAGCCTGGGGGCAAATTATTCAAGGCACTGTAGGTTACTCTGATCCTCCAGGGGACAGCCCCCAGCCCCAGTTACCCCTCCAGGAGGACTGTTCCACCCCTTCACGAACCTGCACTCTGATGAGAACTAGCTGAGAAATACTGGGCTGGGCGTCTTGGCCGCAGTGGCTCCTGGGGGCTAATATGGTGTGACAATATTTAACAAGACACTTTCAGATAGACAGCCTACAGACAGACTCCAGTCCTGGGTGTGGTCAGCCCATAGCTGATGCCGTTGGGTGCAGGCCAGACTTCGTTCAACAGTGATGGGGATTAGGTGCTGAGAAGCAAGGAATCTGCACATTTGGTATTTTAAGTATTTGTAACATGAAAGAGACGTTAACCAATTAGATTAAAGCCGGTTTTGTAATTCCTGTTCAAAATACAGAATTGACTAATTGTTTAAGTCACTTTTTTAAGATAAACTTTAAGAGTTTTAAATGTACAGAAATGTAACTTTAAAACAAAGAGTTCGTATACATACCTCAGTCAGTTTCCTCTACTAGTAATACCTTACGTCACTGCTATGTTGTTCGGTGCCGTAGAGTCGGCTCCGACTCATAGCGACCCCTTGTACAACAGAATGAAACACTGCCTGGTCCTGTGCCAGCCTCACAATTGCTGACATGTTTGAACTCGTTGTTGAAGCCACTGTGTCATTTCATCTCATTGAGTGTCTTCCTCTTTTTCACTGACCCTCTACTTTACCAAGCACAATGTCCTTCTCTAGGGACTGGTCCCTCCTGATAACATGACCAAAGTACATGACATGAAGTGTTGGCATCCTCACTCCCAAGGAGCATTCTGACAGTACTTCTTACAAGACAGATTTGTGCGTTCTTGTGGCAGTCCATGTTACATTTAATATTCTTTGCCAACATGATAATTCAAAGTCATCGATTCTTCTTTGGCCTTCCTTATTCATTGTCCAGCTTTTGTATGCATATGAGGTGATTGAAAATATCATGGCTTGGGTCAAGTGCATCTTAGTCATCAAAGTGATATCTTTGCTTTTTAACATTTAAAAGCAGTCTTTGGTAGCAGATTTGCCTAATGCAATATGTAATTTGATTTCTTGACTGCTGCTTCCATGAGTGTTGATTGTGAATCCAAGTAAAAAGAAATCCTTGACAACTTTAATCTTTTCACCATTTTTCATGATGTTGCTTATTGGTCCAGTTGTGAGGATTTTGTTTTGAGTGTAATCCATATTGAAGGAAGTAGTCTTCGATCTTCATCAGTAAGTGTTTCAAGTCCTCTTCATGGTCAGTGTGCAAGGTTGTATCATCTGCATATCACAGGTTGTTAATTAGTCTTTTCTTCTTTTTGTAGTTCATCTTCTTGGATTATTTGCTCAGCATACAGATTGAACAAGTATAGTGAAAAGATACAACCCTGATGTACACCTTTCCTAACTTCCCCTTATTCTGTTTGAATGACTGCCTCTTGTTCCATACACAGGTTCCACATGAGCACAATTAAGTGTTCTGGAACTCCTGCTCTTCACAATGTCACAAACCATTTGTTATGGTCCACACAGTTGAGTGCCATTGCATAGTCAATAAGTCCCAGGTAAGCATTTTTCTGGTTTCTGTGCTTTCAGCTAAGCTCCATCTGACATCAGCAATGATATCCCTCATCCCATGTCCTCTTCTGAATCCAGCTGGAATTTTGAGCAGTTCCCTGTCAATGTGCTGCTGAAACTGGTTTTGAATTATCTTTAGCAAAATTGTACTTGCGTGTGATATTATGATATTGTTCTAGAATATCTACATTCTGTTGGATCACCTTTCTTTAGAATGGGCACAAATATGGATCTCTTCCAGTCAGTTGGCCAGGTAACTATCTTCCAAACTTCTTGGCATAGATGAGTGAACACTTCCAACATTGCATCCATTTGTTAAAACATCTCAATGGGTATTCCATCAATTTCTGGAATTTTTTTTTGGTAATGCCTTGAGTGCAGCTCGGACTTTTCCTTCAATAGCATTGGTTCTTGATCATACACTATCTCTTGACTTAGTTGAATGTGAACCAATTATTTTTGGTATAGTGACTCTGTGTATTCCTTCCATCTTCTTTAGATGCTTCCTGCGTCATTCGATCTTTTGTCCATGGAATCCTTCAATATTGCAACTTGAGGATTAAATTTTTTCCTCAGTTCTTAAAGCTTGAGAAATACTGACTTTGTTCTTCCCTTTTGGTTTTCTAACTCGAGGTGTTTGCACGTTTTATTACAATACTTTGTCTCTGCAAAGTCACCCTTTAAAATCTTCTTTTTTGGCTCTTCTACACCATCATTAGTTCCATTTGCAATGATTGTGAAGATGACACAGGGCTAACCACCATTTTGTTCTGTTATTCACAGGTCTCTATGAGTCACAGTCAACTCAACAGCACCTAACAGTAATGATGAAGGTGGAATACCTACATTAATTAAATGAAATTGGTCTGGAAGGGAGGTTTGTCTCATTGATTTACATTTATTTATGTGGATCAGTAGGAACTCATGGATAGCCACCTTATACTTTGGGTTATAATTCAATTCTACTTTATTTAATTGCTTAAACTGTTCAACCATTGAGTGTCCTTTCACTTGGCTCCTATAGCACTCTGACTTAAGCCTGTCATTACTTGTTTGCTTTGTTTTGTTTTTTGAGCATTTACTCACTTTCTGGCACTATAAGACACTTCAGGCTCATCTTAAATGTTTTCTGCCTCAGAACTAGAAGTAGCTATTTTTTCCAAGGAGGCCCAGTTGTTTTTCTTAAGGAATATTACTAGATACTGATATCTGGGCACCAAGTCTGCTCAGGCTGCTGTTTTTCATGTTTGCTACTCAGAGTGAAATGCAATCCCTAAGTGTCATAACCACTTACTAGCTTTGTGATATAATGTTGGCCAAGTTACTTTTCTTCTTGGGACCCAGTTGATTAGGCTTTAAGAAGAGAACAAAAATACCTTATACACTTGGAAGCACATGGTGGGACATTACGGATCCTTGTGCCATCTCTCCAAATCTCGTATCAATAAATGACCTCTGCCAGCAGTGTTCCTGTAGTACATAAGCATCTTTCAACTCTGGGAAGGTATACATCTTACAAGGAAACATTTAGAGGAATCAAATCTCTAGTGTTAGTGTTTTGGTGTTAAGAATAATTCCCCGCAATTAAGTATGCTAAATGTTTATTAAAAAAACAAAACAAAACAAAAAACTCACTGCCATTGAGTTGATTCCTATTCATAGCAACCCCCATTGGGTTTCTGAGGCAGTAAATCTTTTCTTTTCTTTCTTTTTTTAATTTTTATTGTGATTTGGCTGAAAGTTTACCAAGCAAATTCATTTTCCATATAGCAGTTCATACACATTTTGTCTCATGACATTGACTGTAATTCTTCTCAGTGTTATCAGCTCCCTTCCCACTTCCTCCCCATAGTTACCTCTTCCCTGTGTCCTTCCTTCCCAGGCACTCCCACCCCCTGAGTTGCCTCCCTGTGAAAACACCACTGCCTTTCTGTTCTCCCATGATTGATCGCCCCAAGAGTGTATCTACCTGATGTAAAGTTTCATCCCATATTCCTGTCTATTGTTTGGCTGGAAGCCACAAGAGTGAGTTCAATTCCAGATCTGAAGGGTGTCTAGGGGCCATAGTCTCAGGGGTCTCACCAGGCTCTATCAGACCAGCAAACCTGGTCTTTTTTTTTTGTTTTTTTTTTTAATGATTTTGAGTTTTGTTCCACATTGTTCTTCCACTCTATCTAGGATCTCCTACACTGATCCCCCTCCAAGTGGTTGACAGTGGAGCCAGGCACCATCAAGTTTTTCTGGTCTCATGGTCATATAGGCTGAGGATCACATGGTCTACAAGTCCTTTGGACTAACAGTTTTCATGTGTCTTTGGTTTTCTTCATTCTTCTTTGCTGTGGATGAGGAGAGACCCATCGTTGCGTCTAGATGGCTGCTTGCAAGTTTTTAAGATCCCAGTCACTCCTCACCAAAGTAGGATGTGGAATGCAAAGCAGTGAATCTTTACAAAATTAGATTGCCTAATCTTCTTCCACAGAGTGGCTAGTGGATTTGAACTACCAATCTTCTGGTGAGCTGTCAAATGCCTTAGGCACTGTGCTACCAAAGCTCACACACAAATAAAATTTTGCTGAAGATAATTCAAAAACAGTTGCAGTAGTATACTGATAAGGAACTTCCAGAAATGCCAGGTGGATTCATAAGAGGACATGGAAGAAGGGATATCATTGCTGATGTCAGATGGATCTTGGCTGAAATCAAATGATAACAGAAAGATGTTTACCTGTGTTTTATTGACAATGTAAAGACATTTGACTGTGGGGATCATAATAAATTAAGGATAATATTAGAAGAATGGGAATTCCAGAGCACGTAATGGTGTTCATGGGGAACATGTACATAGACCAGGAGGCTATTGTTCAAACAGAACAAGGGGATGCTGTATGGTTTAAAATCAGAAAAGGTGTGTATAAGGGTTGTATCATTTCACCATACTTATTCAAGCTGTAGTAAAAAAAAAAAAAATACTGCCATTGAGTCAGATCCAACTCATAGTGACCCTTCTTGGGTTTCTAAGGCAGTATCACTATGGAAGTAGATTGCCCAACCTTCATTCCTAGGAGTGACCGGTGGGTTTGAACCACCTTCTGGTTAGCAATCAAATGTCTTAGGCACTACGGCACCAGAGCTCAATCTGTATGCTGAGCAAATAATCTGAGAAATGGGTCTATATGAAGAACACAGCATCAGGATTGGAGGAAGACTGATTAACTACCTGTGATATGCAGACAACACCTTGCTTGCTGTAAGTGAAGATGACTTAAAGCACTTATTGATGAAGACTAAAACCTGCAGTCTATAGTATGGCTGACATCTCAACATAAAGAAAATGAAATCCTCACAACTAGACCAATAAGCAGCATCACAATAAATGGAAAAAAGATTGAAGTTGTCAATGATTTCATGTTACTTGGATCCACAATCAACGCCAGTGGCAGAAGCCATCCAGAAATCAGACATCTTATTGCACTGGGCCAATCTGCTGCAAAAGACCTCTTTCAAGTGCTGAAGAGCAAGGATATCTCTTTGAAGACTAAGATGCACGTAACCCAAGCCATGGTATTTTCAATAGCCTTGTATGCATGTGAAAGCTGGACAACAAATAAGGAAGACCGAAGAAGAGTTAATGATTTTGATTTGTGGTGTTAGCAAAGAATACTGAAAGTGCCATGGATGCCAGAAAAATGAACAAATCTGTCCTAGAAGAAGTGTAGCTGGAATGCTCCATAGAAGCAAGAATGGCTAGACTTTGCTTCACATACTTTGGCCATGTTGTCAGAGGGGAGCATTCCCTAGAGAAGGATATCATACTTGGTAAAGTGGAGGGTCAGCAAAAAAGGAGAAGATCCTCAAGGAAAGGAATTGACACAGTGGCTGCAATGATGGGCTCAGGTGTAGCAATGATGCAATGCTTGTAAGGATGGCTCACAACTGAGCAGTATTTTGTGCTGTTGTACATAGGGTCACTACCCTCCATAAGGTTGGAGTTGACTCAATGACACCTAACAACAAGTGTTTATAACATCAAAGATAATTCTCTCTGAATACAGTATATAAAACAAAACGTTGAATTGAGCAATTTGCTTTATTGAGATAGCATTGGAATAAATGCATTAATTTAAGTTTTGCCATCTTGAAAAATAAAATTATTTCCAGTCCTAAACTGAGTTATTTTAAGGCCGGGGCCCAATGTAGGCAGGCATAGGGCTTGGGAGCTCTATTTTAAGGCCAGGCCCCAAGATATGTGACTGCAGGGGGTTTATGAACAACTAAGGGAGATGAACTTGTCTGTCAGTTTGTCACCCTATGGTGGCTTACGTGTTGCTGTGAGGCTAGAGGTTACGCTACCAGTGTTGCAAAATGCCAGCAGGGTTACCCATGGTGGACAGGGTCAGTAGAGCCTCTGGCCTACGACAGTCTCTGAAGAAGGAAGAGGACATCCACTGCTCAAACAATTGGCCAGTGAAAACTTTATGAATAGCAGTGAAACTCTGTTCGATATGGTTCTGGAAAATGAGCCCATCAGGTCAGAAGGCACTCAGATTTTGACTGGGGAAGAGCTAACTCCTTGGAGTAGAACTGACCTTAACAATATGGGTAGAGTAAAGCTTTTGGGGCCTCCATTGGCTGATGTGGCACAACTCAAAATGAGTAGAAACAGATACAAACATCCATTAATCTTTGGAACATGGAATGTACGAAGCATGAATCTAGGAAAATTGGAAGTTGTCAAAAATCAGTGGAATGTATAAAGATTGATATCCTAGGCATTGTTGTTGTTATGTGCCATCAAGTCAGACCCAACTCATAGCAACCCCTCCTTAGCTTTCCAAGGCAGTATCACTACGGAAGTAGATTGTCCAACCTTCCTTCTGAGGAGTGGCTGGTGGGTTTGAACCGCCAGCCTTCTGGTTAGCAGTCAAATGCCTTAGGCACTATTAGTGAGCTGAAATGGACTTGTTTGGGCCATTTTGAATCAGATAATCATATGATCTACTATGCCAGGGATGACAAATTGAAGAGGAATGGTGTGGCTTTCATCATCACAAAGAATGTTTCAAGATCTGTCCTGTCAGTGATAGGATAATGTCCATATGCTTACAAGGAAGACCAGTTAATCCTACTATTATTCAAATCTGTGCACCAACCACCAAAGCCAAAGATGAGGAAACTGAAGATTTCTACCATCTTCTGCAGCTGAAATTGACAGAACATGCAATCAAGATGTGTTGATTATCACTGGTGACTGGAATGCAAAAGTGGAAGCAGGGAGGAGTTACTGGTAGTTGGAAAATATGGCCTTTGTGATAGAAGTAACACTGGAGATCATATGACAGAATTTTGCAAGACCCAGGATTTATTCATTGCAAATACCTTTTTTTCAACAACATAACTGACAGCTATACACATGGACTTCATGAGATAGAATACACAGGAGTCAGACTGACTACATCTGTGGCAAGAGGTGATAGAGAAGTTCAGTGTCTTTGGTCAAAACAAGGCCAGGAGCTGATTGTGAAACAGACCATCAACTGCTCATATGAATGTTCAAGTTGAAGACAATTGAAAAAAGTCGATGAGAGCCAAAATATGACCTTAATAATATCCCTCCTGAATTTAGTGACCATAAAAAAATAGATTTGATGCATTGAACACCAATGACTGGAAACCAGAGGAATTTGAGGTGACATCAATAACATCATCCATAAAGAAAGCAAGAGGTCATTAAAAAGACAAGAAAGGAAGAAAAGACCAAATTGGATGTCAGAAGAGACTATGAAACTTGCCCTTGAGTGAAGAGTGGTTAAAGCAAATGGAAGAAATGACAAATAAAAGAAATGAACAGAAGATTTCAAAGAGCAACTTGAGCAGACAAAGCCAATTACTATAATGAAATGTGCAAAGACCTGGAGTTAGAAAGTCAAAAGGGAAGAACACACTTGGCATGTCTCAAGCTGAAAGAACTGAGGGAAAAAATTAAGCCTCAAGTTGCAATATTGAAAGGTTCTGTGGGCAAAATATTGAATGATGAAGAAACATCAAAAGAAGATGGAAAGAATATAGCGTCACTGTACCAAAAAGCTTTGGTCAATGTTCATCCATTTCAAGAGGTGGCATTTGATCAAGAACCAATGGTATTGAAGGAAGAAGTTGAAGCTGCACTGAAGGAATTGGTGAAGAACAAGGTTCCAGGAATTGATGGAATACCCATTGAGATGTTTTAACAAACGGATGCCCAACTGGAGGTACTCACTCTGCTGTGCCAAAAAATTTGGAAGACAGGTACCTGATCAACTGACTGGAAGAGATCCATATTTGTACCCATTCCAAAGAAAGGTGTGATGGTTGGAGCTGTGTGTCAACTTGGCTGGACCCCAGTTCTGTGTGGTTATTCCCATGATGGGATCAGATGACTGAGTTCTGAGTGGCCAGTCTGCCCAAGGGGAGTTTCCCTAGGG
>NW_006921593.1:30622702-30633325 GCF_000298275.1 Orycteropus afer afer
ATTGACAGAGAACTTTCAGAAATGCAAGCTGGATTCAGAAGAGGACATGGAACAAAGAATATCATTGCTGATGTCAGATGTATCTGAGCTGAAAGCAAAGAATACCAGAAGGATGTTTACTTATGTTTTATTGACTATTCAAAAACATTCGATTATGTAGATCATAACAAATTATGGCTAAAATTGAGAAGAATGAGAATTCCAGAACACTTGATTGTACTCATGAGGAACCTGTACATAGATCAGAAAGCTGTTGTTAGAACAGAACAAGGGGATACTGCATGGTTCAAAATCAAGAAGGGAGTACATCAGGGTTGTATCCTTTCACCATACTTATTCAATCTATATGCTGAGAAAATAATTTGAGAACCTGGATTATATGAGGAAGAACATGGCATCAGGATTGGAAGAAGGCTAATTAACAACCTGAGATATGCAGATGACACAACGTTGCTTGCTGAAAGTCAAGGTGAATTGAAGCACTTACTGATGAAGATTGAAGACTCCAGTCTGCAGTATGGATTACAGCTCAACATAAAGAAAACAAAAGTGTTCACAACTGGTCCGATAAACAGCTTTATGATAAATGGAGAAAAAATTGAAGTTGTCAAGGACTTCATATTACTTGGTTCTATAATCAACACCAATGGAAGCAGCAGTCAAGAAATCAGATGGCATATTGCATTGTGCAAATCTGCTGCAAAAGACCTCTTTCAAATGATGAAGAGTAAAGACGTCTCCTTGAAGACTAAGGTGTGCCTAAACTAAGCCATGGTATTTTCAATCATCTCTTACGCATGTGAGAGCTGAACAATGAATAAGGAAGACCGAATAAGAGTTGATGGTTTTGAGTTGCGGTGTTGGAGAAGAATGCTAAGAGTTCCATGGTCTGCTAAAAGGATTAACAAATCTGTCCTGGAAGAAGTGAAGCTGGAATGCTCCTTGGAAGCGAGAATGGCCAGACTTCATCTCACCTACTTTGGTCGTGTTGTCAGAAGGAACCATTCCTTGGAGAAGGATATCATGCTTGGTAAAGTGGAGAGTCACTGAAGTAGGGGAAGGCCATCGACGAGATGGATAGAAACAGTGGCTGCAATCATAAGCTTAGGTATCAGGACTGTGAGTCTGGCACAGGACTGGGCTGTGTTTCGTTCTGCTGTGCATAGGGTCACTATGAGTCGAAGATGACTCAATGGCACCTAACAACAAATAACAACAAACTGAGGTAGAACTTGGTAGTGTGATGTGCTCAATAGATCCTTCTTGGAGATAATTATTAATATGCATGACAAATGCTTGAACAATTTTCTGATAGACATTAATTAGCTTAAGAAATTCTTCTGAGAACAGCCCAGATAACTCCCTGCCTTGAGAAAAGACTCAAGACCTTTAGTCAGTGTTTCTCCAGTCTTCCACTGTCTTCTTGCAAGAGTTTTAAAATCTAGTTGAAAATGTTCATTGAACCACTTTTTTTCTCTATGAAATGCCCTGACCAAGAGCAAACTCTAAATTGCTTACCTAAGCTATTCCTTTGTGGCAAAATTGTGACCCAGGCTCTGAATCAATTTGTCTGAGAAATTACTTTAATCATATTTCTGTTTAATTCATTAGATTGTGAAAGCTACTATAGCATTTGAGATTTTTTTCATCAGCCAGAAAATGCTTAAGAAGAAAAGCAACAATACTTAAATACATAAACCCTATTAAAAATGTTCCAAGGAATGTGATAGAGGAAATTTAAATATGGCAAATAGTTACTGAAACTCACTGCCATTGAGTCAACTCCAACTAATAGCAACCCCCATTGGGTTTCTGAGGCAGTAAATCTTTATGGAAGTAGGTTGCCCCATCTTTTTTCCACGGGGTAGCAGGTGGGTTTGAACCGCCAACCTTCTGGTTAGCAGTCAAATGCCTTAGGCACTCTGCCACCAGAGCTCCTTAATAGTTACTAAAGTCCCAATAAACAATAATTGCCAAATTTATGCTGATCTATAAGTAAAATAATAAGATTCAAAATTTGAATGTAAAGCTTAAGGATGAATTTGACTCTTGAATTTGCAGTTTTAATAATTAAATATTAATTCTTTTTAAAAAGTTGTCTTCTGAATAATATTTTCTGCACACAAAGGCCTCCTTCAGTAGCACCAAAAATGCTCACATTGATCCCACAAAAACTTCTGTGATGAGAAATTCCATAGGCATAGGAAGGGAGCTTGTTGTTGTTGTTGTTGTTAAGTGCCGTCGAGTCGTTTCCAACTCATAGCGACCCCATGCACAGCAGAACGAAACACTGCCTGATCCCGCGCCAGCCCCACAATCCCTGTTATACTTGATCCCATCATCGCAGCCACCGTATCAATCCATCTGGTTGAAGGCCTCCCCCTCCTTCGTCGACCCTCCACCCTACCAAGCATGACATCCTTCTCCAGGGAATGGTCCCTTCTTACAACATGACCAAAATAGGTGAGACGAAGACGAAGAAAATAGGAAGGGAGCTTAGATACCGAAAAGCCAAAATAATAACTAATGACTATGATGACTTTTTTTTTAATTTCATCAAGGATGCTACTAGAAACTTACTCATTTCCTTTGCCTTTTTCAGCTATAACCAAAAACAAAATCAAGAAGCAAATCCTGTCTTAAAATTTTTACTTAAATCTCTCCCATTTTAGTGAAGTCCTCCAAAGTGAAATTAATATGGTCATCTTTTTGTAACAGTCCCGTGGGTTTTGGTTGGTTTTTTGGTTTTGTTGTTGCTGTTGTTTGTTTTTTATGTTTGTGTGTTTGTTTATGTTTGCTCTTTCCCTAATGTCTGGAGTAAAAATAAAAGTTTTTATATTATAGGCTCCAACTTTACTCATAGGAGCTCTGGTGGTATAGTGCCTAAGGCATTTGACTAACAGGAAGGCTGGTGGTTCAAACTCATTAGCCACTCCTTGGAAGGAAGATTGGGCAATCTACTTTCGTAGTGATATCACCTCAGAAACCCAAGGAGGGGTCGCTATGAGTTGGATCTGACTCGATGGCAGTGAGTTTGATTTGGTTTGGTAATTTACTCATGTACTCAGTTTGAACATCCCATAATTAAGTTCTGCAAGACTGGGAGCACAACTTGCTTGTTTTTCTCTTTACCATTGTATCCAATCAAAAACATCGTAGTCACCTAATAAATACTTGTTGAATGATTGAATGGCACAGACAATAAATCATTAGACATTTCCCTCAACAGCTTCATCTTCCACCTTTCACTAGTTTATGTTCACCCTCTACCTGTTTAGTAGGCTATGTCCTATCTGCCGATCACCTTTGTTGTTGTTGTTAGTTACTGTCTTGTTGGACTCATGGTGACCCCATATATGCAGAGTAAAACTGCTCTGTAGGATTTTCAAAGCTGTGAGCTTTTGGCAGCACATTGCCAGACCTGACTCATAAGGCACTTCTGAGTGGGTTTGAACCACCAACGTTTTCATTAATAATCAAGCTCTTCTCTGTTTGCACTACCCAAAGGACCCAAAGAACTTTACAGATTGGCAAAACCTAAGTAAGCATTAGCAACCTGTGATATGCAGATGACACAGACTTGCTTGCTGAAAACGAAGAGGACTTGGACCACTTACTAATGAAGATCAAAGACAACAGCCTTCGGTGTGGATTACACCTCAACCTAAGGAAAACAAAATCCTCATGACTGGACCAATGAGCCATCCATAATCAACAGCCATGGAAGCAGTGATCAAGAAATTAAACAACATATTGCAAAGGGTAAATCTGCTGCAAAAGAGCTTGTTAAAGAGTTCAAAATCAAAGACATCAGTTTAAGGACAAAGGTGTGCCTAACCCAAGCCATGATATTTTCAATCACATCATATGAATGTGAAAGCTGGACAATGAATAAGGAAGACCAGGGAAGAACTGATGCATTTGAATTATGATGTTGCCAAAGAATACTTAATGTACAATGTACTATGAGAACAAATCTGACTTGGAAGAAGTATGGCCAGAGCGCTCCCCAGAAGCAAGGATGGCTAGACTTTGTCTCTTGTACTTTGGACATATTATCTGGAGGGATCAGTCCCTGGAGAAGAGCATCATGCTTGGTAGAAGGTCAATGAAAAAGAGGGAGACCCTCAACGAGATGGACTGACCCCATGGCTTCCATAATGTGCTCAAACATAGCAATGGTTGTGAGGAGTCACCTGGGCAGTGTTTTGTTCTGTTTTACACAGTGTCACTGTGAGTCAGAACTGACTTGATGGCACCTAACAGTAACACAACAACATGTAAGGAGGGATCTGCCTGGCACTTGAGATAGGATTATTTCTTTGGGTTGCAAGAACAATGCTGAAGTCAGATAGCCCCACAAGACAAAGCTGGAGAAGTTCTAAGGAAGGTTTAGCGGTGAGTCAACGAGTAGGGTTGACATTTAGAAAGAAACATATGGTTGCAAAGGCAGAGACTAGAACAGAGTTCTGGGGTGGGAGCAATCTTTGCAGATTCAGTTCTGTGAAGTCAGGAATAAAGGGGGTTTTGGTTTGGGGTTGTCTCAGCAGAAGATGGGGATAAGTCTGGGACTGTGAGAATGAGAATGTAGAACCTGGAACAAATACATTGTCCATCCTTAAAGAATGCATTACTGGTGAATTTACTCTGTAAATCTTCATCCAAATCCTAATAATAATAATAATAAAAAAAAAATCAGCTTAACTGTACTTAACAACAATTTTCATTTGGTTGCACAAAAGCCATTTTCTGAAGCCAAACAAATAAAGATGGCCAATGTAATCTAAAAGAAAAAAAAAAAAAAAAGAATGCATTACTGGCACATAACTGTTGATGCCACATATGAGCTCTCTGCAACCCACCTGCTGAGGGCATTTTCTGGAGAACAGGTAAAGATGGATGCTGGGAGGAAGGCAGCCTTCTGCACCTCACATCCCAGGATCCAAGGACACTTCTAATACTCAGTTAAGAAGGGCAAAGAGAATATGACTGAAAGTATTTTGAAGTTTTGGAAATCACAGAGCAGGAGGTGTGGCGTGGGGAGGGATATGAAATGAACTCAGGACAGAAATGAAAATGACATGAAAAATGCCTAGCGTCTTTAATATTTTGCCTTTTAAATGAATTACTGTGTTGATTTTTATTATTTCGTTAATGAGGAGTTGAAGCTAGATTCACAACTATTTTTACATTATTAATTTTCTAGAAAGCAATGAGGTAGAACTACCCTCTATAATTGAGCTGGGCACACATGTGGCTAGACAAGGCTGTCAACATAATTTGCAGGGCCTAGTGCAAATGAAAATGAGGGGAGCTCTTTGTTCAAAAAGTAGGAAGAGTGAGCCACGCTATAACACTTTTTCATTTTTCTGTGTTCTCTTGACTTGTCATGGTATTTTTACTTGCTGTTTTCTTTCCAAGTAAAGAAAAAAACTAAAATTTTAAGTATTAGGATGAGTTTTCCTATTCATCTTCATATTGTGCAATGACAGCTTTAAATGCATATTTAAGAGTATTGAACTCATCTGTGGAATTACTCAAATTACCCACACTGGTTACCATTGAGTTGATTCTGACTCACAGAGACACTGTAGGACAAGGCTGAACTGCCCCCACAGGATTTCCAAGGCTGTATGTAATTGTTGTTAAAAGGCTCCAGTCTCTGGAGAAGTATATCATGCTTGGTAAAGTGGAGGGTCAGTGAAACAGAGGAAGGCCCTCAATGAGATGGACTGATACAGTGGCTAGACTGAAGGGCTTGGGTTTAGCAAGGATCGTGAGGCTGGCACAGGACCAAGCAGTATTTTGTTCTGTTGTAGGTAGGGTTGCTATGAGTCAGCGCCAACTTGATGGCACCTAACAGCAACAAATGTAAACTTTATGGACGGAGCTCTGGTGGCACGGTGGGTAAGCCATTTGTTTACTAACCAGAAGGTCAGTGGTTCAGACCCACCAGCTGCTCCACAGGAAGAAGATGAAACAATCTACTTCTATAAACATTTACAGCCTTGGAAACCATATTGGGTCACTATGATTCGGAATAGGGAGCTCTGGTAGCATAGTGCCTAAGGCACTTGACTGCTAACCAGAAGGCTGGCAGTTCAAACCCACCAGCCACTCCTTGGAAGGAAGATGGGGCAATCTACTTCCGTAGTGTTACTGCCTCGGAAACTCAAAGAGGAGTCGCTATGAGTCGGGGTGACTCGATGGCACATAACAACAACACAACATGATTTGGAATTGACTCAATGGCAGTGAGCTTGGCTTTTGGTTTTGGATCTGTACATAAGCAGACTGCCTCATCTTTCTCCCATGAAGATGCTTTTGGGTTCAAACTGCCAACCTTTCAGTAAGCAGCTAAGTGCTTAACTAAAATTACAATAGAGATATACTCTAGACCAAGGATAGACTCAGCTGAGGCTAATCTTGTAAAGACACCAGTGATACAAAATACCTGTAGTCCTTACAAAAACAATAAAAGATGGACACAGAGTAATCCCTCACAGACATCCCAACACTATGGGAGAGAGATCCAATAGAGCTACTACCTCAGGACCATAGTACTGGGGTACACCAGACTCAATTGGCACAACAAAATACATAAAAGCATTGCTCCACATCCTACATTGGTGAGTAGCAACTGGGGTCTCAAAAGCTTTCAAGCAGCCATCTAGAATGCAGCTAACCGTCTCCTAGCATTGGAAGTGAAGAAGAATGCAAAAAAAAAAAAAAAAAAACCAAGGGCATTTAGAAGGAATCAACCCTAGGACATGATGGCCCTCAAGACCAGAAGAATCGGATGGTGCCTGGCTACCAATGCCAACCACTCAGGAAAGGATCAAATCTGGAGATCCTGGATAGAGTGGGAAGGAAAACGTGGAACAAAATCCAAAAACTCAATAATGACCAGAATTACTGGTCAGATGAAGTCTGGTGAGACTGTCAATACTATGGCCCTGAAATACATTCGGCGCCTGGAATAAAACTCACCCCCCAGGGGCAGACTCTCAGCCCAATGGTTAGTGAGATGTACACGCAGACCACTCAACCCAGGATGCTGCACCCACACACTCAGTGGTAATGCATCCCCTAAAGCAATAAACCATAAGACACCAAAGGACCAACATTCAAACTGAGGAAATGCAGGGCAAACAGGAGTGCATGATTATGAGGGGCACAGGGGGAGTGTTGCAGGATAGGGAGGGGAGGAGGCTGGGTTAGGGTTGGACATGGCGAATGGGGAATGAAACTAAATGTACACGTGACTTTGAATGTAAAACAAGCTCTTAAAATAAAAAAATAAAATCACAAAATCCTTATTTTTTTAATCATACTTGCATATGGATTTCATTCTCTTGAGAACAGTAGAAATGCTACATGAAACTAATTCAGCTGTTTTAATATCACTTCTGATTCACACATATTCTACCAACATTCTGTATCTTCAATTTGCTGATGAATAAGGAAGGACTGCAAGGAGAAGGAACTGTGGGTTGCCTTCTGTTTCCCTTTCCTGTTATAGCATGTTTTTCAGCATAAGCAATTAATTCATGTTAGAGAAGTAACACAAGTAAGGAAGGAAATGATATGCTTTCTTGGTCATGTGCAGGTCTTAGAATGCCATTGTCTTCTTTCTGCATTTGAAGCAACTTCTGGTTTGAACTGAAAGGGTGGCCTCTAGGGGCTATCAGTGCTCCTGTTTACTACCCATGTGTGTGTTCACTTGTTCTATTGGTCTTCATGTGCAAAACACAAGGTCAAAGACAACATCATTAAGAATTTCAAGGTGGTAACACTAGAGAATTAAATCAAGCACAGAATCCTACTTAACAAGGGGTCTAGTGAAACTTCCAAATTTGCACATGCATGAAGCCAACCCTGTGGTTCGATTTGAAAAATAAATGAAAATTTTACTTGAAAGGATATCTGTAACAGTAAAGCATCAAGACTTGAGCAGGTAGGATTTCCAGAATGTTTGTGACATACACTGCTCGTATACATGGAAAAATGTACTTCATCTCCATAACTAGAGATGAGAAAGAAAAACCAAAGTTTCCTCAGTGACCATGAGCATCTCTTTCTTTACTTACTATCCTAGAAGAAAGTTTAAAATGGTTCTGCATGGAATTATGGCATTTTAAAATCAGATGTCCAGAAAAGTAAAATGTTGTCTACAGAGTAGCACAGATATAGATACTTCAAAATATCTGACTTTGGAGTATGCGATTGGGGAATAAAAGCAGACTCCAGAAGAGATATGTCCCCAAAGACCATTCATGAGGGGGTGTTGGTGGTTCAGTTGTAGAATTATTGCCTTCCATGGGGGAGACCTGGGTTTGACTTCCAGCCAGTGCACTTCATCAGCAGCCATCACACACCTGTCAGTGGAGGTGTGGGTGTTGCTATGATGCTGGCAAGTTTCAACAGAGCTTCCAGACTAATACAGACTGTGAAGAAAGGCCTACAATCTACTTCCAAATAGCCAATGAAAACACTATGTATAGCTCACAATGGTCTGACCCCATTGTGCATGGTGTCACCATGAACCAGCAGTCAACTAGAGGGCAGGAAACAGCCCCAAAAGACCATTTGTCACAACAAAACACATAAAAGCCTTGTTTCTCATCCTACATTGGTGAGAAGGAACTGGGGTCTTAAAAGCTTTCAAGTGGCCATCTAAGATGCAGCTAATAGTCCCCTATCATAGGAAGCCAAGAAGAGTGCAAAATAACAAGAACATTTGGAAGCAATCAGTCCTAGGACACGATGGCCCTTGAGACCAGAAGAACTAGATGGTGCCTGGCTACCAATGCCAGTCACTCAGGAAAGGTTCAAATCTGGAGATCCTGGATAGAGTGGGAGGGAAAATGTAGAACAAAATCCAAAATCTCAATAATGACCAGAATTACTGGTTGGATGGACTCTGGTGAGACCCCTAACACTATGGTCCTAGGATACTTTCTGGACCTAGAATAAAGCTCACTCCCAGGGGCTGGCTCTCAGCCCAATAATAAACAAGATGTACACGCAGACCACTCAACCCAGAGTGATGCACCCACATACTCTCTGGAGATGCATCCCTTGGAGCAATCAACCACAGGGCACCAGAGGGGCAAAATTCACACTGAGGAAATGCAGGACAAACAGGAGTGCATAACTATGAGGGGCACGAGGGGATGGTTTCTGGGCAGGGAGGGGAAGAGACTGGGTTATGGTTGGGCATGGTAAATGGGGAATGAAACTAAATGTATATGTAATGTTGAATGTGAAACAAACTCTTAACATAAAAAAAAATTTTTTAAAAAAGAACCATTTGTCAGGCAGTTCCTTAGAAATAATGTAACTATGACTGGGTGCTCAGATTAGTCTAAGAGGACTATTGACCTTGTATAGTACTTTGCATGCAATGACGATATGCAGTTTAGTAACCTGAGTCTCATGTGTAGTGTTGTCTTTGTGGGAAATACATTTCCAAGACTTAGTAGCACATTTCCACTCACGTTACTGGAAGGAGCTGCAACTTCGCAAGTCTTATGATGGTGGAGGTGGAGGGTGGGAGGTTGCTTTGATCCTGAAAGGTGTGCTGGCATTGGTGGGAGGGATGAGTCTAGTGAGATGGTGGGGAAAAGGAGATCATTCTGAATGCTGGCAACTTGTTAACTTTCTACATTTATAGACAAGAAGGGGAATGTGGAAGGAAGACAGTATCTGTACATGAGTAAGAGGACACCTCTTTAGAATTGCTTTGCATCACACAGTCCATCTTATTGTCCTTTCTATGAGGAGTTCCCTCTCCATATGTATGTCTCTCTAACTGACAGACATTTTTCTTACTGGTATAGAGATGATTTAGGTTAGCAGTCAAGCACAAATCATTTATGTCATCTAGATAGACGCACATGCAGACACACGCATGCGTGTATCTTCTTAAGATTCCAATCGATGACATAATCCAAGTCTATCTCCACATCATGTTATATTTTGTATTCTTATTTCTGACATAGTTTCTACATGGAGAATGCTCCAAATTGTTGTTTCATCGTTGAATATGTCAATGTGAAAGGTATTATTTCCATTCAAGTGCTACTCAGAAGTGTCAGGTAACAATGTGTGTCCAATGAAGAATGAAATTTACTGACATGTTGCCAACACTGTAAAGCACTCCCTGTCCACATGCTGGAATTGGAGATATTTGGCTACTGTAAAAGTTTAGCTTGATAGGAAATGAGAGATTTTTGCCTTAAAACACTCCTCATCTCAGATTAAAATATCTTTAATCCCACTCCCAACATTTTAAAGTAGATTTTAAAAAAAGTATTATTACATTAGAATTTTTAAAGTTATTGGGTATCTTATAACATGTCAAAAGGTAACATACAAGAATTCATTAAATAACAAATTAGCTAGCTAGGTTTCAAAAAACTTGCAAACAGTGTCTTTTTAAAATTATAAAAAGTTAAGGAAAGGTTTACTAGGGAAGGAAATTTACTTTGTTGGTTACCAGGGATGGGAGGGAAAATTTCTGACTAGTTAAGAGTCAAGTGTTGGAGGCGGGGCAAGATGGCGGACTAGGCAGAAGGATTGCACAGACCCTCTTCAACAAAGAAAAGGGAAACCAATAAA
>NW_006921593.1:30639708-30667684 GCF_000298275.1 Orycteropus afer afer
TGGGTGAAGAGAAAGGCAGCATAGCAAAAGTGTGTGAGCAGCACAGTAACAATAGGGAAAAGGAGGATGCAAAAACGTGTACAGAAGAAAGAGAGAACAGAGGCAAATACTATTATATACACAATGCTGTGTTACCAGGAGCAACAAACGCTAGTCTATGGGTAAATGCATACAAAGGTGAGAAGATCAAGAGTGGCTGGGGTAGACAGGAATACACCCATGACCATAGAGAGAGCTGGCTGATGATATTCTTACATGTGTATTTGTGCTACAAAAATATCCATGTGCATTAGAGAAGTAACAAGTGACAAGAATGGAGTAGCTTCTCAGTGACAGCCAAACACCTTGAGGGAGTAAGTAACCGGCCTGTGGGCGCGGGACCATGGTCTCGTGAGACATCAATCTCAATTGGCACATCATAGTATGTGAAAATCTTGTTCTACATCTTACCTTAGTGAGCAACAACTGGGTCTTAAAAGCTTTCGAGTGGCCATTTAGGATGCAATTATTGGTCTTCTCTTGTCTGGAGCAAAGAAGAGTGAAGAAAATCAAAGTCATATGGAAATAATTAGTCCAAGGGCATGATGGATCACTGAAACATCAGTCTTTTTGACCCTGAGACCAAAAGAACTAGATGGTGTCAGCCAGCAAGGGCATTCACTGGGAAAGGGGTCAAAATTGGAGAGCCTGGATAGAGTGGGAGGGAAAACATGGGACAAAGTTCAAAAACACAAAAATGACCAGAATTACTGGTCGGATACAGACTGGTAGAACCCCTGAGATTATGACCCTGGGGTATCCTTTGGGCCTGGAACTGGAGTTACTTCCATGGCTTAGCTCTCAGCCAAAGAGTAGAAAGGCCTAGGAGCAGAACACCCATGCCAGGGAGATGCACCCACCTACACTATGGAGATGCACCCCTTGGATCAATCATTTGTGAGACATAAGAAGCGCAGCATTTGTGTAGAGGGAAGGCTGGACAGACCGGAGTGCACAGATAAGAAGGACACAGGGAAGGGGTTGTCTCGGGGAGGAGGTGGCAGGAGAGCTTTCTATTGCTGGGGCTGTAATCGGGCCTGTGAAACCAAATGTGCAGGAACGGTTGAGAGTAAAATGCATCTGCTTTGTAAATTTGCACCCAAATCACAATAATTTTTTTTTAATGTATTCCCAGGACCTAACAAAGTATTTGAACGTAGAGTATATCTTTAAAAAGTTGTTTATGAATTAAGTTAATTAATAATTGGATACTAATTACAATGCAGAATAATTTCTAGGAAGGAATGTAATGGAACCTATACCGATGCTTTTGTTACAATTTGTGTCCAGCTCAAAGGGAAAAAAAATCAGATATATTCAGTAAGAATTTGAAGGGCAGAATTAGTAATATGAACCACTGACCACATAAAAGTGACTATTTTGAAAGAATTAAGATTTTAAAACATAGCGATACTAGAATATGTAATGACATGGAAATGAGTTTCTCTCAGTTGTAATAGATAGTGTGGGAATATGTGTTGAGATTTAAAGTAGCTTAATCCAAAGTAAGAAGAATGAACAAGTCTGTCCGGGAGGAAGTACAGCCAGAATGATCCGAAGAAGAAAGAACAGCCAGATTTTGTGTCTCGTACTTGGGTCATGTTGTCAGAAGGGCCCAGTCCCTGGAGAAGGATGTCATGCTCAGTAAATCAGAGGGTCAGCGAAAAAAGGGAAGACACTCAATGAGGTGGACTGACACAGTTGCTCAGACATGTCGACAGTCGTGAGGCTGGCACAGGACCGGCAGTGTTTCATTCTGTCGTGCTTGGGGTCGCTGTGAGTCCGAGCCAACTCGACAGCACCTAACCCAACAATCCAAGCAAACGTAGCCATGCAGTTGTTTTACTAAGGGAAAATGGGGTTCTCAAAGTAAGAGCCATCCCTGATGACTCTGGAATTAAACCCTAATGGGCAGTGGGGACTGTGCTCATACTTCTGGAACATCAGAGGACCTTCCCGCATATGCCAAGGACAGTGTGCTTCTCTTTGACTAAATCAAAGACTTCCCTGGCAGGAGGGAGGCCTGATATCATCTCAGAGTCAAAGATTAGAAATTGACTGGCTTCTCTGATGTTTCAAAATGGATATAATGATGGTGTGTTTTATGTTTAATGGTAAAATATATCATATTCTAGAACATAAATAACATTCAAATTATAAAAAAGACTCTACCCTTGCTTTGATATCTAAAAAACATGTATCACTAGAGTTTTTTTTTTCCTCTAAGTGTAATTTATAGACACACATTTATCTGTATCATATTTCAATATTCTAAAAACATTTTATAAGAGAAAATGTGAATGTATGTTATGAATCTCAAGTACCTTATATATACATTTTTTACCTTTTTTGTATTCTTTTATGTTTCATGGTCACAAAGATAACACTATTATTTATTGGTCTTTGTGGCATTTCATTTTTGAGCATGTTAGAGAATAATATGATGTCATTTGTATTTTTAAAAAATCTACTATAGGTCTTTTCTTTAACCTTTTGAGTCTTTTCTTTTCTTTCTGTCTTTTTTTTTGCCACTATGCACTGTCTCCTCCATCCATACTCACC
The DNA here is from genome assembly GCF_000298275.1 of Orycteropus afer afer. Lineage (NCBI taxonomy): Eukaryota > Metazoa > Chordata > Mammalia > Tubulidentata > Orycteropodidae > Orycteropus > Orycteropus afer. The sequence goes on from NW_006921593.1 coordinate 30,642,310, forward strand.
ATCACAAAGTGGCCTGAACGTTTTTATTTAAAAATCAATCTTTGCCCCCTTCAGCTGTATGGGAAAATATTTCATCTTTTAAAAGTCAAGAATGGTAAAAAGTATAGTTGTTGTTGTTGTTATGTGCCATCGAGTCGGACCCAACTCATAGTGACCCTTCCTTGGGTTGCCGAGGCGGTTATCACTATGGAAGTAGATTGCCCAGCCTTCCTTCCAAGCAGTGGCTGGTGGGTTTGAATCGCCAGCCTTCTGGTTAGTAGTCAAGTGCCTTAGGCACTATGCTACCAGAGCTCCCCAAAGTGTAGTATTGTTTCTAAAAGAGTTTACCTAGATCTAAAATTTACATTTGTATTTAAATAGAAAATAGCTTGGGGTCTTATAAAGTGGGTAAGGTTATTTCAAAAATTCCATTCAAAAGCCTATGAAATAAAATGAGTTAAATGATGGGAAGAAGCATCTCATTACAAAGGAATTCTGAATGGAGAGTGAAAACTTCTATCAGGATCCTTTGGCGGCCTGTGGAATTACAATCAAGTAAGAATGCTTTCAAAATTCATTAAGAAATGCATTCAATCAAAACAAAGCCTGGCAGAATTGAGTAAAACAACTCTGAAGTTCTAATGAGATAAGAAGAAGAATTGAGAATTGAGTCGGGGTAAAAAAAAAAAAAAAAAAACATACTCACTGCCATCAAGTCAATTTGGACTCATAGTGAACCCCCTTTGTGTTTCCGAGGCAGTAAATCTTTACAGAAGTAGATTGCCCAGTCTTCCTCTGTGGAGTGGGTTTGAGCCCTCAACCTTCTGGTTAGCAGTCAAATGCCTTAGGCACTATGCCACCAGAGCTCTTTTGAGTTGGAGTGGGAGTCTCAAATTCTATAACCAAGAAAGCAAGAGCAAGAATTCCATAGTGGTCAAGTACTCACCTAGCCAGAAGGTTGGCAAGAAGAACCCCCAAGCACTCCATGGAAAAATGATGTAGAGATGCAGTAGTCTGCTTCTGTAAAGAGCACAGCCTGGGATCTTTATTGGGCAGCTCCACTCTATTCTGGAAGATCACTGTGAATCTGAATCATCAGCAATGGGTTTGGGTTTTTTTTAATGCACAATGTTTGATTTTTCCCTGCTACAACAAAAGTGACATGAAGTCTTACCATCCTTGCTTCTAAGGAACATCCTAGTTGCATTTTTTTGTAAGACTAATCTGTCCACTTTTTTTGGAAGTCCATGTTATATTCAATATTCTTTGCCAACACCAGTTTGAAAGCAGCAATTCTTCTGTCTTCCTTTTTCACTATCAGATTGCTACAGAAGGACATCATGTCTGGTAGAGGACCAACGGAAATGAGGGAAACGTCAATGAATTGGGTTGACTTCAACTCACTTACTTTGGATGAGATATCACAGAAGACTAATCGTTATAAAGGACATCATGTTTTTGGTAAAGCAGAGGTCAATGAAAATGAGGGAAAGCCTCAGGGAGATGGGTTGACACAGTAGCTACAAACAGTGGACTTAAATATACTAGTGATCAGGATAGTCAACCAATGTCTGGAAAGTGTCCTGTTTCACGTAAGGCCATCATGAGTCAGCGCAGACACGATGACAACTAAGCAACAGTCTCAACGTTTATTATCATGTGTTCTCTAGGCATAATTATTAAAAGTCTACAACTTGTAACAGAAAGACATACCAGATATATCATTAAATTTAATATTCAATTAAAGCGATTTGCTTTCATTAAAAAGAAGGTATACTTTTTTATTTTAAGTGTGCACATGTGTGCACACACAAGTATATGCTATACTTTTTTAATAATCACAAAAATTGGTTACAGTATTGACTTTGGGAAGCAAGAATGGAAATGTGGGGAGAATATCTAGTTTTACTATCTACTTTATTGTAAAATATTTGTATTTTCTAACCATCCTTGTAAATTACTTAAATTTTATTGTTGTTATTAAGAAAGGTGTTCATGTGGTGAAATTAGGAAGTGTTATTTTGCTTGCTTCTTTATTCATATCTATGAAAATAATGAATACATTTTATGCTAACAGGACAAGATTTCTGGAATGATCTTTAAGTATTATTGCAGCTGTGTATCACTAGATAATGTATAATTTTAGAGCAACAATTGGGGTGTGTGTGAAGTGAGTAATATTGGAAAAGACACCCCAAATTCAAACATGTTCAATAGAGACACTTTTATTCCAACTCATGGCAACCCCCATTGGGTTTCTGAGGTGGTAAATCATTACAGAAGTAGATTGCTCAGTCTTTCTCCTCTGGAGTGGCTGGTGGGTTTGAACCACCAACCTTCTGGTTAGCAGTTGAATGCTTTAGGCACTGTGCCACAAGAGCTCCTTTTTATTAAGCCTTAGTCAGGACAAAGACAATCATCCAGGATGAGGAAAACCATCAGCATGTACACAGCACAGAAAGCTGAATGGAGTCCACTGAGTCATGGCCATGAGACTAAATGTATATGATTGAAGACAAAGGGAATCATCAGAAGATCATGCTTGGTGGCAGATTGATTTATCACTATCTCAGGTGGGACTACAGGAGTGGGGGCACAGGGGGTAGAAGGACCATGATTGGAATACGAACATAACTGAAGATAGAATAGGGTTACAGGATTGGCTCTGGGCCTTGGCTACCCAGCTGGGTGGTGGTCTGGATATCACTCATGACTATGTGGCCTGAGTCAGAGCCACAAGGTGGCTATAAAACAATAGGAGGACCTCAGCCTTAATTTAAGTTAGAAAAGGACACACCCAGGCAAGTTCCCTAGTTCTTCTGAGCGTAATCTACTTTCAACCATACTCTTCCTGAGGACACACTGGCCCTTCCTAGGTTTGTCCTGGAGCTCGTCTGTACATGGCCACAACACTGGTTTGAAGGTCAGAAAGAACTCAAGTGGAGTCTGAACTTAGGTCAAGCCTCAAAATGGAGTTAGGGCTCCCACTGTAGACCATGGCCTTCCATGAACCCAAATTCTTTAAAATGTAAGCTCTAATACAAGTGTGATATATGCAAAACACTAAATGAATTAAATCTGTTGCTTTTTGTTTTCATTTTCACAAAAGGCATTTTACCCATGGGATCTTTTATCCCTGGCCTTTTGAAAGCTCTTTGTTCAGGTACCATTAACAAGAGCTGAATGCTCTCTTCAGCCACCATGAATGCTCATTTTTGACAGGTATGTCAGTGGAAAACCTTTGGAGAATGTTTTTTAACCGAAAATATTAAATGATTTCATCACTGGAAGTCCTCTATGTGCTTTGATAGTCTAGCCAACAGCCTGGTACCTGCACAGGAACAGGAACTGAATTAAAACCATAAAATGTAGTAAACATTTCAAGTGAGTGAGTTCATCTTGCTGTGCTCTGCTTGGTGTAGTGTGAAACCCTGGCAGCTGGGGCCAGTGAAAGAGACATGAGTCAGCCACCCTCCTGGCCACAAGGCAGGAAAGGTACTAGAATAAGACACTCCTTGAAATTCAAAACAAGAGCCTTTGCAAATCAATAGCAGGAGAGTGCTTGGAAGCATGCAAAGAACTAGTCCTTTCCCTAAATGACCTAAATGGAAATTCCTCTCCTAGAACCATCCTCCTGCTGGAAACACTTGTCAAGTGATGAAGAAGTCCACAGATTGAGAATTATTCAAGGAGGAATGTTTCTTATTAGAAAGTTTATTGCTGTGACATTAGAGCGAAAAGGTGCAGTGAGCCTTCCAGAATCATCATGGATTTTATTTTGCTTCTTTGTTTCCCTTTTCATAACATTTTAAGTATCATCTTAATGACTCTTAGGAAACACCACTCAAGTGTGTCCTAGGTGTACTGCCAGGGTAGGGACTGAAGCGTTAGACTAAGTCTCATGTCATTTATAGAGGGTGAAATATTTATACTTGTTTAAAAGGGAAGTAAGAATGATAGTAAAAACAGGACAGGTCGTCCTCAGATTTCAAAGGCAGAAGATACATAAGTCACTTTTTGAGTCAGTTTTTCTCATAGAAAGAATGTGCAATTGTATTAAGGTTCACAAACAGAACAGAGTTATGCGATTACCATTGCATACTTTGTTTTTTAGCATCGGGGAAAATATTGGAAAACCATGTTGTGTTTGGTTCCTCAAAGAATGGAACATAGAACTACCATACGGCCAGCAATTCCATTCCTTGGTATTTACCCAGAAGAAATAAAGGTAAGAACACAAACAGAAACCTGTATACCAATGCTCATTATAACACTTCTCAAAACAGCCAAAGGGTGGAAACAACTGAAATGCCCATCAACAGATGAGTGGATAAACAGTATGTCAAACATACATTGGAACATACTCTTCAGCCGTAAAGAGAAATGAAGTCCTGCTGCATGCCACAGCATGGATGAACCTTGAAAACAGCACTGAATGAATAAGCCAGGAGCAAAAAGACAAATATGGTATGAACCCACTTATAAAAAATAAGTAAATATAAACAAAGATTATTAGTGGTTACCATGTGTGGGAGAGAAAGAGAAAGGGTTGAGTTTGCATAGGGGTCATTGAGTTTCTGCTCATCGTGATGGGATGATGTGGAAAAGGACAATGAGAAAGGTAGCATGACTTGAAGAACGTAATCAGTGTCATTGAATTGTGCATGGAGAAATTATTGAGATGGTATAGGCATTGTAATGTATATTTTCACCACAATAAAAACATAATAAAATGATGATGTTACCTCTTAGAACTCAGCAAAGATGAGTTGGCTTCTCAGGAAGGAGGACCAGAAAGTAACCGTGAAATTGTCAGTTACACCTCTGTGATTTTGCCCTCGTGACCCACTAGACAGATTTTGCTGCTTGTCAGTCTATTGCAGACCCATGACCACCCAATAGCTCTGAAGCTCTTCTGCTCCCATTAAAGAGTCCAAATTAGATTGACCAGACTGTACCATAGTTCTAATTCCAAATGTCCATTGAATTGGCCTCATTTAGGTCAGATGTCCATTAAAAATTCAGTTGGTTGCCAGGGTCTGAACCTGTAGGAAAAATAGGTCTTAGAGGAAAAAGTAGCCTTAGGCAGTGCAGAAATTCTGATAGAGGTTTTCCAAAATGATTGTCATTTACAAAGTCCAAAGAAGACACCATACTCCAAGATGTCTGTCACCAATGCACGGTGGGTGTTAGTGATGACTGCATAGTGAGCATGGCTGAGGGTAGTTACAGCCACACCTTGTTATCTCGTCCCATTTACATGAGAGAAGACTCTTACTACCCTTGCAGCCCCACAGGTCAACCTAAGCATGTTGAACTGGGGAATAAAGGACAGGTGCCCCATCTCTGACTGCTATTGAGGGGAATCTGACTGAAAGTGACCCTACAGGACAGAGTAGAACTACTGTATTGGGTTTCCAAGGTTGTACATCTTTATGAAAGTAGACTGTTTCATCTTTCTCATACAGAGTGGCTAGCGTGTTCTAACAACCAACCTTTTGGTATCACCCAAACGCTTTAGCCACTATGGCACCAGAGGTCCTAGGTGTACCACAGTCATGTTGTTGTTGTTGTTACGTGCCATCGAGTCAGCCCCGACTCATAGCGACCCCTCCTTGGGTTTCCGAAGTGGTATCTCTATGGAAGTAAATTGCCCAACCTTTCTTCCAAGGAGTGTCTAGTGGGTTTGAACCACCAGCCTTCTGGTTAGCAGTCAAGTGCCTTAGGCACTATGCTACCAGAGCTTCTCCCCACAGTCATGGGAAAATTGAAATTGTTTATGATATCACTTGTTTGTGTGATATATAGACAATCTATGAAAGTACCATGGACTGTCAGAAGAACAAACAAATCTTTCCTGGAGGAAGTATAGCAAGAATGCTCCTTGCAAGAGAGAATGGCCAGACTTTGTCTCACCTACTTTGTTCATGTTGTCAGAAGAGACCATTCTCTGGAGAAGGATATCATGCTTGGTAAAATAAACGGTCAGCGAAAATGGAGCAGGCCCTCAATGAGATGGGTTGACACAGTGGCTGCAACAATGGGCTCAGGTATAGCAAGGATGGTGAGGATGGTACACAACTGGGCAGTGTTTCCTTCTGTTGTGCACAGGGTCACTAGGACTCAGAGCTGACTTGATGGCAGCCAGTAACGACAACAGTAGACAATCTCTTTGGTAGTTGGGGTCTGATAGGCCTATCACAAAAATCCTTTATGTTTTCAAATTTCATGCAGATATTCAAGTTCATTTGACCCACATTTTATATTCCAAGTGATTTTCTCCTCATTTTAAAGGGCAGAAACTGTAACGTTCCCTGATCTCATCCTTCCCTGTTCCCTCATCCTGATGGAACTACAATCTTAATTTAATGTTTAATATTCTGATTCTTCTTATACCAGCAAACCCATTGCCAGCAAGTCTATTTGACTCATAGTGACCCTATAGGACAGAGTAGAACTGCCTCACAGAGTTTCCAAGTACGTAATCTTTATGGAAGCAAACTGCCACATCTTTCTCCCACAGAGGAGCTGGTGGGTTTGAACTGCTGACCTTTCTGTTAGTAACCTAGCACTTTAATCACTGTGCCACCGGGGCGCCTTTCTATTATATTGTTGTTAGAGGTTGTTGAGTCAGTTCTGACTCATAGTACAACAGAATGAAGCAGAGCCTAGTGCTGTGCCATCCTCGCAAACATTGCTACACTTGAACCCATCTTTGCACAACTGTGTTACTCTATGTCACTAAGGGTCTTCCTCTGTTTTTCGGACCCTCTGCTTTACCAAACATGATGCCTTCTCCAGGGACTGGTCCCTCCTGATCATATGTCCAAAGCACATGAGACAGAGTCTCGTCATCGTGGCGGCTAAGGAGCATTCTTCCTATTCTCCTTCTAAGACAGATGTGTCAGTTCTCCTGGCAATCCACGGTGTATGCAATATGCTTCCCCAGCACTGTAATTCACATGAATCAGTTCTTCCCTTCCTTCTTTATCCATTGTCCAGCTTTTGTACGCCTACGACGTGATTGAAAGTACCATGGCTTGGGTCAGGCACACCTGAGTCCTCCAAGTGATATCTTTGCTTTTAACACTTTACAGAAGTCTTTTGCAGCAGATTTCCCCAATGCAATTTGTTGTTTGATTTCTTGACTGCTGTTTCTGAGTGTTATTTGTGGATCCAAATAAAATGAAATCTTTGACAACCTCAATCTTTCTCTGTTAATCATGATGTTGCTTATTGGTCCAGTTGTGAGGATTTTTGTTTTCTTTATGTTGAGCTGTAATCTGTATTGAAGGCTGTCCTCTTTGTTCTTCATCAGTAAGTACTTCCAGTCCTCTTTGCTTTCAGCAAGAACAGTTGTGTCCATCTGCATATCGTAGATTGTTAATGTATCTTCCTCCAATCCTGATGCCATGTTCTTCTTCATATACTTTAGCCTCTAGAATTATTTGCTCAGCACACAGATTGAATACATACAGTAAAAGTACACCCTGACGCACACCTTTCCTGATTTTAAACCATGCAGTATCCCCTGGTTCTGTTCAAACAAGGGCCTCTTGAACTATATAGTTTCCACATGAGAACAATTAACTGTTTTGGGATTCCCATTCTTCTCAATGTTACCCATAATTTGCTTTGATCCACACAATTGAATGCCCTTGCATAGTCAATAAAACACAGTTAAACACCTTTCTCCCCTTTTAGTCAGGATCCATCTGACATCAGCAATGCTCTCCCTCATTCCACATCCTCTTCTGAATGGAGTTTGAAATTCTGACAGTTTCTTGTCAATATACTGCTGCAACTGAGTACACATATAAAATGTCTTATTCTACACATACATATATGTTCATCTAAACAACACATACTGTTGTTTTCAAATGTGTATGAGTGACATTATAGTGAATTTATGGTACCAAAGCTAATTTTCCCCTCTGTGAGATTCATCTGTGTGATACATGTAGCTTTGTTTTACTCAATAGTGTTCTCTATAGTATTTCATGTATGACAATCTCACACTCAATGTATTCATTCTCATATTAATATTTAAGATACTCTAGTTCTTGTTATTGTAGATAATACCGTTTCCTTAAGATATACTGCAAGAATGACTCTGGGGTGCCTTCCTGGAAGTCATGCTGCGTGAATGTCTTCATCTGTACTAGAGCACAATAAATTGTTTCATGGTCACTCTATCGATTTACACTCAGCAATAGTAGTGTACAATAATGAATTCCCTTTATCTTTTCAAACGTGCTCATGTTACAATTTCTTTTTACAAATTGTATGGATGAGGAATAGAAACCTTTATGATTTTACTTTGAATTTTCCTGATTACTAGTGAGGTTGAGAATATTTTCATATACTTATTAGTCATTTAGATTTACCCTCTGTGAATTTCCTAATTATGCTTTTCCCATTTTCTTTTTATTAATTGATTTGTAAGGGGTTTATTATTATTTTTTAAAATTGTAATCTCTTAATTTTGAAGTTACATAAATTAACTTTAAATAAATAGTGCTTGAGAGATTATACAGGTTTTGGAATGTTGAAGTCCATTCATAAAATCACATACTTTCATCTTACACAAGAAGATACTGAATAAATAAAGGATTTTCCCAAGGACATTCAGATATCCAGTGACAGAGTCAGTATGAAAGCTGTTATGTCCCAATACTCAGCCAGGACATTTCCAACTGTATGCTACAGACAGTTATCAAGAACCTGTGTAGGCCAGGCACATGTCTAGGCACTGAAGGTGTCAATGCTGACGTCATAGCCTGGCTCTCACACGTGACTCTTCTCTTCCATAACGAACTTCCTCCATGGTAGACAGTACCGGCCACTTGAGATTTCAGATTGTATGATGTCTTTCCATCACCACGCACTTCTATTTAGGTTCTACCTGTCTGGAATGGCCTTTTCCATTTTCCTGCCACATTTGGTCTTATTCACTCACCAAGACTCAGCATTACCATATCCTCACTTGTAAAGTTTCCTCTTAACTAACTGTCTTAGGCAGTGTAAGGCATTTCCTCCAGTAGACTGCCAGTGTAGCCTAGATCTTTATTTTCTGATCTGTCTTCCTCCAAACACTTGAGGACAGGGTCCATATCATTTGTATTCCCAAGGACCAAACACCTAATGGGTTTATAACAACATTTGTTGAATGAATGAACAAAAATGAAAGAAAATCTGGGCAGGTCAGACCATATTCAGACAACTATATATTCTACCAGGTAATGATTTAATGGTAAGCAAAATGATATGATAAATATGAGTGTGCTTTCATTTACCATGGATACTACCCTACACGGGCATAAAGTAACTAACAGACCATTAGAAATTGAGAGTCTAGTTTCAGACCCTTTGAAACCCAGACTAACCACCCCCCAGCTTGTCATCTCTTAATATGCTTGAGACCAATTCCTAATGACTGTGATCTCTGACCATTTGGCTTAATGCCACTAATGTGATTTGAGGACTCCTTAGCTCTGAAAGACAAGCAATTGCTTAAAATTTGCTTTCAATTTTAGGACTTAGCCTAATTTGATCAGAGGTCCTTTCAGATGCATACTCATCAAAATATCGGGGATCCTCCTCCAACAGAACCCATTTCCTACTGAAACTGCAGCTGTCGGAGCCTGAAACGCTAAGGGCGAAGTGAAATCCATCATCTGCTTTCTCAGCTGCGCTAGGAGAGAAAGTGGCAAACCAGTCCCCAAAAGAGTGTGACACCCTTGGTACCTAAAACCTTTTTTAGATCGCTTTCCTGCCTGAGAGTCAGCAAGCACATGCTGCCACAATTTCCTGCGAAATTCAGTAACTTCAAAGCCAAATTCAGTTCATTTATTGCTTTCATTATACCCAGTTTAATGCTGCTAAGCATTTTAAGTAGTTTGGGGATTATAATGTATTTCCACAAGAATATATTAACTAGAAATAATTTTCCCTCACAAGCTTTCTTGTCAAAATGCCGACATCACATCAACAACTCACAAAGATCCAAACAACTGACTCCAATACATTGTAGCATCAAACTGTAAGAATATTCTAGTGTGAACCATTTTCTGCTTGCAGATTAAGCCCCTTGGACCTCCTTTCCTCCCCAGAAAAACATGAACACAATGAGGATTGTCTGTCATACCCTTGGTACCTGGAATAGGGGCTGGGACTTACGTGAATGATGTCATGAGGCAGGGGCTATTATTAAACACACATTTGTGATTAAGACAACAAGGTTCAGACCAGGGCTTTGAATTGGTTTCTTCCAGTTGGACCTCCTGTTGAGAATTTCCACTTCCACCCCAGAAATACTGAATCAGAACCTAAAGCTTAACAAGATGTCCAGGTGATTCTTATGCATGCATAAGGTTAATTATACATAAGTTTTAAAAAGTTATATATATATATATATATATATATATATATTTATATATAAACAAAATTGTATAGCACATAGGTTAATAAGATGACATTTTGTGTCATGGACAAGACCACTCTGTTTTCATAAAGCAGCACTTACACTTTAATTACATATCACCTCCACCTCCATTAAGGAGCTCTGCTGGTGTATTGGTTAAGGTATTTGGATGTTAACGAAAAAATCACTGGTTCAAACTCACCAATTGCACCATGGAAGAAAGATGGGGCAATCTGCTACTGGAAAGATTTACAACCTTGGTAACCAAATGGGGGTGGCTATGAGTCGAAACTGACTCAGTGGTAGTGAGTTTGCTTTTTTCGGTTTTCAGGTTCATTAATCCTTTTTGCCAACAATTGATGTCGCTGTCCTCTAATCAGTCTGATCCACTCACACATTCTGCTTTGTCTTAACTGAGACCATTGGGGGCTTGTTGGGTATAACTCAATGTAGAAAACTATAGAATTTTCTACTTGGAAAGGAGGGGAGAGATACATCTTCTAGGCCTTCAGTTTTACTCATAAAGAAATGGAGGCTTGAGAAGGCAAAGTGACCCATGCAAAGTCTCACAGAGTCAATCACATCCCTTCAGAAGTCAGGAGTCTTCTCTCCTGGTTGTTATGGGACTTTGTAAGCTGGCATTATATTGGGGTTTTGTTGACCAAATAATGAATCTCTATGTGGAAAGGAAAAGCAAACTTTGATCAATGATCAGGGCCATCTTTCTTCCTAGGAAAATTAAGCCCCTTGGACCTCCCTTCCTCCCCAGGATAACATGAACATGATGAGGATTGTCATTATGTCTTGTGTCTGCTGTACCTTTGGTATCTGGAATGGAGGCTGAGACTTGCATGAATTATGCCATGAACCAAAACCAAACCAAACTCACCGCCATTGAGTCGATTCCAACTCAGAGCAACCCCTATTGGGTTTCTGAGATGGTAAATCTTTATGAAAGTAGTTTGTCCACTCTTCTTTCCATGGAATGGATGATGGGTTTGAACCACCACCCTTCTGGTTAGCAGTCAAATGCCATAGGCACTACACCACCAGAGCTCCTTTATGTCATGAGGCAGGGGCTATCATTAAACAACATTTGTGATGAAGAAAACAAGATTTTGACCAGGGCTTTGAACCACTAATACCAGGGAGCTCTGGTAGCATAGTGGCTAAGACACTTGCTTGCTAACCAGACGGCTGGCAGTTCAAACCCACCAGCCACTCCTCGGAAGGAAGGTTGGGCAATCCTACTTCCGTAGTGATACTGCCTTGGAAACCCAAGGAGGGGTCGCTATGAGTCGGGGCCGACTCAATGGCACATAACAACAACAACAACAACAATACCAGGGAACCAACCACTAATGCCAATGATGAAGAAATACAAGATCTTTTACCAACTTCTGTAGTCTGAAATTGATCAAATATGAAATTAAGATGGATTGATAATTCCTGGTGATTGGAATGTGAAAGTTAGAGATAAAAAGCAAGGATCAGTAGTTCAAAAACATGGAGGACAGAAATGAGGCCAGAAATCATATGAGAGAATTATGAAAGACCAACAATCTGCTTATTGCAAATACATTTTTTCAACAACATAAACAATAGCCACACATATGGCCCTCACAGGATGGAATACAAAGGAATCAAATTAATTACATCCATGAAAAGATGTGATGAGAAGCTCTGCATCATCAAACGCAAGGGGCCAACAGCAGAACAGACTATCACTTGCTCATATGCAAGTTCAAGGTGAAGCTGTAGAAAATTAAAATAAGTCCATAAGAGCCAAAGTGTACACCATCTGAATTTAGAGACCATCTTAAGAATAGATTTGATGCATTGAATACCTATGACCAAAGACCAGACAAACTGTAACATGATATCAAGGACATCATACATGAAGAAAGACAAAGTTCATTAAAAAACAAGAAGTAAAGAAAAGACCTTAATGAATGTCAGAAGAGTCTCTTAAACCTTATCTTGAACATATGTTAGCTAAAATAAATGGAATAAATAATAACATAAAAAAGCTGAACAGAAAATTTCAAAGAGCAGCACAAAAAGGCAAAGTATGATAATGAAATATGCACTTAATTGTGCTCATGTGGGACCTGTACACAGACCAAAAGGCTGTCGTTTGAACAGAACAAGGGGATACTGCATGGTTTAAAATCAGGAAGGGTGCGTGTAAGGGTTGTATCCTTTCACCATACTTATTCAATCAGTATGTTGAGAAAATAACCTGAGAAATTGGACTGTGTGAAGAAGAATGTGACATCAGGATTGGAGGAAGACTCATTAACAATATGCAATATGCAGATGGCACTACCTCTCTTGGTGATAATGAAAATGAGTTGAAGCACTTACTGCTGAAGATCAGGGACTACAGCCTTCAGTATGGATAACATCTCAACTAAAGAAAACAAAAATCCTCACACCTGGACCGATAAGCTACATCCTGATTAATAGATAAAACAGTGGAGTTCTCATGTTTTCATTTCACTTGGATCCATAATCACTGCCCATGGAAACAGCAGTTAAGCAATCAAATGATGTAATGCATGGGGCAAAAATGCTGCAAAAGACCTCCTTAAAGTGTTTAAATACAAAGATATCACTTTGAGGACAAGGTGAGCCTGACCTAAGCCATAGTATACTCAGTTCCTCACATGCATACTTAAGCTGGACAATGAACGGGGAAGACCAAAGGAAAATTGATGCATTTGAATCATGGTGTTGCTAAAGAATATTGCACATATCATGGATTTCCAGAAGAACAAACCAATCTTTCTTGGAAGAAGTATAGCCAGAATGTTCCTTAGAAGCAAGGATGATGAGACTTCTCACACACTTTGGACATGTGATCAGGAGGGACCAGTCCCTGAATAAGGACATCATGCTTGCGAGTCAGATCCGACTCCTAGCGACCCCTCCTTGGGTTTCTGAGGTGATATCTCTGTGGCAGTAGACTGCCCAACCTTCCTTCCGATGAGTGGCTGGTAGGTTTGAACCACCAGCCGTCTGGGTGGCAGTCAAATGCCTTAGGCACTATGCCACCAGAGCTCCCTGGTAAAGTAAATAGGAAAACTGGTCAGCAAAAACATGGGAAGATCTTTACGGAGATGGACTGACACAGTGACTGCAACAATACTCTCACACATAGTAAGGACTGTGAGGATGGTGCAGGACTGGGTAGTGTTTTGTTCTACTGTATGTAGAGTCAGTGTGAATTGGACTGACTCAATAGCACCTAACAGCAACATCAACAGGCAAAGGGCATTGATCGAATTGTAAAAGAACAAATTTTAGAAGGCCTTCGGAGGGAGTGCATCCTGCCAGCACCTTGAGTTGGGACTTCTGGTCTCTAGAACTCTGAGAGCTGAATTTTCTATTGTTATAATCTACCAAGTTTGTGAAAATTTTTCAAAGTAGCTCTAGGAAGCTCATACACTCATCTGCAAGCACAGGTAATTATACCAAGTAACACATGGTAGGGAGTGTTCTAAGAAATCATTTATATATATATATATATATATATATATATATATATATATATATAAACCATTGCTCTTGAGTCAGATCTGACTCATAGCGACCCCTCCTTGGGTTTCCGAGGCGGTGTCACTACGGAAGTAGACTGCCCAACCTTTCTTCCAAGGAGTGGCTGGTGGGTTTGAACTGCCAGCCCTGGTTAGCAGTCAAATGCCTTAGGCACTATGCCACCAGAGCTCCCTGAGGAATATATAAATATGTATTTATGCAAACACTCAGATAAGAACAGCCTCAGTGTGCTCAACAAGTGGAGCCTACAAGAAGACCCTAATTTATCTGCACAAAGCCGTGAGAGCAATGGGCATTCTTCACTCAAGGACTCTTAGACTCTTAGTGACTTTCAGACTCAGTCTGAGTTTATCTCAGTAGATAGCATGATTATCACCAAGGAATACTCAGGAGACACAGAGGCCAAGAGATACCAGGATCTTCACTCCAGAGAGGGCAGAACTTTTCCCTAGAACCTATACCCTGATGGTGGGCTTCTAGCTTCCTGAGCTGTGTGGAAATAAAGTCTGTCCTTTGACGCCACCCACTTGTAGTATTTCTTTTATAAAAGCATTAGCTAAATGAGACCACTCAACTCAAACTCACTACCATTATGCTTCAAAAAAATATATTATTATTGAAGCATAATAAATATATTATAATAAATAATATACATAAAATAAAAATATTATAAATAAAACATAATAAATATATGAAGCATAAAAATATAAAATATATACATATATATCTATATCTATATATAAATATATATGAATAAGTAAATATCCATTTCTTCTTTTGCCAACCTTCTTCTGCCAATGGGCTTCAGTGGCGGGAGAGATGTAAGCACATAAAACTAAAATGATTGGTATTGTTGAAATGACAGAGAAGATACAAAGGATAGGGTGTTTGTTATGAGAGACAGAAAGAGAACAATACTCAGAGCATATATGTTACTTGATTTATTTCTTAAAGGAAACAAGACTGATGTTTCCATTGTTCTCAATTATCAAATCAGCTTTGGAGAGGCTAAGTGACTTGCCAGTGCCACTCTTCTAAGTAAGCGGCATGGCTAGCAGGAGAACCCAGGCCATCCTCTGCTGTATAACCTGCTTTTTGCAGCATGTGATAGTTTCTGTAAGTTTTCTGAGCTGTGGCCATGATCTTCAGTATCTCTGAACATGCTATCCTGAACCTCTTTTGGATGCATGCCTACACTCAATTATTTGCAGGCAAAATTTTCTCATCCACTAAACCCCAGGCAAATTGACAACTGCTCCAAGCAGTCCTTTCCCACCGGAAGAACAACTTCCTATGGAATGTCTATGGTTCTGTGTTTACTCTGCTCCTTAGGCCTGAGGATATGTTGCATCGGGGTCATTCGGGTACATAACTCAATTTCTCTCCTAGCTCTTGAATTCAAGTCTTGCAACTCTCCATTTCCCACAGAAAGGAAAGCTCTGTCACAGAGTTGTGCCCACCCAAAACCAAACAAGTCGCACAGAGTCGATTCCAATTCATGGCGACCCCATGTTGTGTCAGACAGAGCTGTGTTCCAAAGGGTTTTCAATGGCTGATTTCTGGAAGTTGATCACATGGCCTTTTTTTGAGGTGCCTCTGGGAGGACCCCAACTGCCAACCTTTGGGGTAACAGCCAAGCACGTTAGCTGTTTGTACCACGCAGGGATGCAAAACCAGTTGCCAGCAGGTGCATCATTAATCTTTAAAGAATGAATCATTCCTTGATGGGCTTTTGGGTTTCTCTTTTAGATACGTTTTTTAATGAAGTAGTTTGGACGTGCAAAACACATGAAATGATATAGTACGTACCCTTCAACACAACTTAGAAAATACTTTACTGATCAGTATGCGTTTCTCGTGTATCCCTACCCAGTCTTCAACTTCTACCTTCTAAAGCCTATGCACTCATTACCATTCATTTCATTTTTTACTTTTTCTACTTCTGTATGAATCCCTTAATATTCCTACAAATACCCTCCCAGTCAAAACCCACTAACAAGAAAGCAGAAGCAAGGGGTGGGACATTTTTTAAGGCTCACTGGCTTTCTTAGATCTGCCATTGAAGTTTCCTCAGGACTCGCTGGACTAATAGTCAGTTGAAGCAGAAGGCTAATATTTATTTTTAGTCTAGAAAAATATATGGTCAGCATCTCGGGCCTCAAGAGGGAAACAGGAAAATTCCTGTGCACCAGCTGTTTTTCTGAGCTTGAGAGACTTCTGTCCTTAGATGACGCTGGTTTTGTTCTTCACCTGATATATCTGTATCTAGAAACAGGCTCTTAATGCAAAATACCCCCTTGATCAGCAACCAGCCATGCTATATGATAACACTGTAAAATACTTCTCTTTCTCTTACGACTTTCAGGATTTTTTTTTTTATTAAAAATATGGGACATCTCTCATAACATGTAAGACAGTATTCACAAAATTAGTTATGGTGTATTGAAGGATTTGGTGGTATACAGAATATAACCTAATGTTAGAATTTTGGGATTGTAATGTCATATTTACATAATTATTTTGTATTTTCCCCTTTAGTATAGATGTTTATGTTCCTTTTAAAGAAAGGTTTAGTGAATAATAATAATTGGATGCCCCATTGGAGGCACTCACTCAGCTGTGCCAAGAGATTTGGAAGACAGCCACCTGGCCAACTGACTGGAAGAGATCCATATTTGTACCCATTCCAAAGAAAGGTGATCCCACAGAATGTGGAAATTATAGAACAATATCATTAATATCGCATGCAAGTAAGATCTTACTGAAGATAATTCAAAAACGTTTGCAGCAATATATTGACAGAGAACTTCCAGAGGTGCAAGCTGGATTCAGAAGAGGATGTGGAACAAGGGATATCACAGCTGTTGTCAGATGGATCTTGGCTCAAGCAAAGAATACCAGAAACATGTGTACTTGTGTTTTATTGACTATGCAAAAGCATTTGATTGTGTGGATCATGACAAATTATGGATAACATTGAGAAGAATGGGAATTCCCAAACACTTGATTGTACTCATGAGGAACCTGTACCTTGACCAGGAGGCTGTCGTTCAAACGGAACAAGGGGACACTACATGGTTTAAAATCAAGAAGGGAGTGCCTCAGGGTTGTATCTTTTCCCCGCACTTATTCAATCTATATGCTGAGCAAATAATCTGAGAAGCTGGACTATGTGAAGAAAAACGTGGCATCAGGATTGGAGGAAGAATCATTAACAATCTGAGATATGCAGACGATACAACTTTGCTTGCTGAAAGTGAGGATGACTTGGGGCACTTGCTGATGAAGTTTGAAGAATGCAGTCTGCAGTATGGATTATATCTCAACATAAAGAAAACAAAAATCCTCACAGCTGGACCAATGAGCAGCATCACAATAAATGGAGAGAAGATTGAGGTTGTCAAAGAATTCACGTTGCTTGGTTCTACAATCGATGCCAATGGAAGCAACAGTCAGGACATTAGATGACATGTAGCATTGGGAAGGTCAACTGCAAAGGAACTGTTTCGAGTGCTGAGGAGCAAGAATGTCTCCTTGAGGACTAAGGTGTGTCTGACACAAGCTATGATATTTCCAATTGCCTCATATGCATGTGAGAGCTGGACAATTAATAAGGAAGACCAAAGAAGAGTTGATGCTTTTGAGTTGTGGTGCTGGCAAAGAATGCTGAAAGTACCATGGACTGCTAAAAGAACTAACAGATCTGTCCTGGAGGAAGTGCACCCGAAATGTTCCTTGGAAACAAGAATGGCCAGACTTCATCTCACCTATTTTGGTCATGTTGTCAGAAGGGACCATTCCCTGGAGAAGGATGTCATGCTTGGTAGGGTAGAGGGTTGACAAAAAAGGGGGAGGCCTTCAATGAGATGGATTGACATGGTGGCTGTGATGATGGGCTCAAGTATAGCAGGGATCATGGAGCTGGCATGGGATAGGGCAGTGTTTCATTCTGCTTTGCATGGGGTCACTATGAGGCAGAAATGACTCGATGACACCTAACATCAACAACATGAAGTTTATATCTATGAACTCACCACTCAACAACTAAAGTATTACTAACATAGCACCCTGTAAGTACCTTCATCTTATTGCCCTCCTTCCTGTCATCCCTTGTGTCTTCCATCACCTTTTTATTCTTCATAATATGTGTGTAAAACTCAAAATGCTCTGTTGTGAGTTTTTGAGTTTTATAGAAATGCTTTCATACTGTCAGTGGTCATCCACAACTTTCTTTTGTCCCTAAACATGAAGTTCCGATATAGGTAGCTATAGTTGATCAATTTTCATTACTCTGTGATATTCCATTAAAAAAATTATTTTGTTATGTGCAATAAAGTACAATTTTATAATAGTATATTACTGTTCATTCTCTTATCAATGTATTTTGATATTATTTCAGTTTTTGATGGTACAATTAATACTGTTATGAAAATTATTATATATGCCTCCAGGGGCATATGTGTAAAAGTTTCTCCTGAGTATACAGTAGAGATAGATGGTTGGATTATAATGTGTGCAAGGGTTTCAATTTAGAACAGAATGTTGCATTTTATTCCAAAAGTGGCTGTACCATATAATATCCCTCAACATCAACAACAATGGTGCCCTTTCCTAGTGACTGGTCTTTCCTAATGACATGTCTAAAGTTAGTGAGCTGAAGTCACACTATCTTCAGTCCAAAGAGCATTCCAGTGATATTTCTCCTAACAATGATTTGTTCATTCTTCTTGCAGTCACAGTATAGTCAATATTCTTTGCCAACACCACAACTCAAGTGTATCAATTCTTCTTTCTTTCTTTTTCATTATCCAGCTCTCGCATGCATATGAGGTGAAAGGAAATACCACAGTCTGGTCAAGCACATTTTAGTCATCAAAGTGACATCTTTGCTTTTTAAAACTTTAAACAGGTCTTTTGTGGCATATTTGTCCCCAAAATTCAGCCTGATTGTTGTTGTTAGATGCTATCAAGTCACTTCCTACTCATACCAGCCCTGTGTGTGATAGAATGAAACGCTACCTGGTCCTGCACCTTCCTCCCAATCAGTGCTATGCTTGAGCCCATCATCACAGACACTGTCAATCCATCTCATCGAGAGCCATCTTCTTTTTCACTGACCTTCTATTTTATTGAGCATCATATCCTTCCCTAGGGCTTGGTCCCTCTGACAACATGACCAAAGTGTCAGAGATGAAGTCTAACTATTCTTGCTTCCAAGGAGCATTTTGGTTATATTTGCTTCAAGACAGATTTGTTCGTTCATCTAGCAGTCCATGGTACATTCAATATTCTTCACCAACACCAAATTCAAATGTGTCAATTCTTCTGTGGTCTTTTTTTTATTCATTGTCCAGCTGTCACATGCATTTGAGGCTATTCAAAATACTTTGGCTTGGGTCAGGTGTACCTTAGTCTTCAGAATGACATCTTTTTTTTTTTAACATTTTAAAGAGGTCCTTTGCAACAGATTCACCCAACGCCATATGCTGCTTGATTTCATGGTTGCTGCCTCCGTGGGCATACCCACAACCAAGCAAAGTGAAATTCTTGACAACTCCAACCTTCTCTCCAAGCAGAGTTACCTAAAATTACGCCTTAGAGACTGCTTGTAATTATGTGGTAGAAGGTGTGAAGGACTCAAGAGTGAGGAGAACCAAAACAGAAAAAAAGCCATGTGTTTTGGTTCTCCAGTGTTGCTATAACAGAAATATCACAAACGGATGGCTTCAAAAACAGGGATTTATTCCCTTACAGTTCAGGAGGCTAGAAGTCTGAGTTCAAAGTGCCAGCTCTAGGGGCTGGGTGAAGGCCCCTCAACCTTGGACTTCAGCTCTGCCTCCTGTTCCAGGCCCACTAGAGCTGGAGCCTTTTTCTGACTCATGCAGCTGCTGGCTGCTGAAGCCAATGAACCCAAGATCAACAAGTAACACGGCACAATCACAAGATAGGCAAGCAACAGGGCAGAGCACTGGTTCAAGTCCATGACAATCTCAAAATTGGCAGGCAACATGGCAGCCATTGAGATGGAGCCTCAGCCAAATGCAGAATCCAAAATCTGCCAACAAGCTAGAGAACTTTGTCAGAGGTTTTCTTTACGTGCTGGAAGTAGCCCACAGCCCTAAGGCAGCTACTCAGGGGCTCACAGTAGATTCCACCATGGAGTTGATGACCAACCTCATCATGGGGACTAACTACATCCAGCTGCCCAGCCACTCAGAACCATGGCCAGTCAAGTTGACATACAACTGTCACTACCACACCCATGCTAGAAAAGTTAGAAGAGATTTAGAATTGAATACCAAGAGAGATTAAAATAAATAAATACAACAAAACATTGTCCTATCAGGTGATGTGGTGGTCCTTGCTTTCTTGTAGGATGCACTTCCTATAATGGTAAACACTGGGCAAAGAGAGTGAAAAGGGTGGCGTTAGACAGGACATGGAGGTGGCAGGTGGCAGCTGCATGGAGATTGTTCCTCAAAAGCAGGCAGCTAGGCTAATCACCAAACTACCTAACTCTGTCACCCAACAGCCTCCTAATGAATAGTGAGGGAAGATAGATTCCTCAAAGAAAATAAGCCCCCATCATCACAAGGGAACTGTCTATTTATGAGTGCAGTGCCAAGGGTATCTTCTGGTAGGCAGCCCACCCAAATACCCCTCTGTGAGTGGGGCTCTCAGGGAGCATCTCTCAGGGATGCATCTGTGACTCTTTAGATTGTACACGACTCTGAAATAGGGGAGAAATGGCCCCTACTGTTCCAGCAAGTTGTGTTCAAAGGAGAGGAACCCACACCCAATCTCTGTTTGTCAAGAATGCCACAACATATCACCATATGTGAAAGAGGCAGCAAGCTGCAATGTAAGTGAATCCCTCTCTTGAAAAATGACATCTCGGAACAGCCTGCCAAAACCGCTGCAGAGATTTGCCAAGGAGGAAGAAGAACCGAGGGGCCGTCTTTTGAGTGCAGGCAGGAGGGTTGTGGCAGTCAAGTTTTTCACCTGCATTGGTTGTTGTTGTTAACTGCAGTTGAGTTGGCTGCCACTCAGGTGACCCCACGTGACAGATGCAGCGTTGTCCAGTCTTGTGCCATCTTCAGGGTCTGTGGTGTGCTTGAGTGCACTGTGGTGGCTTGTGTACACCCATCTCACTGAGTGATTCTTTGTTTACACTGACCCTCTACTTGACCAGACACAATGTCTTTTTTTCTAGTGATTGGTCTTTCCTGAGGACCTCTAAAGTAAGCAAGATGAAGTTTCACCATCCTGGCTTCTAAGGAGCACTCTAATTGTCTTTCTTTTAAGGGTAATTTGTTCGTTCTTCTGGTAGACCACAGTATAGTCATTATTCTTCACCAACACTTCAAATGAATCAATTCTCCTTGCGTCTACTTTTTCATTGTCCAGCTTTCAAATACATATAGGCAATTGAAAAGACCATGGCACCTCAGGCATTAAAGTGACCTGAATGTACCCGGAGATATTTAATCAGCAAGATTAAGACTAAGGGTTAAAATGTAGACCTCCAGGCTCATCATATATCTATATCTATAGACACACACACACACACACACACACACATATGCACTTGGAAGATAACAGATAAAGAGCAAAAACAAAGTAGCCAAAGATAAATTCTAGAATTAAAGATATAGAAAATATAATTCAACAAACTTTTATTGAAAAGGTTATTATATACATCCCTTGTGTGGGATAAGGAAGATTTGGTTCCTCGCTTTTAATAACTTATCATTTATTCCTGATATTAGGGCCCTAACATGAGTCTTAGCCTATTCAGTTAAGTAATTGTTTAATTAATTGTGTAGATAATAACTGACACAGGTTGAGTTCTATAAGAAGTAGATGGTGACACAAAATTAAAGCATAAAGCCTTGATGGGGATTGACAGCTGTGTAAGTAAAAGATTGAACTGAAGAGGCCTTTGACTATGATGCAGGGTTACAAATCTCTGCTAGCCCAAAGGGGGTGCTCTTGAGCAAAGCTTGCCCATTAGAGGTGGCCTGTTTTGGGTGGAAACATCTAGTCTTAGGCTGTGCCTAAGGATGATTGTGAAACATTCTCAGGTTGGGAAGGAGAGGACAGACTGACTCCTCACCCTGAACATAGCCAGGCTTTGTGGGTTCAATGGTAGGTGTTCCAGGGACTAGAACTTATGGTATAAAACTTGTAGGTGTCACTAATCTAGTGTGTGATGAATCGGGTTGTAGGTTCTTTGATCATAGCAACCCCTCCTTGGGTTTCTGAGGTGGTATCACTACGGAAGTAGATTGCTCAGTCTTCCTTCCGAGGAATGGCTGGTGGGTTTGAACCACCAGCCTTCTGGTTAGCAGTCAAATGCCTTAGGCACTATGCCACCAGAGCACTGTCTTTTCTGAGAGAGGTTATATACTAATGTTGCCCCTGGAATGCACAAGTGTTTGGAGACAACTCTGGGGAAGCCCAAGACACCAGCCTATAGACACCAAAAGGAGTTCTCCCCTTCTCAGGGACATTCACAATCTTAGGGTCCACCAGAATGGAATCTAGTGTCTAAAGTCAAAGAAGCAACTTCCTTGTAAAACAGGTTATCTAGGCATATGGATGTCTGATGGTTATTTGTTCTTTGATATCTTCTAGGTTCAAACAGGGAGCTCTGGTAGCGTAGTGCTTAAGGCACTTGACTGCTAACCAGAAGGCTCGTGGTTCAAACCCACCGGCCACTCCTCGGAAGGAAGATGGGGCAATCTACTTCCGTAGTGATACTGCTTCAGAAACCCAAGGAGGGGTCGCTATGAGTCGGCTCTGACTCGACGGCACATAACAACAACAACAGGTTCAAACAAGTTCTTAGTTCCTCATCACTGGAAAGTTGCAAGGACGGGACAATGCACCTGCCTTCGGTCCATAACATTCAATCGAAAGAGGGGTCGCTATGAGACAGACTTGACTTCATGGCAGTGCATTTGGTTTTTGTTGTTGTTGTTGTTGTTTATAATGGTATTGAGAGACCACCTAGTGGCTCAACAGTTCAGTGCTTAGAGGCAAAGTGAAAAGTTGACTGTTTGAACCCACCCAGCAGCTCAACAGGAGAATGACCTGGCAATCTGCTTTGTAAAGACTACAGCCCAGAGGACCTTACAGGGGTAGCTGGACTACGGCACATACAGTCACTGCTGTTGCTGTTCTGTGCCGCCCAGTCGGACCCAACTCACAGCGACCCCTCCTCGGGTTTCTGAGATGGTATCACTACTGAAGTAGATTGTCCAAACTTCCTTCCGAGGAGTGGCTGGTGGGTTTGAACCACCAGCCTTCTGGTTAGCAGTCACTTGCCTTCGGTACTATGCTACCAGAGCTCCTACATATAGTCACTAGGAGTCAAAAATCGACTGGGAGGCACCTCAGGAAAACAATAGCATAACAGTATCACTTTGAAACATAATCTGTTGAGATGGCCAATGGAAAATCAGTAAACAAGGGTTATTTTGGGTTGAAATAGTTAAAGGATTATAGTTTATTACCATTTTTATTCCTCAGTGATGAATGGTGTTTTGTTTTCCCTTCAGAGTTATTAGGGAAGAAAAATAAGCATTAAACCTTGTTCCTGCTCTACTGTTTGTGAGAAAGAACCATCTAAAAATGTCCTAGGTTCTTACAGGGGACCGAGCTTCCAACAGCAGAAGGGACATTCTGAAAAGGAAACATCCGTCAGAAGGATTTCCCATTCTGAGGGTGGGACTCTGTTCTCAGAAACAATTGCCCCTCTGTGTGAGCCTGAGATCTCCTCCCTCTTCCACCCCCTCCTCCTCCTGTATCTTTCCCCTCCTGATAGAGCTGATTTCATGTCCCCTCTTTCCCCTTCTCTGGCTCCTCCTTCCTCCTCCAGCCCATTTCCTTCTCTTCCTCCCTTCTTCCCATTCCTTCTGCTCTTCTTTCTTTTCTCCTTCTTCTCCTCCTCCTTCTCCTCCTTGTCCTTGGCCTCGGCCTCATTCTTCGCTATCACTGTGCATTTTCTGTACACAGCACATCAAATATTTAGTTCTCCTGAAGAACTTGCAATGTAGTTCAAGAATCCCCATTGTAGAACACTGTTAGATAGGTTGTTGTTGTTGATGTTATGTGCCGTCAAGTCGGACCCGACTCATAGCGTGCCCTCCTTGGGTTCCTGAAACGGTATCACTATGGAAGTAGATTGTCCAACCTTCCTTCTGAAGAGTGGCTGGTGGGTTTGAACCGCCAGCCTTCTGGTTAGCAGTCAAGTGCCTTCGACTCTACGCTACCAGAACCTCCTTGTTAGATAGGTAGAGACAAGTATTGATTTGAGTGAAGAGAAGGGCAATGTACTAAATGTGAGTGATCAACATGATGGCATTGAGGAAAAGGAAGACAAAGAGAGTGCATGGGAGGTACAGACAACAAAGATGAACCCTTTTGCACATACAGTACTGCATTGTCAGTGAAGGCAAACATGGCTATATGGGTGGATAGATAAGTGGACAGGCTATCCTGTATGTACGTATGTCTATGCAGGGGGGAATGTGCCCAAGACCATATATAGGGTTGGTAGACAATGTTTCTACAAGTGTATTTGTATGTTCTATAAGAATTCCCAGGTATATAGTAGAGCTGACAAGGGACAAGGTTGTACTCACCTCTTGGTCACAGCCAGCTACCCAGAGGGAGTGAGTAGTTGGACTTGGGCTTGGGACCATAGTCACAGGGAACATCAAGCTCAGTTGGCATAATATACTGCACAAAACATTGTTCTACCTCCTACTTTGGTAAGTAACAACTAGGATCTTAAAAGCTTTCAAGTGGCCATCTAGATGTAACGATGGGTCTCTCCTCATCCAGAGCAAAGAAGAATGAAGACAACCAAAGATTCATGGAAACAATTAGTCCAAGTGAGTGGTACACCATGCGATCCTCAGGCTATGAGACAAGAACTAGATGGTGCCTGGCTACCACTGTCAACCGCTTAGAGGGGGATCTCTGGAGGAGATCCTGGACAGAGTGGGAGAACAATGTGGAACAAAACTCAAAATCATAAACAATAAATAAATAAAAAGGGGACCAAGTTTGCTGGTCTGATAAAGCCTGGTGGAACCCCTGGGACTGTGGCCTGTAGCTGCCCTTCAGGTATGGAATCAAACCCACTTCCTTGGCTTCCAGCCAAACAAAAGACAGGCATATGAGCTGAACATTTCATTAGGTAGATATACTCCTTGGAGAGATCAGTCGTGGGAGAATAGAAGGGCTGCTTATGCACAGGAAGACAGCTCAGGGGGCAGGAGTGTATGGAGGGAAGGACACAGGGAAGAGGTAACTATGGGGGGGAGTGGGAGGGGAACTGTTACATTGTGGGAGATTAGTCAATGTCATGAGACAAAGTGTATGTGAACTACTGTGTGGAAA
>NW_006921593.1:30668184-30671057 GCF_000298275.1 Orycteropus afer afer
TTTTTTTTTTTTTTTTTTCCTTAATTGATCTCTATTTATAAAGTGGAATCACTCAAGATTAAGTAAAAGTTTAAGTCACTCTGGTAAGTTATTTCAATATCATTTTGACAGAGTTTTTTTTTTTTTTAATTGATGATGAGCAATAGGGATAGGACCGATGAATAGTGAGAGAAACCACATTAGAGGAGAAAGCAGAAGAAAAGGGAGAAATTTAGTCTGAGTTGAAAGATACAGGAGAGGTCATTCAAAGCTGGTACGGGAGGAAGATTGGCCAATGACCAGATGTCAAAACACGCCCCAATTTTCGGACACGTTTTAAAGTTGTCAGCTGGGTTGCCTGCTGAAAGATCTGAATCCCACTGAATACAGAGTGGTTTTAAATCCTGAACAAAGAACAAAGGCAACGGATCCTAATGTAAATTTCCACATTTCCCTGTTCAGTGCAGACAGCCTTTAAGTCGTGGACAGATGGCTCGCTGACAGGCGCCGGGCATTCACAGGAGCGGACCGAATCTCATTACGCGCCAACAAGATCACAAAGGAGCCAATCAAAGCCAAGGCTGCCTCCTCTTAGGCAAGAGACGCCCAGGTGGTTTTTTTTTTTTTTTTTTTTTTGTTGTTGGTTTCTCCTTTCTTTTTTTTTTTTAACCAAGGGCAGGGCATTTTCAGGCAAGCTGAGAAATTTGATGATAGATGTCACTTTCATTAGCTTTCATTTCCTTTGTCCTTTGAAAATCTAAGTAAACCAGCGCGATTTAAAAACGAAAGCCCATTTACATTATGGACATTATTTTTATTGTGCTTCACCACATAGAAGAAGAGACCCTATCTTTCTTTTGCTTATTACTATTATTTTGCTAGAAGTCCTTTCAAATGCCTGTTACAAAACACTCTTTACCCCTTATGATGAATGCAATCGGAAAGACAAGAGTCTTTCATTACAATCTGCCAGGATCATCCTCACCAAATTCACCCAATTTTAATATGTAGCTAATTGCATGCACCTCTTTTTTTGTTTATAGTGTCATGGACATGATGTGGACCAGATCACCTAAGAAATGTGCATCCAAGATATTACCCATCTCGTTCATTTTGCAAAATTCATTTAATTACATAAAAGTATCCATGCAAGACATTTCTAGAAGCTCAAATTGTAAAATATTTCTTTTGTTTCTTTTCCCAAGAATTATTAACAATTTCAAAACTCCAGTCTCTTCTACAAGAACTACCCTGCAGCCCGGACCATCATGGGGTAGTGGGGATTTCAAGACACTCTTTCATCCATTAAAAAGAATGAGCTTAGAAACCGGAAAATGCAAACTTTCCAGCTGCTGGGAATTTAAGTGAACAAAATGGAGTGGATGGCCCATGAGAGAGAAGACAGGGTATAAGCAGCAGGACCCAGGGCTGATGAAGTGAGTCAGGCTGGTGCCCCTGAAAGCAGAAAACATTGGTGAACATCTGACATACAGCGTGCTGAGGTGCTGGAGGGGGGGGGGGGGGGGCACACAAGTTGACAGATTTATCTGAAAATTCTCTTGAGAAAAATCCTAGAAATGCCAGGGTGTGTGATCCAAGCATTCCTGCTAATGCATTTCAGAGGTGCCAACAAGGAAGACCCTAATGGGGCAGAAATAAACCACAGGGGAAGGAATGTGGGCTGAGGCGCAGCTTTCCTGGAGGGGTGACAGGGAAGGATGGCAAGGAAACCAGGACGCCGGACACTCACCCTGTTAGGAGCCAAGTACAGAGGCCTGCAGCACGCGTGGAGCAGGTGGTGGTGAGTAAGGGGCGTCTGCACACCATGCCCAACAGCCCAAAGGTGGAAAGAACCCAGTGCCCAGCCACAGATGAATGGATAAACAATGTGTGGTCCATCCATGCAGTGGAATAACACCCTGCTATGGAAAGAATGGGGGGAGCTCTGGTAGCATAGTGGCTAAGACACTGGCCTGCTAACCAGACGGCTGGCGGTTCAAACCCACCAGCCACTCCTCGGAAGGAAGGTTGGGCAATCCTACTTCCGTAGTGATACTGCCTCGGAAACCCAAGGAGGGGTCGCTATGAGTCGGGGCCAACTCGATGGCACATAACAACAACATGGAAAGAATGAAGTTCTGGTACTCACCCCACG
Organism: Orycteropus afer afer; assembly: GCF_000298275.1. Classification (NCBI taxonomy): domain Eukaryota; kingdom Metazoa; phylum Chordata; class Mammalia; order Tubulidentata; family Orycteropodidae; genus Orycteropus; species Orycteropus afer. The sequence goes on from NW_006921593.1 coordinate 30,670,319, forward strand.
TGGGTGCACCTGGAAAAGGTGATGCTGAGTTCATCCACATGGTGGCAGCATCAGGACCTCATCACCTCCCTAGTAGGGTGACAGTCCACGGTATGGTATAGGTAAGATGTTGAGTTGGCAAATGGTATCTGTATTTTTGCATCAATTTAAATAAAAAGAAAGGATCTGCACTTCCATTCTCCAGGAAAAATGCAGCTAACAAGGCTGTCTACCCACCAGAAGACAAGGGGGAAACCTTGTCTACGGTTTGGTGGCTCTAGGGGAAACCCTGCCCTGAGAATTCTCAGCCCTGGTTTTGTCCACTAAGGCAGCTTGAAGTCAGAGACTACAGTCCTTGTTTGATCCAGGAACACAGAACACCAGCAATTTACATCAAACCTGTTTCCTAGGCTTGTGAACACACTCCTGGGGCAAAACTGCTCGGAGAAAGAGAGATCTGAGGCTGTAGGATCCCCACATGGACCTGTGCTTGAGTCAGGCTCACGATCCACAACAATAAAACCCACAAGGAAGCAAACCTCTGTGAGCAAGGGCAGCACACACCCCAAAGCAGTGGAATCCCAAGAATTTCTAATCAAATAATAATCCAACACCCACTGCCATGGAGCTGATTCTGACCCACAGTGCCCCTAGAGGACAGAGTAGAACTGCCCACAGGGTCTCCAAGGCTGTCAGTCTTCACAGAAGCAAAGCCCAAACCACACCCACTGCCGTGGAGTTGATTCTGACCCACAGCGCC
>NW_006921593.1:30671157-30680252 GCF_000298275.1 Orycteropus afer afer
TCTCCAAGGCTGTCAGTCTTCACAGAAGCAAAGCCCAAACCACACCCACTGCCGTGGAGTTGATTCTGACCCACAGCGCCCCTAGAGGACAGAGTAGAACTGCCCCAGAGGGTTTCCAAGGCTGTCAGTCTTTATGGAAACAGGCCGCCTCATTTTTCTCTCGCGCAGTGGCTAATGGTCTTGAACCAGTGACCTTTTGGTTAGCAGTTGGATGCTGTAACCACTTTGATCCCCATGCCATGGTGGTCCCAGCAGGAACTGAGCCCCCAGCTCCAACTGGGGCAGCTCTCCCAAGTGTTCACAAGGGAGACTGTTGGGTCTCTTTTTCAGGGGGGAACTCGCCTCCATCCCCCCATCAGGAGAAGAGGGAATGATCTCTCCATAAATTCTGAACTCGCTGAAAACACTCCACTTTGTCCAGTCCCATCCTAATGGGTCTAGATGGAGGGAGGGAAAGGATGGGGGTGGTTGACGCTAGAGTTTGAACCAGGGATTTGAACCAGTTGCTTTGGGTTCGACCCCTGGCTGAGAATTTGCATTTCTACCCAGGATGTACTGAATCCAAATCTACATTTTAACAAGATCCCCCAGAAATGCAAATTCTCGGCAGGAGGCCAAACCAGAAGGAACAGGTTCAGACAAAGGCCTGGTCTGAACTGAAGACTTTCAGTAAATCCGCGGGAAGGTGGAGGAGCCCACTGGGGGATTCCAGATGTGGGAAGGAGTTTTCCCTGATTTCCATCATTGCTTGCAGCTGGGATAACTGGAAACGGTTGGCTTCATCCCTGCAGGACCACAACCTTAACCTTACAACTCACCGTCCCAGCTTCCAAACTCCACTACAAATCCCTGAATTAACAACCCCGTCTCCTTGCTTGACTCTTTCTCACGGTTGTGAATAATTCTAAGTACCTAATGCATGTGTGTATATTTAAATCAGCATCCTATTTGATTACTGTACCTCTTCAATAATCCTGTAAAATTCTTAAAACGTAGAGAAGTTCTAATATTTCAGAATTCTTTCTTGGAATGAAGCCACCACAAAGTTTACAATGTTGATCTTCTTTTAAGACAGTTAGAAAGTGATGCCAGTTTATTTTCACTCACTAATTCGCTATAGTTGATACTGATTAAGTTAATTATAATTCGACAGGCTAAGCACATCTCCCTCCTTAGATAAGAACCTAACTCACTGCCCTCGAGTCTGATCCGACTCATAGTGACCCCTCTTTGGGTTTCCAAGGCAGTATCACTATGGAAGTAGATTGCCCAACCTTCCTTCCGAGGAGTGGCTGATGGGTTTGAACTGCCAGCCTTCTGGTTAGCAGTCAAATGTCTTAGGCACTACACCACCAAAGTTCCCAGATAAGAACTTTGTTGTTGTTGTTGTTATGTGCTGTCCAGTCTTCATTCCAAGGAGTGGCTGGTGGGTTTGAACCACCAGCCTTCTGGTTAACAGTCAAGTGCCTTAGGTACTATGCTACCAGAGCTCCCTGATAAGAACTTACACAGATAAGAACTTACACAGCCCATATTACTACCATTTTCTGCACTATACTGCTCCCTTGTGGCAAATTTTATCATAGCAGCCTATCTAGAATGCTATTTCATTTTCCATTAGTATTGATATTTTTTAAAAAATTCAGCGCAACCACCACCCCGATATTATAGGAGCTCTGGTAGCGTAATGCCTAAGGCACTTGACTGCTAACTAGAAGCCTGGCGGTTCAAACCCACCAGCCACTCCTCGGAAGGAAGATTGGGCAATCCTACTTCCGTAGTGACACTGCCTCGAAAACCCAAAGAGGGGTCGCTATGAGTCTGGTCCGACTCCAGGGCACATAATAACAACATCGTACAATACTGCTTACATATCTAGACAAATGGCTAGTAACAATGTTAAAAATATATTAAAATCCCCATAACTGTTTTGACCTTTTTGAATGAGTTCTTTTTAATAAAACCAAATAATATTCTATTTTTAAGATCTTTGATGAAAAATGACAGAATCAGAGAGGTAGATATGTTTCTAGATATAATTCTATTAACTCTATCATCCTGCAGATGACAACATTTAGGTCCAGAAAGAAAAGCGTTTAAAAAGCATTTGCCGAAAGCTTCAAAGTGTATTGATAAATTCAGATTAAATAAAGCCCCAGGAACCATGACTTACAGCCAGAGCTTTTCTTTTTTCCCCCTGTAATTTGGTTTTTTCATTAAGAAAAATGTCTCACTAATGTATTGGGAAGAGCATCATGGAGTCGTGGAAATTATTAGCAAGACGAGATACGTCCAAGTCTGGCTTTATGGAACAAAACGAAAGGTCAGATCAAACAACGCTACAGGTATCGAGGGAGATTTTGCACCGGGAGCACAAGGATTTAAGGGACAGAAACAGGTAAGCCTTGGCTCACAGGGAAGCCTCTCACCGTAAGGAGTCTATTGAGACGAAAGAGATCTGTTGTAGTTAACTGAGGGAAAACATTCCACAACCGTCGCAGAAAAACATGTGAAAGAAAATATTCCCTAACCCTCGCAGAAAAACATCGAGGGCAAATTTGCTTTTGTAGTAACACCTGACTCTACACTGAAAGTAAAGGATCTGCCAAGCATAGTTTTTCCTTTTGTTTCTCCGTTTTATATCTATTTTAAATTTTTATTTTTCTCAAATCGTCTGTCCATTTCCACATCACAGTTTCTCAGTACTGACACCTGTCTGTCACTATTTCTTGAGGCTTAAAAAAAAAAAAAGAAAAAATATTGTTTAGGGTTAATTCATGTGTGCAATTGACAATTCCAAGTACTATTGAAAGTATTACCGGGGTAGTCATCTGGCCAGAGTAATTGAGAAAATACATGGCGGTGATTACTTCTTTTCTTTAACCTGCTCGGAAAATCCTAAATTAAAAAGCGTTTAATCGGAATGAGTCTGGTGGGAGTTTGAAAATCCAGCAGGTGCTTTGAGAAGGAATTCTCAAGGTGCCCTTCTCCACAACTGAACAAGAACAACACACACTAACGCAAGGATATTGCAAGGCTCGCCCTGAGCCCAGGTTTCTTCATCAGAAATAAACCACCGGAAGGAAAGGGAGAAGACTTCTCTTAGTGTCAATATTAACTGATTAACTGGGAAACAACACAAACAACAAACACACTGCCATCAGTCAATCTCGACTCATCGCAACCCTATAGGGCAGAGTACAAATGTCCCACAGGATTTCCAAGGCTGTCAATCTTTACGGAAGCAAATTGCCTCATCTTTCTCTTGTGGAGCAGCTGGTGAGTTTGAACCACTGACCTCTTGGTTAGCAGCTGACAGCTTTAACCACTATGCCACCAGAGTTCCTCATTCATTGGGAGTTGGATAGAATTGCAAGGGCCCCACCGTAGCTCCCAGCATCAGAATCTCTGGGAATGACTGACGCAGGCCTGTCTGTCCTTGGGGGCTTGTGATGCTGAACAGGTTTCGGGAAACTTCCAGCCTGGGACACACGGGGAAGGAAGGCCTGGTCATCTACTTCGCAAGTCAGCTGATGACAGTCTCTAGGTCACAACAGTCCGATCTGGAACTGACCATGGGGATGGCCCCGGACTGGGCAGCACTGTACCCCACTGTGCTCGGGGTCCCCGGGAGTCAGGGGCTGACGCAGGGACAGCTAACAACACCAGCCAGCAGTCATTTCGCCAAAGCTTCTGCTACAGCCCAGAGAACTTTGTTATGCCCCGCCCCCCAACCCTTAGCCAGCAATCCTGACAGAACCTGGTGGCACAGAGGCCCTGGCTGCTCACTGCAAGGGTGACGGTTGGAACCCACCCCGCGGCTCTCTGGGGGAAAGGCCTGGCCGTCTGCTGCTGTGGTTATGACTGCTTGGGAAACCCCATGGGCTGTGTCCACTCTGTCACACGGGGTTGCCATGACTCGAGATTGACTCGGCGGTACCTAACAACAACCCCAACAAGTTGATGACCTGCTTTTAGGAGAAATCACAGGAGGGCTGCGGGCACTACGGCGCTGTTGGCTGACTCCTTCACCACGATGGATAGCAAGGAAACTAATAAAGACAGGACAGCCTGAACTTGGAGAATTTTTAGGACGTGTGGTGTACGTTCCTGCCTCATCTTCCATCACGGCCTTTCTTGTTTTCTGCACACAGCCTCCTGTGCGGTCCCACCCTCTCTCTCTGGATTATTCTGTGGGGTGGTGGAGTGCAGGAGTTAGGACGCTGCCTCTGTGGTCAGCTCTAGTCCTTACAGGCTGGTGAACTTGGCCAGAGCACTCAATCCCTTTGTGCCTCACTTTTTGACAAGTGAGAGTGGCCTTGTGAGGGTGTCAAGCTATTAGGCATAAAATGACCCCAGCCCGGGGCCTGGGGTGTTCTAAGAGCTAGGCAACTGTAGCCATTAGCTCTGCTAAATGTGGGTTGTATTATTCTAAAGACTATGAATACATGCATACTTCTCGCTCAGAGAAGCTAGGTTTTGGGGCGATACTGTGATTTGACACAAACGTTATCATGAAGTAGGAACTTCCTGCATCAGTGGGCTGCTTGCTGGTACCAGGTGTGGGGAGGGACAGGAGGACCAGATAAATGGGCTCAGGTCGCCCTCTAGTGGCAGGTGGAGGAAACTGATGCAGAAAGGATCCATTGTTGCGGTGAGGTGCTGGCGGTTCAAACCCACCAGCCACTCCTCGGAAGGAAGATGGGGCAATCTACTTCCGTAGTGATACCGCCTCGGAAACCCAAGGAGGGGTCGCTATGAGTCGGGTCCGACTCGCCGGCACATAACAACAACAACAACAACAAGCTGCCTAGTGGATTCGCAAACTACGACCCCATGTGGCAGAGTGGAACCGCCCCACAGGATTTTCTGGAGTTTTACAGAAGCAGGCCTTTCTCCTGTGCTGCCCATAGGTGGGTTTGAACTGCCAGCCTTTTAGTTAGCAGCCGAGCACTTAACCATTCTGCCACTGGGCTCCTTCCTTGATGTTCTTAGACCAAAAAGAACCACATTCACTGCCATCCAGTCAATTCAATTCATAGCAACCCCTCCTTGGGTTTCCAAGGCAGTATCACTACGGGAGTAGATTGCCCCATCTTCCTTCCAAGCAGTGGCTGGTGGGTTTGAACTGCCAGCCTTCTGGTCAGCAGTCAAATGTCTTAGGCACCATGCCACCAGAGCTCCCAGTTCTTGCTCATCCACAAATACTTCCATCCAGGCTCCACCGCGGTCCAGCATTTGTCTGATATCCCTAGACTACTACCGAAAACAATAACTACTGTAGTCATATAAGGTTCTGGGGGCCTAGTGCCTAAGGCATTTGACTGCTAACCAGAAGGCTGCTGGTTCAAACCCACCAGCCCCTCCTTGACAGGAAGACTGGGCAATCAATTACTCTAGTGATACTGCCTCAGAAACCCAAAGAGGGCTCGCTATGAGTTGGATCCAGTTCAACGGCAGTGAGTTTGGCTTAGTTAGACGGAAAATAATAGCTACGTGAAGTCATAGGAGGCTCAGGGCACTTTTAAGGCCTCCAAGTGTCTCCTTTCCAGTGCTCTGCTGCCTGGCAGGTATCTACTCCTTCTGTTAAGACTGTCTTGAGTCTCCTTGTCCTAGACCTTTCAGAACCTCCCAGGCTGAATTGGGTATGCCTCCTTGATCTTTGCAGAGACACTGGGGTGCAGTAATTGAAGGGGGTGCCTGTGTGTAGAGTCCTCCCCCTCAGCGAGGTGCTGGCTAAGGCTGGGGGACAGAGTGCCCTAGAGGGAGCAGACACATGCATAGCAGATTCGACAGCCCAGAGTCCTCAGGGCTGACAGTCGACAGAGTGAGTCCAGGGGGCCTGGGCAGCCAGAGGGACCAGGACTCCCACAGCATGGGGGGGATGCACCCTGGGATTCTGGGATAAGTCTTAGAGTTGGAGAACAGTGAGCAAAGCCACAGAGGGGCCAGTGCGGGAGGGGAGAGCCTGCGGAGGAAGCCAGAAGAGAGGGTGGGTACAGGGGTGTTAATGGGCAAGGTCAGAGACCTGAAACCTGTACAGTCTCTCCAAACTCCCCTTTAAAATGCATCTTGCCAATAACACACATACAATACATGTGTGTTGAATGAAGGAGGGGCCGTCTAAACACAGGGAAAGAGAGGCAGTTGGCTTCAGTGGAACAAACACTTGGCCTGCCCTGCCATCCACCTAGTTCCTGTGTCCGTATCATGAACTTAGCAAAGGGGCTTGGTACAGAGGGGTAGGAAGGGTCTAAAGAAGTGGCCTGTGAGAGGAGATACCTGTAAAACAAGAAGGAGCTGGTTACTGAGGGAGTTCACAGCATAAACAGACACAGAGACAAAGGGCTTTGCCGGAGAACATGGGGCATTTGAGAGGACGTCAATGATGGTGGATAGGTTAATAAACATCCAGTCCCCGTGATGCTGAGTTGAGCACCTGGACTCTCAGCTCCAAGCTCTGTGTATCACAGTGGGCTTTTCCCAGGTACACGGTGATGGCCTGTGGCATTTGTTTTCTATTGCTGCCAGAACAAATGACCACAAACTTAAAAACTCAAACCTACTGCCGTTGAGTTGATTCCAACTCATAGAGATCCTACAGGAGACAGTCAGACTGCTCCATAGGGTTTCCAAGCTCTGTGGCACAGTGTCTAAGGCATTTGCCTGTGAACCAGAATGTTGGCCGTTCAAACTCGCCAGCCACTCCGCAGATGGAAAAGGGGGCAATCTACTTCCATAAAGATGTACTGCCTTGGAAATTTAGTGGGTCGGAATCAACTTGATGACAGTGTGTTTGGTGTTTATTTTTTCAGTCTTTACAGAAGCAGTTGCCTCATCTTTCTCCATAGAGTGGCTGGTGGGTTTGAAACTCCCCCTCTTTTGATTAGCAGCCAAATACTTTAACCACTAAGCCACCAGAGCTCCTTGACCACAAACTTAATTGCTTAAAACCACACACATTTATCATCCTACCGTTTTGGATTTCAGAAATCAGACACGATTTTGTGAACAAAAAGCAAAGCATTGGCAGGGCTGCCTTTCTTGATGGGGGCTCTGTTTTCCTGCCTTTTCCAACTTCTAGAAACCACCCCTAGTCTTTGGCCTGTAGTCCATGTTCCTCCTTCTCCAAAGCCAGCAACATGACATCTCTCCATGCCAACTTCCATCACTGTATGGCGTCAACTCTTCTCTGTCCCCCTCTTCCACTGTGAGGACCATTATGATTACATTGAACAGCCCTGGTAGCACAGTTGTGATGTGCTGGGCTGCTAACGAAAAGGTTAGTGGTTCAATACTACCCAGTGGCTCCATGGGAGAAAGACCTGACTGGCTGCGCCTGTGAAGATGACAGCCTAGAAAATTCTCCTGTCACATGGGGTTGCTGTGAGTCGAGATCAACTGGATGGCACCCAATGGCAACAACCTGATGACATGGGCCCAGCTAGGTGTCCAGGATAACTCCCTATTTGAAGGCCAGCAACGTTCATTTCATCTGCACCTTAATTCCCCTTTACCTCGAACCTAACATATTCACAGATCCCAGTAATTAAGACATGGACATCTCTGTGAGGTCATTATTCTCCCTACAGCACCCATCTTTATTCCTCCCTCCCTCCGTATTTCCCTCCCTCCCTCCTCCCCTCCCCCCCTTTCTTCTTCTCTCCCCTTCCCTCTTCCTTCCTTCCTTCTGTACCCATGTGGCTACTTGGGGAAGAACATTCCAGGTGGAGAGAAACAGTACAACAAATACAGTCCTTTGAACCGGTTCATTCTGTTTCGACCTCCTGCTGACAACTTGCGTTTCCACCCCAAATCTACTGAATCAGAATCTACATTTTAACAAGATCCCAAACCAATCAAACCAAACTCATTGCCATCGAGTGGGACCCGACTCATAGCGACCCCTCCTTGGGTTTCCGAGGTGGTATCACTACAGAAGTAGATTTCCCAACCTTCCTTCTGAGGAGTGGCTGGTGGGTTTGAACCGCCAGCCTTCTGGTTAGCAGTCAAATGCCTTATGCAGTACACCACCAAGATCCCAGTGTGGATGACATGTAGATTCCAATCCAGTGTATCTGGCGTGGACACGGAACTTCTCAGCCGAGGTCCACCCAGAATGTCCCATGCATGGGTTCGAAGTCCTGCACAATGGAGGCAAGCTTGGCTTCCTCAAGGAAGCTAGCTGTCCAGTGTGGCTGGTGCAGAGTCTGATCATGCTTATTTGATAAGAAAAGCTTGTTGGGGAAGGAGGGTGTCTCCTAACTCCCACTGCAATGTTCTTCCCATGATATCCATCAGATCAATGAGCAGCCATGCGAGGAATGACTCCGAAGGCCGAAACCCAGCAAAGAGCAACCCCTTAGGTCAGAAGAGTGACAGGAGAACCTTTGTGAGGGGCGGGGATTTGTCTGTCTGTCTGCTCATTTTCAGTAAGGTCACTTATTTCTCTGGGCCTCCGTGTGTTGGCGTCTAATCATCTGCACAATCCAACCCTGAATGGCATGCCTGTGGGTTGTGTGGTGGTAGGCGGCTTGAACTACCAGAGGCAGGGTGAGAACCACCATTACTCTCTAGCACCCTCTATTGGCAGAAGAGGTGAACACCACAGAAGCATCTTGTGGTTTCAAATCCTCAGAGCAGCTCTATCTTCCCTGCCGGGTGCCCAGTGCCCAGGAGCGCCTGGAACTTAAGGAAGCTCAATGCATTTGCACTGAACTGAACTGAATGTGCTTGGAGCAAAAAGAAGCATCTCACTAATCCAAGATTTACAGACAATCCAGCCCACAGTTACCTAGTTATTGTTTCTAAACAGGAACAACGAAGGAGATGATTCTGCGGTCCCTGCCTCTTTACAAACAAACAAACAAAAAGAGTTACTGTTGAGCCGACTCTGACGCTTGGTGCACCCACGTGCGTCACAGCAGCGCTGTGATTCAGTGCTTCCAACGGCTGACTTTTCAGAAGTGGATCTCCAAGCCTTCCTTCCCATGCTCCCCTTTGTTGTTGTTGTTGTTATGTGCCATCGAGTCAAACCCGACTCATAGCAACCCCTCCTTGGGTTTCCGAGGCAGTATCACTACGGAAGTAGGATT
>NW_006921593.1:30680997-30725265 GCF_000298275.1 Orycteropus afer afer
TTCTTTATGTTGAGATGTAATCCATACTGCAGACTGTATTCTTCAACCTTCATCAGTAGGTGCCTTAAGTCATCCTCACTTTCAGCAAGCAGAGTGGCTGGTAGGTTTCAAATTTCCAATCTTCTGGTTAGAAGTTGAGGGTGTTAAGCCTTTGCATTACCCAGGGACCGAAGCCTGTCTTTTTACAGGTGCCTTTGAGTCCTGCTGCGTGGCTGCCCAAGGCAGGAAGCGTGCCTAGAGTTCTTCCCCTCCCCAGACCTCCCCCACAGCTTCACAGGCCCAGTGGTTCAACTCCCAAACAGTTCCAGTCCTCCCTATAGCAACCATCAGATACCCCAAAGAGAGATAGCTTGTTTGGTCGCTAACTGGACTCCTGTCTTAGCTTTGGCCTTCCATGCTGCTCTACCACAGGGAGTCAGATCCTTAGCTACATGTTGGAGGAAACCGTGGTTGCACGCTGCCTGCGACCCACGGTCAGTGGGCTGAACAGCCGCAGGAAAACGCACAGCAACCACGAGGTATGGGCACACAGAACCCAGAGCTCCGGGCAGGCATGGTTGCTCTGAAGGCTGGGTCTAGCTCATGCACTTACTTCTGAAATGATAGGTAAATATTACCACACATAAGGGTCTGGCTTTGTCATTAGAGTCATTACGTTTCATGTGATTTCTTGTCATCGAGTGGTCCATGCTGAATACTGACATCAACAGTTGCTCCAGCCACACTTGGAGAGATGGGGGCAGGCGGTGCAGGGGTGTTACAAGAGGGGGATGAGGAGGGTGTGGACCCCACAGTGACACAGTCAGAGGAGGTAACACCAAGATTGCTGTCTATAAAATTGTTGTTCAGTGTTTCAGCAGAAAGTCATTATTTTTGATAAAAATATCCCCATAGTTAGGGAGGGAACACTGAAAAAAAAAAAAATGCATTGACCAATGTCACATTTGTTGTTGTGGTTGTTATGTGCCGTTGAGTTGGACCCAACTCATAGCGATCCCTCCTTGGGTTTCCAAGGCAATATCACTACGGAAGTAGATTGCCCCATCTTCCTTCCGAGGAGTGGCTGGTGGGTTTGAACTGCCAGGCTTCTGGTTAGCAGTCAAGTGCCTTAGCCACTATGCTACCAGAGCTCCCAAAACATTAGTTTTGTGTATTTCACAGTACATAAATTATGTTTCAATAAAATATTTGTATATGCCTGTCCAGCCACTCCTTGGAAGGAAGATTGGGCAATCTACTTAAGTAGTGATACCACCTTGGAAACCCAAGGAGGGATTGCTATGAGCCGGATCCAACTCCATGGCAGTGAGTAGTTACTTATCACAAAGAAAACATTTTTCATAAGCCCAGTTTACATGTATCAGTGTATCTACAAGACTCAAATGCTCTGCTAATTGACGTTCCAAATCTTCTAATACTCTGTGGTCAAAGCTGTCATTATTACCCACTTTCAATGGCGCTTCAATCACGTGGCTTCGTCTGCAGACCCCTCAAGGGCGTGCTGTTGGTCTTATTACAGCTGGTGTTTGTACAACTGCTGAATTTGCCAAGTTTTCTGGTGTTTAAGCTACAATATCGTGGTGAGCAATATCTGTGAACGTGTATCAATCACTTGTTTGAGACTGAAGTAGAAATTGAAGGAGAAAAAACAAAAAAAGCTTCAGCTGAGTTACTAATAATGTAACTGATAATGTTGTCCTTCCATAGAAAGATTTTACAAAATGGTTTTGTTGTTTAAAAAAAAACAAAACAAAAAAATCTCACTGCCATGGAGTCGACTGGACTCATAGCGACCCCTCCTTGGGTTTTCCAGGCGGTATTCCTGTACTCTAAGAATTATTCCATTGAGGCAATTTACAACTATGTTTATCGCATATCCTATGATTGAAATTGATAATGAATATTACTTAGGATTCTGTGTGCCCTGGTTCAGGAGGAGTCTCTGGAGAGTGAGGGTGACACTAGTCACTGCACTGGGAGACACCAACCCCAGCGATGTCACTGGAGGGTCTTCCAGGCCACCTCACGGGCTGTCCCTGCCACTCCCGTCTCACTACCCCGGGAAGAGCACTGACCCTTATTTTCTTTGTCTGGAACATGTGGATGGTGAGCCCTCCCTGCCTTCCTCCCCAGGTGGCACTAAACATGTAGGTGGACATTGTTGTCGCTGTTGTTAGTTCCCATTGAGTTAATGCCACCTCCTGGAGCCCTACGTGTACAGGGTGGAACCGTTCCAGAGGGTGTTCAAGGCTGTGCCCCTTTGGGAGCAGACCACCATGCGTGTCTTTGGGTGAGTTCAAACCACCAACACTGTGGTTCAGAGTCCAGCACTTAACCATCGGCACCACCCATGGACCCCTAATGTGGACATAGGAAAGGTTTTCAATCTAAAGTAATAGTTTTTTTTCTTTTTTTAAATTTATTTTCAACCGGGGAGACACTATACAAGTGTCAATAGAATTTCTCTGGCCTTTCTGCCTTGTTTCTTTAAAAACTTTTCTCCCCTTCAGACTCTTCTTCGGCCCCCAGAGACATACAATTCCCAATCCACCCTTCCCTCCTTCATCATACTCAGCCCACTGTTTTGGGTAACACACCCCAGGCCGGAGTGGGAGTCTTGAAGGGCCACCACACTGTGAGGAAGCAACCCTGCCGAAGACGCTGGAACAGGAAGAGCGTGGGCAGAGCGAGCCGGGCTGCTACCTGGCGAGGGATACGTCTGTTCCCACACGTTCAGGCCGGGCCACGCAAGCCGACGCAAGCTAAAGTCTACAGTAAGTTGGTGAACACCTGCCCGTGCTCTGTAATAACACACGAGATGGGAGGTGAGTCACAGACTGTTCACTAATCATGACTGCGACTCGCCAAGCTCAGAGATACTGCAGCTTTGGTTCCAGACCACTGCAATAAAGCGACTATTGCAATAAAGAGAGGCACGCACATTTTTTGGTTTCTTGTTGCATGTGAAAGTCATGTTTACATTATGCTATAGTCCGTGAAGCGTGAATAGCATTATGATGTTTGAAGTATTATGAGAAAAACCAAAATATGACACAGAGACACTACTAAGTGAGCACACGCTGTTGGGAAATGGCGCCAATGGACTTGCTCCGCGCAGGGTGGTCACAAACCTTCCCTGTGTGAACAGCGCACTGTCTGTGAACTGCAAGAAAGCAAAGCCCAGGTAAACATGGTCTGCCTGCATTCTTCTTCTTTTTTTTAACAGCTTTACTAAGAAATTGTATACCACACATGTCACTCGGTAACATGAACAATGCAATGATTTTTGGTATATTCACAGATATATGCAACCACCAGCACCAAGCAACCCCTAGTCCTCCCCTCGCCCTTCCCCCATCCCTAAGCAGCCACTAACCTACTTTCTGTCTCTATGCATTTGTACATTCCAGACTTCCATAGGAAGGAAGTGATGTAATACGTGGTCTTTTGTGTCTTTTTTTTTTTTTTTCCAGTTAGCATAACGTTTTCGTCATAGCATGTATCACTTCCATTTCCGCTAACTACTATTCCCGCTGTTACCTGGAACTGCGAGGAAGCTGTAAAGTTTGACCAGGGAAGGCTGTACTGTCTCCCCTTCACGCAATCAGTCGTGCTTGGGAGTGGATTCTGCCTACTGTCCCGTCATCCTATGTCCCTTGTTTTTCCTCTGCCTAAGCATTTGACTGCTAACCAGAAGGCTAGTGGTTCAAACCCACCAGCTGCTCTGTGGAAGGAAGACTGGGCAATCTACTTCCATAAAGATTTACCTCCTCAGAAACTGAATGGGGGTTGCTATGGGTTGGAATCAACTGAGTGGCAGTGAGTGTGGGGTTTTTTTGTGAGTGTTCTCACTGGGTACAGCACACTTAGTACTTCCTGACTTTAAAGGCAATTTCAAATCACAAGACTGAAGCAGCTGAAAGTGACCTCTGATGCAATTAGTTCAATTTCCTTATTTTAAGGTAACAAAAAAGGTAAGTGACTTTTTGGGACGTGAGTGTATTATCTCAACCAGCATGTGAGGGTTAAATGTGTTCCATTTGGTCTACAGGGTCAGAAAGCCAAAAACAATCAGCCAAAAACAAAGGATACAGAAGATTTGAATGATGTAAATAATGAGGTCCATTGATTTGTTTATTTGCCTTGTTTCCTCTTCAGAAATAACTGCTATCTCCTTATCAGCTCTCTACTGCCTGATAACAATGTCTGCTTTGTTATTTCTTTGTGATGTTTTCATTTCCTTTTTCTTCTCACAGTCCATCTTCAAAGTCTTTCAGCCTAGTCCTTCACCTCATTGATCACATATTTTCAGTCCAACCTTCCTTCTGAAGAGTGGCTGGTGGATTCAAACCGCCAGCCTTCTGGTTAATCATCAAAGGTCCTCGTCTTTGAAGCCTCTAATGCTGTTCATAATTAGGTTACGCTAAGATATGGGTCCTTAAGTTGTTTTCTTCCCTTTTTCCAATTCCCCTTCTTTTCTGTTTGCTCTTTTTTTTCATTTGTTTTTAGCTCTTGGTTGATAAAATCCAATTGTATTTAATTCTCTAGAGATGCAGAGCAAAGCCACTTGCAGACACCTGTGTGTGTTTGCTCCCTCACGGTAATCTCTATTTATTCTCCTCTTCCCCATTTCCTGCTTCTCCGCTTTTGTTTTGCAGAGTAGTTTGAAATTCTGTGTGTTGTGGTGGTGTTGCTTATACCTGAGTAAAGCCAGCTTCATCTCTACCTACTATTTGGTCAAAAGGTTGTTGTTGTTGTTGTTGTTGTTGTGTGCCGTCGAGTCGAGCTCCTGGTCAAAAGGTAGTGTGGTCTTATGGCTGTTTTGTGGATCCTGTTAGATTATTTTACAGCAAAAGCCAAAGAACCAAATTAACATTAAGCAAACAACAACAACCCACTGCCATCGAGTCAATTCCAGCTCAGAGTGACCCCCTTGGGTTCCCGAGGTGGTAAATCTTTATAGACGTAGATTGTCTTCCTTCTGCAAAATGATTGGTGGGTTTGAACCACCAACCTTCTGGTTAGGAGTCAGATGCCTTAGGCACTGCACCACCACCAAAAAACAAACCAAACTCACTGCCATCGAGTTGGATCCATCTCATAGCGACCACTTCTTGGGTTTCTGAGGTGGTATCACTACGGAAGTATGTTGCCCAACCTTCCTTCTGAGGACTGGCTGATGGATTAGAACCACCAGACTTCTGGTTAATAGTCAAATGTCATAGGCACTATGCCACCAAACCAAAAACCAAACTCACTGCTGCCGAGTCAGATCTGATTCATAGCGACCCCTCCTTGAGTTTCTGAGACAGTATCATTATGGAAGTAGATTGCCCAGTCTTCCTTCTGAGGAGTGACTTGAACCACCTGCCTTTTGGTTAGCAGGCAAATGCCTTAGGCACTGTACCACCGGAGTTCCTTAAATTAACATTATGATCCCATTATTCAAACAGTCAGAGCTCCTTAAATTAACATTATGAACCCATTATTCAAGCAGTCTCAGGTATGTTGGAAGAGAGACATTCATCTCTGTGCCATTAATTCTTTACATAGAAATATATGTGTAAGGGGCTAGTTTTCCCAGATTTGGACTTTTATGCAAGTCCAATTTCTCCAAGAACAGGTTGGGCTGTTCCTGGTCTCCCATCCAAGTTGTCAGAGTGACTTGACCCATTAGGGAAGGGCCATCAAGTCTAGGAAATGGAGCTCCTGCTATGGAAATGAGCCTTGTGAATTAGTGAGAAGTAGAATTGAGGTACATATCCACAGCCCAGAGGACAACATTTAGTTCGTACACAATGGCCCCAGCTTTCTCATAGATGCCTCCATGCTCTGTTAAACTTTGCCCATGAAAGGGACACCAGTTGGAATGGTATCCTCTGATGTTCATCTCCTATAGTTACACTGACATCTTTGCTGATCCTTTGGGGTTTCATGCATTATGCTGAAGTTTTCTTCCTAAGACTTAGTTGCTGTTCTTGTTCTATTTATTGTTTATTTTTTCCATCTGCTTATTCAGCTGAGAAGGGAAGAGAGAATCCAGTTCTGGTATCTGTTACTGTGCAGTATGAGTGAAGTTTCATAACAGCCCTTAGTTCATGTTTGAGTGCATGAGAGTCTTTCACTTCTCTGAGGCAGATTGTTACTATGACAGATACTCTCCTGCTTTGACGCCTGGGCTCTCTGATGGACCTAAGGCGTTATTCGTGGTTCCTCTATGAAGAGTATTGCAGAGAATAGCCCTGCGATGGCCAGCTGTTGCCCTAAAATGAATCAAAAAGTGGTTCAACCTGACCTGATACTGCAAGATCAAGCATCCTCCTCCATCCTGTATTAGAGCTACATTCTGAAGCACTTGGTTTATTGAAGGCTACAGTCTACAGTGGGAGTCCTAACTCCATTTTGAATCTTGATGTAAGTTCAGATGCCATTTGAGTTCCTTCTGACCATTAAACCAACATCATGTCTGTGCATTGAGAAGTTGGGGACAAACCTAGGAAGGGGCAGTTTGGCCTCGGGAAGAGGGTGGTTGAAAGTACATTATGTTCACACAAAGAATTAGGGAATTTGCCTTATCTAATTTAATGGGTGGAGTCCTGTTATTGTCTTGTAGCCACTTTGTGGCTATGACTCAGGACCATATGGTCCTGAGTCATACCCTGACAGTGTAGCCAGATGGTGAAGCCCCGGAACCAATCCTGTAACCCTTTTTAAACTTCAATTGTGTATGTATTGCAACTATGATCCTCTTCCGCTTTTGCAGTCCCTCCTGTGGTGATGGAGTGACTTGCCACCAGTCATGATCTTGTTATGATTTCCTTTGAACTCTATCAAACATGACGAACATCGTCACTGTGACTCAGTGGACTCCACTCAGCTTCGGTACTATGTGCATACTGACGGTTTCCTTCATCCTGGGTGATCATCTTTGTCTTTGTCCTATGTCTTAATAAAAGGGTCTCTGTAGAACAAGTTTGAATCTGGAGTCCCTTTTTCCCCTAGCACAACCCCCTGCCCTAGCAATGGCCTCTTCCCCACCTGCTACTCTCATCACACAACTTTTCTTCCAATTATTTCTTATTTAATTCCTTTCCACATGGACTATAGGTGGAGATGAGGGTGTGTGGTTTCGGAATAGACTTAATGTAAGTACATACAATGGCCAAGGCAGCTTCTGCCTTTGCAATTAGTGCAGGCAGTGAGGCTGAAGCAAACTCTTTTTTACCCACTGTTACGGATTGAGTTGCAGCCCCCTCAAAATTTGTTTAGAATCCTAGGTCCTATAATTGTGCTTTGTGAACAAATCTATCTTGGAGGAAGTACAGCTGAATGCTCCCTGAAAGGAAGAATGGCCAGACTTCGCCTCATCTACTTTGGTCATTCCCTGAAGAAGGATGTCATGTTTGGTAAAGCAGAGGGTCAGTGAAAAAGGGGAAGACACTCAACAAGATGGATTAACACAGTGGCTGTAATGATGTGCTCATGCAGAGCAAGGATTGTGAGGCTGGCGCAGGACTGGACAATGTATTCTTCTGTTGTACATAGGATAGGGTCACTATGAGTCAGAGCTGACTAGACAGCACCTAACAACAACAACAATATACTTGTTATTGTAATCTTATCTAATACAATGTAATCACCTCCCATAATGCAATCTAATATAATATATCAATATATCAGGTGAGGTCATACTAGTGTAGGGTGGACCCTAAACCTAATCACTTCCAGGTTATATGGAGAGCGGTGGAGACACAAAGATGTATATGGAGACACAAAGACTTGTGTGCACAGACAGGAGAAGGCAGATGCCATGTAACCATTGTCTGAAAAGAATGCCAAGAAATCAAGAACAAACACCTGGGGCTAACAACAAGGAAAGCATCAAAATCGCCAAAATCCTGACTTGGCCTTTTAGTGTCCACAAGTGTAAAAAAATAAATTTTGTTCTTTAAAGTCCCTCAGGTGTGACATTTATATTATACCAGCACTCGGGAACTAAAATGTGCATTTTTTAGATCTGTTTTTTTACTTCAGAGTTTGATGTGTGTGGCTTTTGTTCAGGGACATGCTTCTCATCCTACCTCATCAATACTACAATTAGTAAAAATTCCCTCTGGATTTTAGCATATGGTCTGCTCTTCTCCTTATAATGACACCACCATTTGTCTTTTCCTGGGTTGGGATGAGTTCTTTTAAAAAGAAGTTTGGAAGAAGATACAAATCAGGCATATCTAGTTTGCCATCAAGCCAGCCTAGTCCAAAATCCCAGACTTGGGTCTGCATTGAATTGGATTGGTGGTGTTTTTCATGGAGGCCTGAGAAATGAATTGGCCTTTCTTCTTATCCAATTAACTTCAATAAGTTCCTAGATGAAATGTGAAAGACGAGATGACATGATCCACTACCAAGGGACACTGGCTGACCACACAGAGCAGAACTGGCTTCCTGTGGTGTGAAGACTGAAGTGCAGATGGAACTCCCACACAGCTGCAACAGACAACACAGGCCAGCTGGCTTATCCAGAGGACACAGAAAAAGCCAATCATCTTTCCCATTAAAGTTGCTGGAAGCCACTTGGGGTTTCAGTGGACAATAGTGCTAGGTAGAAGGAGGAGTCCAGGCTGGTAGATAACAATTTAGGGTCAACAGAGTGAGACTGAAGGAAAAAACTGAGCTCCAGGGAGTGAGCATGCTGGTAATACTGGTTACGAAATGGTGTCCTGGAGTTCCATCCAGATCCCGGAGCTTACGAAACAGTCAGACAGAAAGGCCAGCTGTGAGAACAAAAAGCTTTCACTTGGGTAAAAATATATTTTAGAGAAGTGTTGAGTGGTGCTCATTATGTTCTTTTTAAATATCAATGATTGTAGAATGGGACAGATCAGCAGATCATCTTAGGGGACTTAGCGTGGGACATGGGTGACATTACAAGGCTTGGAAAAATTTGGGGTCACCAATGCCTTCCAAGAAATATTGCAACACAGCTACAAGCTGAGTAATAAGAGAGCCTCAGGGGACAGGAGGGGAAGGCAAGATAGCCCAGATTGGTGTCTGCTTAATCAGGCGCATGTGTGAGAACGCGTTGCCAAAACCAGAAAAATGTGGACCACAACCGGGAGAAAAATAATAAAAAATGGACCCAAAATGGCAGCTGATGAAATTAGCAACCAAGGATTTTGAAACAGTTATTATACACATGCTAAGTATAGGATTTATAGAAATGAAGATGGTGAGGACAGAAATAGCCACAATAAAAAGATAGAACTTCTAGAGATGAAAATGTATCATCTGAAATGAAAAATAGCAAATTAGGCACTACAGGAGAAAAGGGCAATGGACATGAACACATAACAATAGCAACCACCCAAACATAAACCAAAGGGGAGAAGTAAATGAATGGAGGACTGAGGTCTCGAAGCAATGTGAGGAACTCCGTAGACCACCATCTCAAATAATCACCATAAATGGTGAGAATCATAAAAACCACCAGCATTTCATTTCATTGGAAATTGTCCTGAGGGCCTACAGAAAAAGGAGAAACATATAATCAAGAAGATCTACTATGTATTAATAAAAATAGTGAGAATCTATTTAACAAAACCCAATAGCCTTTGATGATAAAAACATTTACGCAATTAAGGATATAAGGGGATTTCCTCAACCTGACAAAGGGTGTCTATGCAAAACTTAAAATTAACATCCTACTTAATGGTCACAGAAAAAGGGGAAGACCCTCAATGTGATGGACTGACACAGTGGCTGCAAGAATGGGCTCAAACACAGCAAGGATTGTGAGGATGGCTCAGGACCAAGCAGAGTTTTTCTCTGTTGTACATGGGGGGTAGCTATGAATCGGAGCTGACTTAACCACACTTAATAAAAACAACAGCATGGTGTAAGACTACATGATGCTCTCCTAGGATCATTGTTGTTGTTATGTGCCATCGAGTCATTTCCGACTCATAGCGACCCCATGCACAGCAGAACAAAACACTGCCTGATCCCACGCCAGCTCCATGATCCTTGCTATACTTGAGCCCATCGTCACAACCACCGTGTCAATCCGTCGCGTCAAAGGTCTTCCCCTCTTTCGTCGACCCTCCACCTTACCAAGCATGACATCCTTCTCCAGGGAATGATCCCTTCTGACAACATGACCAAAATAGGTGAGACAAAGTCTGGCCATCCTCGTTTCCAACAAGCATCTTGGCTGCACTTCCTCCAGGACAGATATGTTAGTTCTTTTAGAAGTCCATGGTACTTTCAGCATTCTTTGCCAGCACCACAACTCAAAAGCATCAACTCTTCTTCGGTCTTCCTTATTCATTGTCCAGCTCTCACATGCATACGAGGTGATTGGAAATATCATGGCTTGTGTCAGGTGCACCTTAGTCCCCAAGGAAACATCCTTGCTCCTCAGCACTTGAAAGAGTTCCTTTGCAGCCGACCTGCCCAATGCTTCATGTCGTCTAATGTCCTGACTTCTGCTTCCATTGGCATTGATTGTAAAACCAAGCAATGTGAAGTCTTTGACAACCTCAATCTTTTCTCCATTTATCGTGTAATCCATACCGCAGATTGTATTCTTTAATCTTCATCAGTAAGTGCCTCAAGTCATCCTCACTTTCAGCAAGCAAAGTTGAATCATCTGCATATCTCAGGTTGTTAATGATTCTTCCTCCAATCCTGATGCCATGTTTTTCTTCATATAGTCCAGCTTCTCAGATTATTTGCTCAGCATATAGATTGAATAAGCATGGGGAAAGGATACAACCCTGACTCACTCACTTCTTGATTTTAAACCATGCAGTGTCCCCTTGTTCCGTTTGAATGACAGCCTTCTGGTCAATGTTCAGGTTCCTCATGAGCACAATCAAGTGTCCGGGAATTCCCATTATTCTCACTGTTATCCATAATTTGACCCCTAGGATCAGGATAAGACAAATCTGCCCTTTCTTGAAGCAAGTTTACCCAGTGCAATACATCATTTGATTTTTTTACTGCTGCTTCCATGGGCATTGATTGTGGATCCAAGTAAAATGAAATCCTTGGCAACTTTACTCTTTTCTCCATTTATCACAATATTGATTACTGGTCTAGCTGAGAGTATTTTTTTCTTTATGTTGAGGAGTAATCCATACTGAAAGCTGTAGTCTTCATGTCCTCTTCACTTTTAGTAAAAGACCTCTTTAAAGTGTTAAAGAACAAAGATGTCACTTTGAAGATTAAGGTGTGCCTAACCCAAGCCATGGTATTTTTAATTACTTCATGTGTGTGAAAGCTGGACAATGAATAAGAAAGACTGAAGAAGAACTAATGCATTTGAATTACAGTGTTGGCGAAGAATATTGACTATACCATGGACTGTCAGAAGAACGAACAAATCTATCTTGGAAGAAGTATAGCTGTAATGTTCCTTAGAAGTGAGTGAGGATGGCAAGACTTCATCTCTTACACTTTTGTCATATTATCAGGAGGCACTAGTCTCTGGAGAAGGACATCGTGCTTGGTAAAGTAGAGGGTCAATGAAAAAGAGGAAGAATCGCCATGACATGGATTGCTGAGGTTAAGCCCAAGGTCAATAAATTAAAATGGCACAGTCCCGATATTACCAAACAATATGGCAGTCCACTAATTCCAGTCAGAGATAATCTCAAGATCTGCAGACAACATGGCAGGCTGCTGAACAACAACTTGGCTACATGCAGGATTCAAGCACACCAAAAGCTGCAGACCATTCCCAGAGCTTCTCCTTATATACTGGAAGCAGACAACATCCCTAAGCAGCTACTCAGCTGCCCCAATAGATTCCATTACAGAATCAATTGCCAATCTCATCAATGGGCAATAGTTACTACCAGCTGCACAGCCTCTCAGAACCAGGCCCAGCCAAGTTGATGCAAAACCTTAACTACCACAGTGACAAAAATTCTCTAAAATTTGATTGTGATTGTCTTCGGCTGAGTTCTCTAGAAAATCCAAAGCAGTGAAGTTTATGCTTGTATATACACAAAGAGATTATCTCAAGGAAATGGCTCACTTGGTTGCAGAGGTTGACACACCCGAATCTGTGGGTCAGATGTCAAAATGGAGGCATCTCTGGACTCACATAGCTGCAGGGACCGACAAATTCAAGATTGGCAGGTCAGATGGCAGGCTGCTGGTGGCAGAGGCTGACAAATCCAAAATCAGTAGGTTAGGTGGTAGGCTTCTGGCTCCTAGGCCATGGAGGCTAGCCGATTCTAAAATTGGCAAGCAATATGGCAAGTCAATGGCTCAAGGCCAAAGAACCAGAGGTTAAATGACGATAAGCCAGAGGCAGGATCCAGACTGAGTAAAAAGCCAGACAGGTTTGCCAGAGTGGCTATCTAATTGGATCAGGTGACATTCCTGAGGAAACTCCCTTTAAACTAATTGGCCACTCCTCGGAAGGAAGGTTGGGCAATCCTACTTCCATAGTGATACTGCCTCGGAAACCCAAAGAGGGGTCGCTATGAGTCGGGGCCGACTCGACGGCAAACAACAACAACAACAACAACAACTCATAGAATATCTCGTGAAGGAAGTGCTGACATTATATCAGATCTCATAATGGGAAGTGACTACATCATTACGTAACTGCCAAACTGCATCATAGATGCAAACCATGAGAACCATGGCCCTGCCAGGTTGACGCGAAACTTTAACTATCACAGTGGTGATGGTGACACAATTCTAAGAATACATTGAAATGCATTGAATTTTACACTTTAAATGAATATGTTTAAGTAAATATATTGTGTGATATGTGAATTATAGCTGAATAAATTCTACGAAAAATTTAAGTGCTACATTTATCTAAAGAGCCTTTGGTCCTATTATGGTCTTTCTATTTGTGTATATTCTTTCTAGTTTTTGTGGTCAGGTTACAAAAAAGGTCAGATGGATCTTAACAGTTTGTATCTCTTACTCAGTTCTAATCTCTTACTTGAAAAACATTGATATACCTCACTCATAAAATCATCTTGGCTAGCTACATTTAGCGAGGTGACAGAAGATTTTTGACGGACACATTTACCTATGTAAGGGTATTATCTGATGTGATGTTTTTGTCTTCTGCGGTTAAGTAGGATCGTATATGTTTTTTCCCTAGAACTTTCTATTTTATCAGTGTTGAAAATTATTAGTAAATAGTTTATATTTTTCTTTTAACTTTAGTTTTCAATTTTTCTGTTATACTTTAATACTACTAAGTACTAATATTGTTTAATTTTTTCTTTATTATTGATTAATCTTGTAAGAGATTTCTCAGCTTTTAAAATAAATACAATCTAAAAGAATAAAATTGATGATCTCAATTCTTTTTTCCCTTCATGATTAGTATCTGCTCTTTATTTTTTCCTTCCCACTGAAGCTTTCTATTTACAGGCAGTACCTGGATTACAATTGTGTTGTGTTCCTAAGTCTGTCTTTAAGTCTAATTGTATGTAAGTTAGAAAGTTAGGTACAATTCATATCTAATGTCAGTAAGTCAAGTGTTTATCTTACTGTATAGAATATAATGTACCTTTCTGTGCATGAACAACTTTAAGGAAATACTTCCAGACAAGATAAAACATCTTTAACATAATAATAATATAATAATAATAATAATAATATTTTGATATGTGTTACAAAGCAGTACCTGTTTGCTATGTTTGATGTACAATTTACATATATGTTGTTGTTAAGTGCTGTCGCGTCGTTTCCGACTCATAGTGACCCCATGCACAGCAGAATGAAACACTGCCCGATCCCGCGCCAGCTCCATGATCCCTGCTATGCTTGAACCCATCATCGCAGCCACTGTGTCAATCCATCTCATTGAAGGCCTCCCCCTCTTTTGTCAGCCCTCCACCCTACCAAGCATGACATCCTTCTCCAGGGAATGGTCCCTTCTTACAACATGACCAAAATAAGTGAGACGAAGCCATTCTCACTTCCAAGGAGCATTTTGGGTGCACTTCCTCCAGGACACATCTGTTAGTTCTTTTAGCAGTCCATGGTACTTTCAGCATTCTTCGCCAGCACCACAACTCAAAAGCATCAACTCTTCTTCGGTCTTCCTTATTCATTGTCCAGCTCTCACATGCATACGAGGCGATTGGAAATATTATGGCTTGTGTCATGTGCACCTTAGTCCCCAAGGAAACATCCTTGCATTGAATTTTACACTTTAAATGAATATGTTTAAGTAAATATATTGTGTGATATGTGAATTATAGCTGAATAAATTCTACGAAAAATTCTTCAATTTCCTCATCTTTGGCTTTGGTGGTTGGGGCATAAATTTGAATAATAGTTGTATTAACAAGTCTTCCTTTAGGCATATGGATATTATCCTATCACTGACAGCATTGTACTTCAGGACAGATCTTGAAACATCCTTTGTGATGATGAATGCCACGCCATTCCTCTTCAAACTGTCGTTCCTGGAATAGTAGATCATATGGTTGTCTGATTCAAAATGGCCAAAACCAGTCCATTTCAGCTCACTAATGTCAAGAATATCAATCTTTATGCATTCCATTTCATTTTTGACAACTTCCAATCTTTCTAGATTCATACTTCGTACATTCCATGTTTCGATGATTAATGGATGTCTACAGCTGTTTCTCTTCAATTTGAGTGGTGCCACATCAGCAAATGGAGGTCTTGAAAGCTTTACCTTATCCATATGAGTAAGGCTGGGTTTACTCTGATGATGCAGCTCTTTCCCAGTCCTATTTTGAGAGCCTTCTAACCTAACCAGGATATTCATAATGTTGTGCGGTAATGTATCAGACAGTGTTTCTTTGCTATTCATAAGGTTTTCCCTGGCCAGTTCTTTGAGAAGTAGACAGCCTCTTCCTTCTTCCTAGTCTGTCTCAGTCTGTGAGCTGGGCTGATACCTGTGGACCATGTGCATCCCACTGGGTTTGAAACACTAGTGGCTCAGCCTCAAAACTCATATCAACATATCACCACGATAGGACAAACCGACAGACAAGTTTGTCTCCCTGTTGTAAACCTCTCGTACCACCTTTACCTGGGTCTCTGCAGCTTACTGCTACTCTGGCCAGGTTCCTAGGCCTTTTAATCCCCTTTCACTCGCTCTCCCACCCTGTTGCTTTGGGCATGCCTGGGTTCCCTCTCCTCACCTGGATCCCTGTGGCTGACTGCTCCTCGTCTGGGATTCTGGCTTCTTTTAATCCCCTTTCATAAATATATATATATATATATACACACACACACACATCTCAAATTTAATATAATAGGTTTACAAGGAGTTGGTTTGTAACCACGAGTTAAATGTAAGTTGGATGTTTGTAACCCAGGGAATGTCTGTACTCTAGTCTTCTTTTCTCTTTAATTTGAATGGCATGCTTATTTGTTTTTAATCTGGAAAAGTAAATAAAGGCATGGACATACAGAAATTTATGGCTAGTTTGTTATAGAGACTTCAGAATTTCAAGTGTTTGGGGTTTTAAATATCCATTATGTCTCTTTGATCTCTTAGGTGTACCTTACTTTTTGTAAAGCTAAGTGCAAACCCTTAAGCAAACATCATGACCATGTTTT
Organism: Orycteropus afer afer; assembly: GCF_000298275.1. Lineage (NCBI taxonomy): Eukaryota > Metazoa > Chordata > Mammalia > Tubulidentata > Orycteropodidae > Orycteropus > Orycteropus afer. The sequence continues at coordinate 30,696,577 of NW_006921593.1, forward strand.
CTGGGCATGGCCAGAAATGCATTGCTTGTCTATGTGCTAGTTTTGTAATGGAGAGAAAATAAATTATTGCTGTTTTTACCTGGCCTATATACATTTTTTTTTTTCCTCCAACGATGTAGAAAGATATTTTAACTTGGAAAGTGTTGTTCTTCAGGAAATGGTGGGATGAACTGGTCATCACTGAATGAGATCATTCATTGTTGGTGCAAAATATTCTTTCCAAAAAGCATCCTGAAGAGTTGCAGTAATCATTCTCTTATTTGGCAAAACATATTTTAAAATCACTTAGAATAATCCTAAGAGCATCATGATTTCAGAGTAATCAACACATCGTTTTGATAGTTGGTGTAGATGAGTCTGGCTTTGGTCCAGCTGTTTAGTGGAATGCAGGGAAACAGGAAAAGGAAGGCAGGCATCAAGCTAATGTCTGGATGCTTTTCTTTGGAAAAGCTGACCAGGTATTTGTAAACTGCTTCAAGTTCCAAAGACTTTTAGAAAGGCTTGCTGCCAGATTAGAAATGGAACCGACTCATTTAAGGAGGTAGTAACAGCTACAATTTATTCACTCAAGTCTCAGATTTTCCAATACATATATGGAAAACAAAAATCCTCACAACTGGACCAATAAACAGCATCAAGAGAAATGGAGAAAAGATTGAAGTTGTCAAGTGTTTCATTTTACTGGGATCTGCAATCAACGTCCACGGAAGCAGCAGTTGGGAAATCAAATGACATAACGCATTGGGCAAATCTCCCGCAAAAGACCTCTTTAAAGTGTTTCAAGAGCAAAGACGTCATTTGGAATACTAACGTGCACCTTGCCCAAGCCATGGTATTTTCAGTCACCTCATATACAAATGATAGCTGGACAATGAATATGGAAGACCAAAGAAGAACTGAAGCATTTGAATTGTGATGTTGGCAAAGAATACTGAATATACCCATGGACTGCCAGAAGAACAATCAAATCTGTCTTGGAAGATGTACAGCTGGAATGCTTCTTACAAGTGAGAATTGCCAGACTTTTTCTCTTATACTTGGTCATATTATCAGAAGGGACCAATCCATGGAGGAGGATATTATACTTACTAAGTAGAGGGTCAGCCAAAAAGGGGAAGACCCTCAATGAGATGGACTGACACAGTAGTTGCAACAATGGCCTCAAGCATTGCAAGGGTGGGGAGGATGATATAGGACAGGCAGTGTTTTGTTCTGTTGTATACAGGGTTGCTATGGTCAAAACTGACTTGATAGCACCTAACAACAACATGTGGCATCCTGGCCCAAATCCCTGTCTGGTAGTTACATAAACAAGAATGTTAATATTTCAACATTGTGGTGTTGAAATTATCAACTGATTGCTATTGCTTATCCACTTATTTTTGATTTATTGATGATTTATTATTTAAATGCTTTAAAATGAAGCTCATCACTTACATGGTATCTGATCTTATAAGTATGATGTAAAGATTTGCATCCTTGGAGAACATATGGGGCAGTTATACTCTGTCTTATAAGATCTCTATTAGTGGGAATTTAGTCAGCCGCACATGCCAACAACATATGGAAATGTAGGTAACACAACATGATTTATTACAATCAGTAGCAGTAGCTAGATAGTACTAGAAGTTTTATCTCTGTCTGTCAAGTCATGTTCTCACTAAGTTAGTTTACTCATCTCTAAAATGGAAATAAGACTGGAAGAATTGCTTTGCAAATATGCAAATATTAGCTGTGGTAGTTAAGGCTGTGTGTCAGCTTGGCTGGGTCATCACTTCGAGTAACTTGGCAGCTGGAAGTAGTTATTCCCCATGATGAGGTTGTAATCACCTCCATGGTAGACTCTGCTGTGAGAGCTTAATCAGTGGAAGAGGAGTTGCCTTTGGTGTGTGGCCTGCTTCCAGTACATATGGAGAAGCTTTGAGAAAGGTCTTAAGCTTATGGCACATTTGTATGCTGTATTTGGCCTAGTCCTCATCTCTAGTTCCTGAACTTGAATGAGCAACCTGCCTTGTTGCCTGCTGAACTTGGGATTATGCCATTTTGCCTGCCAACCATACGTTCAACTGCCTTAGCAGCCAGCAGTTGCTTGAGTTTGGAGGTGCCTCCAGTTCCAGTGGGCCTGGAACAAGAGGCAAAGATGAAATACAAGATTGAAGGACTTTCACCCAACCCTTAGAGCCAGCATTCTGAATTTGGACTTCTAGCCTCCTTAACTGTAAGAGAATAAATTCCTGTTTGCTAAGCCATCCATTTATGGTATTTCTGTCATAGCAGCACTAGAGAACTAAGACACTAGCTAACCAAACCAAACTCACTGACATTGAGTAGATTTCAACTCATAGCAACCCCCATTGGGTTTCCAAGGCTGAGAGTCTTTAGGGAAGCAGACTGCCCCATCTGTCTTCTGCAGAGCAGCTGCTGGGTTCGGACCACTGACCTTTTAAGGGAAGGAAATAATTTCCAAAATCTTATTCTTCCCAAGCACTAGATGTCTTACCTTCATTGTACTGAGAATCCAAGGCCAAAGTCTCAGAAAGGACCCCATTCTGTTACTCTAATTTCTAATAACTATATCTCTACACAAGAAAGTTCTCTACCTTTGTTCTGCTCCATCCTTTTTCAGTTAACAGCTTCCCTCTTAAACTCCTTCCTGTCACACCAAGCTTGCTGTTGAATTATGTGTGCCTTTACCAGTGACACTTTGGCAAAGTCAGTTATGGATATTTTGAATAGATACAAGACCAGAGATAAGATAAAACTCTCAGGTCTTTAACTTGTGCATAGAGTTTTACTCTCACTGCTTATTTCATTCTTCTGAAACATCACACTCGTGATTTGGCTTTGTCATCACATGCAATCTAAACAGTGTTGCTCACACCTGTAACTTTATCCTGCAGGCCATGAGGCCAAAACAGCTTGGTGGTGCTGTCACCTGCGTGATAGTTTCCATGCAGCAGATAGAACACCCTCAGCTTGCTTTCCTAATTGAAGCAGCTGTCCTAATTAGCAGCTCTGACATTATGATCTTTCCAGGTCAAACATTCTACACTAGCTTCGGTGGCAATCTTTGATTGCTTTTTTAAAAATATTTACAGACTGGGGGAGAAATACCAAGACAGATCAAGGTAATCTGAGAGATCTCAATGTGTTATTGATATCCAGAGTTATTTTTTTTTTCCAAAACTGCCCATAATTTGAACAAACGCCCATTTTTAGAAAATGATTAAAAGGTCAGATTCCAATATTTTCTTCCATCAAAATATTGATTACTCAACTAAAAGTCCAGATTCCAATCTTAAGGGATTTTCTTTTTAAAAGTCTAGAAATAATGACTTTTCAGCCTTGAATCTCCCTCCTAACGTGGAGGATTGAGTAAACATGTCACTTTTCATTGCCATGTGGCTTGGCTTTATCCTGACTCAGTGATGAGGGATTGTCAGTGTAGGTCTGCATATTGTGACTTACAGTCTTGCTATTCAACATTGGTCCAAGGTTCAGCTTTTTCTCCATTTATCATGATATTGCTTATAAATCCAGTCAGGGATGGATCACCCAATCAGGAAGGTAAGCACATGCTTAGATATCAACAAAACTGGGAAACCATTTGTCCAAAGCAAAGAGCCATAGATGCCAAGCAGACAGGACACAAGGAAAAGTGAGCACTATAGTGAACAAGCCCCAGCAGGGTCCTAAATGAAATTGATACCATTTTATAAATTTATGTATAACAACTCTGTTTTCCTCTATATTTCAAACTAATCAGGTACAACCTCACATTCAGTTCTGGTCAACCATGTAAGCACGCACCTGCGGCACTGTCATCACATTACTCGTGACATAGCTGGTCAGGCTCAGAGCAAACCAAAACACATCTTCAGATTGAGCATACTCTTGTATTTGTATCATGCTCTTTGCAATCGAACTTGCCCACACTGGGTATCAGCAGCAGTCCAATGAACTGTGAAGATAGGCCATCAAATGACGAAAAGTGAGTGCACAAATTTTAAGTATTATTTCAGGATGAAAAACACTTGTGGAAATCTGCAAATGGCCTTCCAACCAACATCCTATGAAAAAACAATGAAATGATTTCTGCTGCCTTGTAAGCACCATTTCTTTTGACTATCTCAGACCTGAAGAAAAAATTATGTGTTTCAAATCAATTTTTTTTCTTATTAATTTTCAAATAAAATATTTGTGTTAATGTTCAAATTTGAATGTAAATTCTATATTATACATTTTACTTGTTTTATAAATTTTATTTATATTAGTTATTCAAATTTATTTTCTATGGTACAACTAAATTTAAAAAGTGATATAATTTGATAACCAGGTAAAATGAAACAGCAGTTAAGTAGACTGCAAGAATGAAAGCTTGCAGAAGATAAACAGGATATCTGAATTCCTAAAAACAATTCCAAAATTAACTTCCTTTTTAAAATTAAATGAATCAGAAGAGACTTTTGCCCTTGAACACTCAAGTTTAATGGGTATAATTGTTGCTGTCATCACAACAATTGCTAAACACAGACTATATTTTTCAAGGAAGAAATGAAATGTTCAGGTCCCCACAAAATGGAAAGTTTTGGGGTTCACTTGAACTTGTTCCTCAGTTTGAACCATTTTTAGCAGGTCACATCTCAAAATATGGTAACACACTAAAGGGCAACCCCATTGAATCTATCTAAACAATATGTGAAGAATTCATAAAGCTAATAAGTGATAAAATTAGATCAACTATTTTCAGTGAAATCAGTACAGTTTATTATTTCTGTTTGTAGATTCTACTCCTGATCTTTCTCATACAGATCATCTAAGTATTGTTTTAAGGTGCATAACCATCTCCAACAGATGGAAAACCTATCAAGAGATTTGTAGCATTTGTAAGCTTAACAAGTCATACTGGTGAAGAAATTGAAAATCAAGTATTTCACTATTTATGTGAAGTTTATCAAACTGATTTTTCTAAGTATGGAGGCCATTTCTATGACAATGCTGCCAACATGTCAGGGTGTTTTAAAGGCATGCAACAGAAAATTTTAGTATGTGATGAATATGCCTTTTTCATACCACATGTTGTGCATTCACTTAAGAGAAAACACAGTAGGTTGATGTCTGACACACTTGATTTTTTTTTTTTCTACTATTCAGTTGCTCCATACATTTTTGCCTCCTCAACTCACCAATGGACAGTTCTTAAAACATATTTAGGCAATGATTGAGTATTAAAACGTCTTTCTAATACACATTGGTAACAGATGGTGTAACAATGAGTGCAATCCTGAAATGGTACACTCAGATTCTAGATGCCTTAGGAAATCCTGCTAAGACCACACACAAAACCGAGATACCAAAAGAGAAGCTGAAAACATTGCCAACAAAATGCAAACACTGACTGTGTATTTATGTTGGTTATGTGGACTAATGCCAAGGAACCCTGGTGGCACACTGGCTAGGTGTTCAGCTGCTAATGGAAAGGTTGGTGGTTCAAACCCACCAGCTGCTCACAGAAGAAAGATGTGGCAGTTGATGTCTATAAACAGCCTTGGAAACCCTATGGGGCAATCTATGTTATCCTATAGGGTCACTATGATTCAGAATCAACTTGATGGCAGTGAGTTTGTATGTGAGGTAATATATTGCAGCCTTTCCATTGGACAAGTCAAGCTCTCCAAGATTCAGAAATAAATTTAAAGACAGATCTCTGTCTGAGTCATGAATAAGGTATTTTCATAATTTAAGAGAAGATTTTGAAAGCATAACAAAACAAATATGCTAAATACTATCAAGTAGTTCATTGTCAGAGAAGCATTAGGCAGAACGGAGGAAGTGACAGAAGTGCGTCAGAAGTATCACTGAGTGCCAGAGATCAGCTTTGTGTGACCATATACTGCACTATCACTGACACACTTGAATCTGGCATGAAAAGAAGGCTGAAAGTATGTGAAGTTCTCTTAATGGATTTTCTTTCCTAGACCATGTGGATATATCTGATGAAGAATGCATGAAAGCATCTAAGAAAGTAGTGCAGGTCGATGACTTAAATACAAACCTTGTGGAGAAGTGTGGCAATTTCACTCTTACACGAGAACAAAGTTTATAGACTCAGGAAAGACCAGTTTTACTCATGTAGTCATGTGTGATTCCTTACTAGAACAGAATACAATGCATATCTCCCAATGCTGGAATTGCTTTATATGTATCCCTCACTTTAATGATCACAGGCTGAAAGCATGTTCACTGTCCTTAAGGAGACTGGGAAACCCTCAGTGTACAACAACGATTCAGGAAAGACTGCATTAATTTTATCTTCATTACATATGAAAGTAGATATTTTTTAGCACCTAAGTTTTGATTAATTGAAGAATTTGTAAGAGCAAAGAATAGAAACCAATGTTTTTAATTATAATATGTTAGAGATAAAGATCTATCTAAAGTAGACTAACTTGTAATATTTGTGTTTTGATCACTAAATTTTCTTTTATGACCTTTTTTTCATTCGTTTATTTAAAATTATAGCATTTATTATGAAACACAGGAGCTCAGGTGGCATAGTGCCTAAGGCATTTGAATGCTAACCAGAAGGATGGCGGTCCAAACTCACCAGCCATTCCTCAGAAGGAAGACTGGGCAATCTATATCGGTAGAGATACCACCTTGGAAACCCAAGAAGGGGTCGCTATGAGTTGTGTCAACTCAACAGCAATGAGTTTCTTTTTTTTTTTTTCTTTCTTCTCTTTCTTTCTTTCTCTCTTTCTTTCTTTCAAACAAGCATCAAAATTGAAGTATAAGCTATTTAAAGCAAAACTGGTGAAAGTTAACTTTTCACTGTGGGAGATTGTCATGGATTGAATGGTGTCCCCCAAAAGTATGTGTTGACTTGGTTGATCCATTATTCTCAGTGGTTTGGCAGTTATGTAATGATGCAATCATCCCCCGTGATATGATCTGATGAAATCAGGCAATCAGTAGTAAGGGGAGTAGGGTGGGATGTAACATTCTTACTCGAGTCACAGCGCTGATCTGATTGGAACAGGACTTTCTCTGGGACGTGGCCTACATCACCTTTTATTTTACAAGAGAGAAAAGGAGAAAGACTCAAGCAGAGCAAGAGGACCTTCTACCACCAAGAAAGAAGAGCCAGCAGCTGAGTGTGTCCTTTGGACTGGGGACCCTGTGCTGAGAAACTCCTAGATCCAGGGGAAAATTGATGACAAGGACCTTCCTCCAGAGCTGACAGAGAAAGAAAGAATTTTCCTTTAGCTGGTGTCCTGAATTTGGACTTCTTGCCTCCTAAACTGTGAGAGAATAAATTTCTGTTTGTGAAAGACATCCACTTATGGTATTTCTATTATAGTGGCACTACGTAACTAATATAGAGATCAACAGCATTTTACATTGATTTCCTTGTAATTACTAAAATACATTTGCACTTAAAAAGAAGTGACGTCATGGATAGCCAAGACACACACACACACACACACACACACAGATATGTATGTTGTTGTTAGGTGCAGTTGAGTCGTCTCCGACTCACAGCAACCCTGTGCACAGCAGAACGAAGCACCATCCGGTCCTGAGCCAGCTCCACGATTCTTGCTATACTTGAACGCATTGCCGCTGCCACCGTGTGAATCCATCTCGTTGAGGGCTTTCCCCTCTTTTGTCAACCCTCCACCTTACCAGCATGACATCCTTCTCCAGGGAATGGTCCCTTCTGACAACATGACCAAAGTAGGTGAGATGAAGTCTGGCCATTCTTGCCTTCAAGGAGCATTCTGGCTGCACTTCCACCAGGACAGACTTGTTAGTTCTTTTAGCAGTCCATGGTACTTTCAGCATTCTTCCCCAACACTACAGCTCAAAAGCGTCAATTCTTCTTCAGTCTTCCTTATTCATTGTCCAGCTTTCATATGCATATGAGGTAATTGAAAATATCATGGCTTGTGTCAGGTGCACCTTAGTCCTCAAGGAGACATTTTTGCTCTTCAGCACTTGAAAGAGGTCTTTTGAAGCCAATATGTCCAGTGCTATACGTCATCTGATGTCTTGACTGCTGCTTCTATTGGTGTCCATTGTAGAGCCAAGCAATGTGAAGTCTTTGACAATTTCAATCTTTTCTCCATTTATCGTGATGCAGCTTGTAGGTCCAAATGTGAGGATTTTTGTTTTCTTTATACTGAGATATAGTCCATATTGAAGACTGTATTCTTCAACCTTCATCAGTAAGTGTTTCAAGTCATTCTCATTTTCAGCAAACAAAGTTGTGTTGTCAGCATGCAAGTTGTTAATGATTCTTCCTCCAATCCTGATGTCATGTTCTTCTTCATATAGTCCAGCTTTTTGGATTATTTGCTCAGCACATAGATTGAATAAGTATGGTGAAAGGATACAACCCTGATGCACTCTCTTCTTGATTTTAAACCATACAGTGTTCTCTTTTTCTGTTTGAATGGCAGCCTCCTGGTCTATGTACAGGTTCTTCATGAGTACAATTAAGTGTTCTGGAATTCCCATTCTTCTCAATGTTATCCACAATTTGTTATGATCCATAGAATCAAATGCTTTTGCATAGTTAATAAAATACAAGTAAACATCTTTTTGGTATTCTTTGCTTTCAGCCAAGATCCGTCCGACATCAGCAATGATATCCCTCGCTCCACTTCCTCTTCTGAATCCAGCTTGCATTTCTGGAAGTTCTCTGTCAATATACTGCTGCAACTGTTTTTGAATTATCTTCAGTAAGATTTTACTTGCATGCGATATTAATGATATTTTTCAAGAATTTCTACATTCTGTGGGATCACCTTTCTTTGGAATGGGTACAAATATGAATCTCTTCCAGTCAGTTGGCGAGATAGCTGTCTTCCAAATCTCTTGGCATAGCCAAGTGAGTGCCTCCAGCGGGGCATTCGTTTGTTGAAATATTTCAGTGGGTATTCCATCAACTCCTGGAGCGTTGTTATTTGCCAGTTCTTTCAGTGCAGCTTCTACTTCTTCCTTCAGTATAATTGGTTCTTGAATATATGCCACCTCCTGAAATGGATGAAGATCGGCCAGTTCTTTTTGTTACAGTGACACTGTGTATTCCTTCCATCCTCTTTTGATGCTTCCTGCATCATTCAACATTTTGCCCATAGAATCTTTCAATATTGCTACTTGAGGCTTAAATTTTTTCTTCAGTTCTTTCAGCTTGAGAAATGCCGAGCATGTTCTTCCCTTTTGGTTTTCTAACTCTGGGTCTTTGCACATTTCATTATAGTAATTGGCTTTGTCTGCTTGAGCTGCTCTTTGAAATCTTCTGTTCAGCTCTTTTATCTTGTAATTTCTTCCATTTGCTTTAGCTACTCTTTGCTCAAGGCCAAGTTTCAGAGTCTCTTCTGACATCCATTTTGGTCTTTTCTTTCTTTCTTATCTTTGTAATGACCTCTTGCTTTCTTCATGGATGATGCTCTTGATATTATCTCACAATTCTTCTGATTTTTGGTCATTGGTGCTCAATGCATCAAATCTATCCTTTAGATGGTCTCTAAATTCAGGAGGGATATATTCAAAGTCATATTTTGGCTCTTGTGGACTTGTATTAATTGTCTTCAACTTCAAGTTGAACTTGCATATGAGCAGTTGATAGTCTGTTCCACAATCAGTTCCTGGTCTTGTTTTGGCTGAAGATATTGAACTTTTCCATCACCTCTTTCCACAGATGTAGTCAATCTGATTCCTGTGTACTCCATCTGGTGAAGTCCACATGTATAGTCACCATTTGTGTTGTTGAAAAAAGGTATTTGCAATGAATAATTTGTTGGTCTTGCAAAATTTTATCATGTGATCTCCAGCATGATTTCTGTCGCCAAGGCCAAATTTTCCAACTACCAGTGATTCTTGTTTGTTTCCAACTTTTGCATTCCAATCACCAGTGATAATTAATACATCTTGATTGCATGTTCGGTCAATTTCAGACTGCAGAAGTTGATAAAAATCTTCAGTTTCCTCACCTTTGGCTCTGGTGGTTGGTGTGTAAATTTGAATAATAGTAGTATTAATAGGTCTTCCTTGTAGACGTATTATCCTATCACTGACAGCATTGTACTTCAGGACAGATCTTCAAACATCCTTTGTGATGATGAATGCCATTCCATTCATCTTCAAATTGTCATTCCCAGCATCGTAGATCATATGGTTGTCTGATTCAAAATGGCCAAAACTGGTCCATTTCAGCTCACTAATGCCTATGATATCAATATTTATGTGTTCCATTTCATTTCTGAGAACTTCCAATTTTCCTAGATTCATACTTCATTCCACGTTCCAATTATTAATGGATGTTTGCAGCTGTTTCTCCTCAATTTGCATCATGCCACATCAGCACATGGAGGTCCTGAAAGACTTACTTTATCCATATCATTAAGGTTGGTTCTACTCTGATGAGGCAGCTCTTTCCCAGTCCTATTCTGTGTGCCTTCCAACCCAAGGGGCTACTCTTCCTACACCGTGTCGGACAATATTTCCAAGCTATTCATAAAGTTTGTCAGTAATGAATCAGACAATGTTTCTCTGCTATTCATAAGGTTTTCCCTGGCCAATTCTTTAAGAAGTGAATGCCCTCTTCCTTCTTTCTAGTTCATCTCAGTCTCTAGAAATATATGTAGACACACACAAAAAAAATCCTCACAACTGGACCAATAAGCAACATTGTACTAAATGAAAAAAGATTGAAGTTGTCAAGGATTTCACTTTACTTGGATCTACAATTAATGCCCATGAGAGCCACAGTAATGACCTTCAGCAAAATTTGTCTGGTACATGATGATATTATTTATTGATTCCTGAATTCCATTTGATTGCATTTCTTTGGAATGGGGAGGAATATGGATCTCTTCCAGTCCTTATTTGTATTCCAGAAAGGGATACTACTCAGTAATAAAAAGGAATAAATTGCTGATAATATGGTACAATAGGATGAAACACAAAAGCATCACATGGGGGCGGGGGGGACAGACATACAAGAATAGACATTTTGCAATTCCACTATTTAAAGTCCATGGACAAATGAAACTAATCTTTGGTGCTGGAAAACAGTACAGAATAGCCTGTGGTGAGGCAGCGGTTAACAGGAAAGGAGAAGCCGTTAAGTTTATAAGTGGATGGAATGTCCTTTGTCTTGTTTTGACTGGTGTTTACATGCTTTATACAATTGTCTAAACTTATCTAATGAAACACTTAAAACCTATTCATTTTCTTTTATTAAATTAAACCTCAATAAAGAAAAAAATTCTCCTTTGTCTGACACTGAATCCTTCAACAACCCCCTCCCATCTCGAACAGACTATACTATAAATAAACAAATAATGACATCAAAATATTCTGTCAGCTAACCATGATGTAATGAATTATCTGAATATAGAGTTGCCCTATGTGTACTTTTCGCAGCCAATAGATACGATGTACTTAATATACTCTCTTCACTCAGTGAGATGTAAAATACCAAGATCCCCAAATAAATAGCCATCTGCAAAGGCTACCTGTAAGCTGCCTGAGGGGAGTGGAATTTTTTGTCACTCCTCAAAGCACCACATCCAAAACCTTTACCCAGAATACAGGCAGGCGTATTATGTGGCAAAGGAGGTCAGGTTGCTCATTGGTTGAGGCATTTGGCTGCTAACTAAAAGGCCAGTGGTTCAAACCCACCAGCCTCTCTGTGGGAGAAAGATGTGGCAGTCTGCTTCCATAAAGGTTTACAGCCTTGGAAACGCTATGGGGCAGTTCTACTCTGTCCTATAGAGTTGCTATGAGTTGCAATTAACTTAATGGCAGTGGGTTGGTTTTTAGTTTACCACGTGTCAGGAAACAGCCCTAGTGGTGCACTGCTAACCAAAATGTCAGCCGTTCAAACCCACCAGCTGCTCTGAGGGAGAAAAGAGTTGGTGATCTGTTCTCATAAAGATTTAAAAAAAAATAGAAAGAAAGACCAGACTCACTGCCATAGAGTCGATTCCGACTCATAGCAACCCCCTTTGGTTTTCCAAGGTGATAAATCTTTACAGAAGTAGATTGCCCAGTCTTCCTTCCACAGAGTGGCTTATGGGTTTGAAGCACCAACCTTCTGGTTAGCAGTCAAATGCCTTAGACACTACACCACCAGAGCTCCTTTACAACCTTGGAAACCCTATTGGGGGGGCTCTGCTTTGTCTTATAGGTTCACTAGGAGTCAGAATCAACTCAGTGGCAACGGGTTTGGTTTTGGTCTCACTTGATGGGTCTATCAATGCAGACTTTGATTAGAATCTATTTTGGAGATTGCCAGTTCAGCTTCCAGAGGCTGGCACAGGTGGGGCTTTTATCTGTGGGACTGTAGGAAGAAGGGGAAAGTATTCTGTGCAATCGTTATCTAGAAATAGCAATGTGTTTCATCCCCTTTACTCTCATGTTTCCTCTCAGCCTTTTCTCCACTTAAAATATTATCACCAAACCTCAAGGTGGCGATCTCTTCACACAGTTTCTCACTGGCTTGCTTTCACTTCCACACAGAAATACCAATGCCTTTTGCTCACTGTACTTTTTCCTTCCTTTCCCAAATTGCACTTATTATTCCTTAGACTAATTCATAGGCAGTGGCCAGAGGTTCACACAAAACACATTTTCTGCCATGACTCAGTACTCATTTTCTCTCTCCTCAAACACTTCCTGAAATAACACTCAACATTGCTGTGTGTGAGGAACTCATAGTGTCTACACTGTTCTAATTTGTCTTTTTAGTGCTAACATGAACCACTGAGTTGATTTTAGAGCCCATTCAGCTGCGTCAATTTGAAAAAACATGCTAAAGGCTGTGGGACCCAATATGGCAACAAGTAGCCAAATATGACTACTTAAATTTAAATATAAATTGATTCAAATGAAATAAAACTAGAAATTCAGTTCTTCAGTCGCACTCCACATTTTCAATGAGTCAATAGCCACGTGTGGCTAAGGGTTTCCGTACAGGGAAGGTAGTGTAGAAACAGAATACGTCCATCATCCACAGGGCTCCACTGGAAAATGTAACACATCTACTCTACTCACTTTTGCAGAATGAGACAGAACACATTGATCAGAATGCTATTCCAACAGAAAGGAAAGCCCCTGGTTAGAAATTGTCGTTAAATCGCACCTAAACCAAAATCCTGTTGTTGTCCAGTCAATTCTGACTCATAGTGGCCCTGAGGACAGAGTAGAACTGCGCCACTGGGTTTCCAGATGGTACCTTTATGCAAGCAGATTCTCCCTTGGAGTGACTGGTGGGTTTGAACTACCAGCCTTTCAGTTAGCAGCTGACCTCTGTAACCACTGCCCCGTGTACTTAATATGTAAGTTGCAGTTACTTTACTGTAGACAGTAAACATTTTTGCTGAATTTTAATATCGCTTCTGTGTTGGAGGTCTGTTAGCCATGAGTCATAATCGACTTGACAGCAACTGGCTTGGGTTTGGGTTTTTATTTTTTATGCCAAGGCACACATACAAGTGCAACTAAAGCAACATTCTAAGCGGCAGAAGCCCAGTTCCATGGTCAGATAACGGCTCCTCTGTGATTCTAATGCTGAGCATTCACAGGCTCAACAAGCAGTGTTACCAGTAAAACAAAAGAACCAAAGGGCTGAAACGTGGTGATTCTTAAAGGGCGAAGATTCACCACCTGGATTTATTAAAACTTGTAGAGACCTAAGGCATCTTTCATTTACAATCACCAGGTTATTCTGGTAGCGTAAGGCACTTGATTGCTAACCAGAAGGCTGGCCGTACACACCCTCCAGCCACTCCTCGGAAGGAAGACTGGGTGATCAACTTCTGTAGCTATATCACCTTGGAAACCCAAGGAGGGGTCGCTGTGAGTCAGATGCAACTCGACGGCAGTGAGTTTGGTTTGGTTTTGGAGGTTATTCTTATCTGCTCTACCGTCTAACTACCATCCCTGTTGTAGTTGTTGTGTGTCACTGTGTTGATTTCAACGCAAAACAACCCCATGCAGCAGACAGAACTGCCCCATCAGATTTTCTTGGCCGTCATCTTTACAGGCGCAGATAACCAGGTCTTTCTGCTGCAGAGTATCTGGATGGGTTTGAACTGCCAACCTTTGGGTTAACAGCAGAACACTTAACCATTGTACCACCAGGGATTCTCCCACCATCTATGTTGTTGTTGTTGTTATGTGCCATTGAGTCGTTCCTGACTCATAACAACCCCTCCTTGGGTTTCCGAGGCGGTATCACTACAGAAGTAGATTGCCCAACCTTCCTTCCGAGGAGTGGCTGGTGGGTTTGAACCGCCAGCCTTCTAGTTAGCAGTTAAGTGCCTTAGCCACTATGCTACCATAGCCCACCATTTATAGGATCCATTTAAATATCAGAGGAGCTCTGGTAGTGTAGTGCCTAAGGCACTTGACTGCTAACCAGAAGACTGGCAGTTCACACCCACCAGCCACTCTTCAGAAGGAAGATGGGGCAATCTACTTCCATAGTGATACTGCCTTGGAAACCCAAGGAGGGGTCGCTATGAGTCGGGTTCTACCCAATGGCACATAACAACAACAACATATATTAAAGTGATTTGAAATCTAAAGAGTTCTGTGTAGATGTTCATGTTAGAGGATGGTGTTTATCCTCTATTCCTCGAGATTCTTTAAAGAGGAGGAAACTTCTATTCCTTTAGCGGGTAACAAATGGATGGGCACTTCTATACTCTTTCATTTACTCCCTTCGTCATTTCTCCCTAGGGGAGGAAGAATGACTTTTCTGATAGGTGACATAGTAGAAAAAAAAAAATTAGCTTAGATCTCTCAGCCCCTTCTGGATTTCGTATCATCATGTAAGAGGCTGATGTCTATTGATATGTATCTTATCTGCTGACCAGTTTAGTAATCTTATCAGAGCATGTATGTCAAGGAACCCAATTATGACCATTGACCAAGCCACTTTCTCCATTTCTGCCTTATCAGCAATACCTGTTACCCATTGCCTTTGAGTCAATTTTAACTCACTGGTGGTTCAAACTCACCAGCCACTCCTTGGAAGGAAGATTGCTCAATCTACTTCCCTAGTAAATACCACCTCAGAAACCCAAGGAGGGGAAGCTATGAGTCGGATCCGACTTGACGGCAGTGAGTTTGGTTTGGTTAACCCAACAGGATGGAGTAGAACTTCCTAGGATTTCCAATGCTGTTCATCTTTACAGAAGAAGACTGCCTCATCTTTCTCCCACGGGTCAACTGGTGGGTTCAAGTCTCCAAACCTTTGATAAGTAGCTGAGAGCTTAATCAACAATAGGTATGATGATTTGCTCCTCAATAAACTGGTTCCAAATTCAGGAGCTGGACCCTCTCAAGTCCTAGCATACTGTTGTTGTTGTTATGTGCCGTCGAGTCGGCCCCGACTCATAGCGACCCCTCCTTGGGTTTCCGAGGCAGTATCACTACAGAAGTAGGATTGCCCAACCTTCCTTCTGAAGAGTGGCTGGTGGGTTTGAACCGCCAGCCGTCTGGTTAGCAGGCAAGTGTCTTAGCCACTATGCTACCAGTACTAGCTAGAACCAAATTGAGGCCAACTGTTTGGAAGGCAATATGGTGAACTCCGTGAGTTGCCTATTTTGCATCTACCCTCATGCACATGCACACCCCACCACCACCACCACCACTTTGATACACCACAGCTTCCCACACAAAAAACATCTCCCTTCTTTCCTCCTTGAACAGAAGAAGTGCACTTAAGGGAAGAAAGGGCGATCCTTTTAGGAAGGGGAAGGGCCATGCTTTGGAGTGTGGAATGGCTATAAGATGGGAAGCTTGGAAAAGGAGACCTCCTCAGATAAAGATGTGGACAGGCTCTCAGTCTATTATTCAGCATGGAAAATATTGTCTGTCTCTCCTCAGCTCCCCAGTGAAGGACTAGGGTTTCTCATGTTGCTTGACTGTGTTTTCCCAATTTCTTTGTAGTAGAAGATGCAAAATATAACACTGTGGAGAGGAGCCTACTGGTAGACCCATCCCCATCTATCCCATGCAATAGTTGGATGCACCTTCTATTGGCTTAGAATCTTCTGTGATCAAATAGCATCCAAAGGTGCTGTGGTTATGGATTTTGTTTAAATATGTGTTGGTCTTTTAGAAGTATGTTTTTGTTGTTGTTGTTTGTAAGTAAAAAGTAAGAGTAAGTCTAGGAGCCAAGGAGCTTTAGAAAAGTAACAACTACAATAAAAACAGAAAAGACTGATGAGTGCTTTTTAATTATCCACATTTAACCTTGTAGAATGACAGTTGGTTTTAAGATTACGGATTAGCCAGAAGTCTCAAAATGACAGCCAGCTCTTCATCCTCAACTACTAAATCTTGGGAAAATGGAGTTTCTGGATGACCCTCTGTTTATAAAGTGATATGAATGAATAACAATAGGGCAGATGGGGAGAAAAAAAAAAAAAAAAAAAACAGCAGCATCCTATGATCAGAATGTGAAGGACAAGGAAGACAGAGTGGGGAGGAGCCAGAGAAGAGACAGAAGCAAGGAGGGCACAGACGAGCAAGTGAACCTGACACTGGGCGTATGCTACACTCCCCTTGTGGAATACACTCTTGTCCTGATTGCAAAATATTGAATTTGGAAATAAAAGTACGCATGAGTAGAAACTCAAAGGCACTTCTCTGTGGTAGCATTCATGTAACTTTCCGTGAGTTAGTGAATACAAAGCTTGTGAGAAAAAATTTCATCAGATCCTCACCACGCAGGACCCCCAATACTTCACCCTAGGTTACTGCTTTCAGGAATGAGTTTTAAATTTCAGAAAAGCACTCCAGTTCAAAGGAATATATTGGTTAGCAGAGAGATAAGACCAGAACAGCAACCGAGCACTGTCTTCTGACCCACTGCTGAAGATGTTTACAAAGTGGAAGTCATTCAGGAGAAAGTAGCAAGGATGCTGAGAAAATTCAAAATCATGTTCCCTGAAGACTTTTTTTTCAAAAATTTTGGTGTATTTTGTCTGAAGGAAAGACATAGGAAGGAGAGAAGAGTTATCTTTAAATATTTGAAAAAAAGTAATACGGAAAAAGAGACGAGGATGGTTCCGTGTCATCACAGCAGGTAGTGCTAATACCAACTGAAAACTAAACCGACGGCCATTGAGTCTATTCTAACTGATAGCAACACTAGAGGACAGAGTAGAACTTCCCCATAGGGTTTCCAAGGCTGTCATCTGTATGGAAGCAGACTGCCACATCTTTCTCCCATGGTGTGCTGGTGAGTTCAAACTGCACCGCTGACCTTTCAGTTAGCAACTGTGCTCTTTAATCCCTGTGATACCAGGTCTCCTTAGAGCTAATACAAAACCAAAGAAAAACAAACTCACTGCCTTCGAGTTGGATCCGACTCCTAGCGACCCCTCCTTGGGTTTCCAAGATGGTATCACTATGGAAGTAGATTGCCCAATCTTCCTTTTGAAGAGTGGTTGGTGGGTTTGAACCGCCAGCCTTCTGGTTAGCATACCAGTGAGCAGAAATTATGAGAAAGTAGACTTCAGCTGAGTATGTATTCAACATTGATGATCATCTCTGTAACCTTCACATTTGGCCTTTATGCATTCATTTCTTAGTTCTTCCTGCAGACCGCCCATGCCATTGGTCCAAGGAAGAGCTTATGCACAAAGCATCTGATTTTATAACTTCTCCATACAATAACACCACCATACAATGAAATTCCAAATACTCACTAAAGTGAAGCAGATGAAATGTTGATATAAAATATTATTATTATTTATCACTAAGACAAGAGTCTAGGACCACGTTGGTAGATTTCCAGCGTGCATCTGAAAAATGCCAAGTTTGCTAGAAGGTCAAATGCTCCTTTCTTAGACTCTCCTTTCCAGAGTGATCATCCTTGTACCTGAGATCTTATACAACCCCTTAGTTAAAAGCTTGAAGCCAGGACAGCATTTTAATAAAAGGTTAACTTTGAGTAATTGTTAACAACCACATGTGGTCAAGTTCTTCCTGAGAGCGAAAGTGCATTTTCAAATGTTAATTAATTCAACTTCACAGGAATCCTGACAGGAAAAAATAGCCAATGCTGAGGAAACCACCACCTCCCAACCTCTACCCCAAAAGGCCTTCCTATGAGGAAATGCTCAAAAGGGTTCATTTTATAATAGGCCATTACTCATCCTCAGGGCTTTGGTCTGGGTGTTGGCAGTGGTGCTAAATTTATGATATGCACATTTTTAATAGAAGATGATAGTAAGAGTCTGAATGCTTTACATAACAGCACCAATAAGCTTCTGCCCCAGAACAGAAACACAATGCTTATCTTTCATGCCCTCTGCAAAAGCTTATCAGATGAGAGCCCTTGCATCAAGACCTTGAATTCTTGTCCTCTTCAGCAGAAAGTTTTACAAAGCTTATCTGATTTCTAGTTCAGATGTCCATTATTTTTAAAAGAAGGCCACCAATCAATCTATTTTGCACAAGGTCAATGAAGAACAGACAGGAAGGAAATGTTGGTGAAGAGATTAGGCTTTGATCTACTACTTTGAACATGAAATTAAGAGCTCTGGTAGCATAGTGCCTAAGGCACTTGACTGCTCACCAGAAGGCTGGCAGTTCAAACCCACCAGCCACTCCTCCTCGGAAGGAAGGTTGGGCAATCCTACTTCAGTAGTGATACTGCTTCGGAAACCCAAGGAGGGGTTGCTATGAGTCGGGGCCGACTCGATGGCAAACAACAACAACAACAACACTGGGAAATCATAGACTGTATATGCCTATTTAGGGTATGGACACAGTTGAAATATAGGACATTGTATTTGGCAGAGTGCCCACAAAGAGGAGGGAAACCTTTCATGAGATGAATGGCCATAGTTATCACGACAATGGACTCAAGCACGCTGAGGATCTTGAAGATGGCGCCGGACCAGGCCACCTTTCGTTCTGTCTTCTATGAGGTTGCCATGAGTTGGAGCTGACACAGTGGCTAGTAATTACAAGCAACATCATATAGTTGCATGTCACATCTACATGACACACTTGCAAGCTATATTTATATATTTATATTCTGGATGGTGGCTTTATTCAAAGACCTGGCATATGCAGCAATTTTGAGTTTAATAAAAAGAAATGCCAGAAGCAAAATTGAGATTTTTTTCACTTGTCAAGCACAGTGCATTCACCAATACCCCTCACATCAATGTCTCAAATAATATCCAACTTATAGGGGTTTTATAAGAATTATATGAAGTAATGATTATATAATTGAATGAAGTAATAATCAACACCAATGGAACCATCAGTGAGGAAATCAGATGACTTATTGCACTGGGCAAATCTGTTGTAGACAGACCTTTTTAAAGTGCTGAAGAGCAAAGATGTCTCTTGGAAGACTAAGGTGCACCTAATCCAAGCCATGGTGTTTTCAATTGCCTCATATGCATGTGAAAGCTGGGCAATGAATAAGGAAGACCGAAGAAGAGTTGATATTTTTGAGTTATGGTGTTGGTGAAGAATACTGAAAGTACCGTGGACTGCCAGAAGAACAAACAAATCTGTCCTGGAAGAAATGCAGCCAGAATGCTTTTTGGAAGGGAGAATAGACACACTTCGTTTCACCTACTTTGGTCATATTGTAAGAAGGGACTATTCCCTGGGGAAGGATATCATGCATGGTAAAGTGGAGGGTCATCGTAAAAGGGGAAGGCCCTCAATGAGATGGATTGATACAGTGGCTGCAAAGATGGGCTCAGGTATAGCAAGCATTGTGAGGCTGGTGCAGGACTGGGCAGTGTTTTGTTCTGTTGTACACGGGGTCACTATGAGTCAGAGCTGACTGGACGGCACCCAACAACAACAACAACAATAACAATACAAAGTAAAGATGTAAAGGACTTAGCTAAGTTGGATAAGCACCTAACCTATATTAGCCATACAATAAGTATTTTTTTTTTTAGCAGTAAGACATATCCAATGTCAAAATAAAATCTATATTAGACCACCTGGATAATAAGGAATATTTTCCATTTAAAAATGTCCTTGTAGTTGTGCTTCTGAAAAACAGAGTCTTAAATTTTCTTTGCTTATACTATATAAACTCAAAGTCTTTTGTAGTTTCATGATTTATGACAATAATTTGCCGTGTTATTACATAATGCCTCTCTGTGCTAATGATCTCATAATTCAATGATATTATATCAATAACTTTTTAAATCTCCAATTTAAAAACCATGAGTTAAAATTTTGGAATGGTTCATATTTTATGAATGTGTGTGGGTGTAGTTTATAGTCACCTCTAATATAGACCAGAGACGTTTTGTTCTAAAATCTATTTGAATTCTATATTAAAAGTAATTTCTTTTCATTTCCACTAACATTTTAGATTTTAAAAATTTACACAGGATTTGAAAATTGCCTGTTCTGACTTCAAAGCATCAATAAAATGCATGAATATCAAATGGAGTCATAGCCCAAAGGATGTAGAATGAAGACAAGTTAGGGCATTTTGTTTTGTGATCTGAAAAATTTGTTCCAACCACTGAAATAAATCAGTATTAAAATCTAAGGCAGCAAGGACCCAAAAGAGGGCATCTTTAAGGGAAACCATGGGTATGCAAAAGTTCTATTTAATATCTTCATGATCTATGTCTTCAATTCAGAGCCCTTTAATTTTCTTCAAAGTTCCTCATGTGTTTATTTCAGCTCTTCTACTAGCAAATCTACTCCAACAAAGGATTCATAATAAACTCATTTCTATTAAGATGTATGTTTCAGTTTAGAAACAATAAAGTTAAGAGCTCTGGATTTTAAAAAATTTAGTTTCAAATCTTGGTTTCACCAAATTTGACTATTAAGATTACTAAAAGAATTTACAGTACTCCTCAAAGTATACTCACAGAGAAAACCAAACCCATTGCGCTGGAATTGATTCCCACTAATAGCAACCCTATTAGTGAGGGACAGAGTAGAACTTCCTCATAGGATTTCAAGGCTGTAAATATTTACTCCCAGGATGGTACGGTTTGAACCACCAACCTTTTAGTAAACAACAGAGCACATAGCCACTGTACCATGAAGGTTCCTTATAAACACATCTCTATTCAACTCACTGCCATCGAGTCAGATCTGACTCATAGCAACCTATTAATAAAAGCAAATGATCCCATATACAACAATTGTGTCTACTTTTTACCAGCCATATGAATTTCCTTACACACTTACTTAAGTTGTACAAATCATTCTTTTTTTGATCAGCTCCCAAATTTGGTAAGTAGGTGTTTTATTTATGATAAGGTAGATGATAGATTCAACATATGTGATATTTTGTGACCCTTGTTGTTCTGCACCCACAAGAATGGGTTCCTAAATCAGATAACATCTAAACAGGGGGGCCTAATTAGAGCAATATTTCATGTTTTAATTTTTGGTTGTGCTTGAAACACTCGCTACTATTACAGAGAATGAAAATTCAAATTCAGAATAAGTATCTATCTCAGTCAAAACCCAAAGGATCCTTATGGGATCATAGTCAATGGGCTGATGTAATCCACTTGCCAGCTATGTGTCTGTCTGGAACCTCTAAGTCTGCAGTGACCTTTATACGTTGATGTCCCTCTCTGATCAGTTCCAAAGAATGGATGAAGATATCCACTTGTTGACTCCAGTTCCCATTCAAATTTGGGAAGGAGGTTTTCTGATGAGCATAAATACGTTCCACTTTAATTCTTCCTTTCCATATACATAAAATTTTTCATAACCTAGCATCCCACAAAGGAACTCTAGTAGTGCAGTTATTAAAGCATTCAGCTGCTAACCAAAAGGTCAGCAGTTTGACCTTCTTTGTGGCAGTCTGCTTCTGTAAAAATTTACAGCCTTGGAAACCATATGGAGCAGTTCTACTCTGTCCTAAAGGGTTGCTATGAGTTGGGATCAACTTGATAAGCAGTGGGTTTGGAATATTTACAGAAACAGACTGCTACATCTTTCTCCATGGAACAGCTGGTGGGTTTGAACCTTTAATCTTTCAGTTAGTAGCCAAGTGCTTAACCACTATGGCCACCAAGAATCCTCTCCTCTCATATAAAATAATAAAAATAATGCCTGCCCTTATGTTCTTAAGCATGCCATGCTTGAAGGCAATAAAACATGTAAACTACTGAGTTCAGTGCCTGACAAATAATAAGCAGATTTGAAAAATACAAGCAGTGTTCCAATACGTATTGTGCATTTACCTTGGACAAAGCACTATCTTAAGGTGGTGATGTCACACTGGCACCTTAATTTGGCACAGTGACTCATCACAGCTCTTAATGGAAATCAATGTGTGAGCAAAAGCTGGAAGGAAATATGCAGGAAGTCTAGAATAGTGATGTCTACCTGCCTTGTCCCTCCAACCCATTCTGTCTCTTTCCCTCATCTCCACATCTTTGTGACTTTATTCTTAGTTGGATTTAATTCCCTCTCTGTACAGAACTATGCTGGCCATAGAGCTAGAATACTGTGTAAAGAAAAGATATGTGAGTATGTGGGTGGGTCTGGTAAAAACAAGAGATTCAGATTTTTTGTTTCCAAATTGACTTTCTGTTATTATAACAACATCCAAAGACTATCTTTAAAAGGTAACTGAATTTGACTTTTTATGAGGTGCTCAGGCAATGATCATTTCTAGTGCCTATCCTGTCTATTTGTTCATTAACCATATCTCAAAGTTAAAGTATACCCACAGCCATCTTGCATTTGATCATAAATCAAGTGTCTCCCACCATTCCTGTCTGCCAGATGGGGCCCTAGTTCTCTCTGACCAATATGTACCTATGTGTAGCAAGAAATGTTGTGGATGGAGTGACTTGGTTAACTTTATGAGCTAAAAGCTACCCAGTGAATTGGACTTTTTTTTTTTTTTTTTCAGGTCCTGCACTGATGTAGGTAATACATGTTGTTGTTGTTAGGTTCTGTCAAGTCAATTCTGACTCATAGTGAGCCCATGGGATTTTCTAGGCTGTAATCTTTATGAGAGCGGATGGCCAGGTCTTTGTCCCATGGAACTGCTGGGTAGTTTCAGACCAACATTTTGATTAGCAGTTATGTGCTTAACCATTGGGCAACCAGGGCTTCATGTGCAATGTGTAAGAGATCAAATATATGTAAGAAGCCTGATAAAGTGAAAACTGCATAAATTAAACATTTAGGGCAATTGTTTTCAAAATTTTATGGTGTGAACTACTTTTCTCAAATGAAGTCTTACCTGCAATCCCAACATGTAAAATACATACAGATAAAAATGCTCTTGTTAGCATAGCACACAGGGAGGAGGCCTGGAGCACTCAAACAAAAGCCCTGAGGGCTTCTGTTTGGAAGACACAGAATTGGAACTCCTAGAGCTACCCTGTGAGGTCAGAGCTCCTTAGGAAGTGGAGGAATGCCATGTTACCTCAGGCCCTGCTCTTTAACAGAAAAACCCTACAGTGAAATGGAATGATGGCTGTCTGCCAGTTGAGCTATATCACAAGCTCCCTAACCTCAGTGCCACACCTGTGATGTAATCATGACCCACTATAAGACAGCACAATGGGGCAGGCTTGGCCCCACTGCTGAGCGCTTCTCCTAATACTATGCCAGCCCTGTTTTGTTCACACACAAACAAACCACCTCTGACTCTAATCTAGTCACCAGTGTAAACCCTTGAGTGAGTTCAGTCTCTTCATTTTATAGTCCAGGAAATTAAAATCTAGAGAAACTCTGTGATATGTTTAAAAATCTCCCATTTCCAAAGACACATCCAACTCCTCCATCTCATAACTAAAGAAAGTAATCTCTAACTATCTGTGGTGAAGGGCCATTGAGAAGAATATTGCTTCAATAGTTTCTATCTGTTACAGACTTGGATTTGATAGAATGAGAAAAATGAATCACTTTGAAAATGAAGTAACAAAAAGACCTACAATGTGGAAGATCAACTTTTAAAAAAATTATTAGAATCAACACATATGAAAGACTGTGTTAAATGGTATTGGAATTTCCTAAATGCTTATTCTTAATTTGTGTGTTGGTGAAGAATATTGAAAATACCATGAATTGCCAGAAAGATGAACAAGTCTGTCCTGGAAGAAGTACAGCCAGAATGCTTCTTGGAAGAAAGAATGGTCAGACTTCATCTCACCTACTTTCGTCATTGATTTGGTTATCTAGTGCTGCTATATATAAGGGAGCTCTGGTAGCATAGTGCCTAAAGCACTTGACTGCTAACCAGAAGGCTGGTGGTTCAAACCCACCAGCCACTGCTTGGAAGGAAGATGGGGCAATCTACTTCCGCAGTGATACTGCCTCGGAAACCCAAGGAGGGGTCGCTATGAGTTGATGGCAAATAACAACAACAACAACAGTACTGCTATAACAAAAATATCGCAAATATATGGCTTGAACAAGCAGGGATTTATTCTCTTACAGTTTGGGAGACTAGAAGTCTGAATTCAAAGTGCCACCTCTAGGGGCTGGGTGAAGGCCCCTCAACCTTGGACTTCAGCTTTGCCTCTTGCTCTCAGCCCACTGAAGCTGGAGGCTTCCCTTAACTCAGGCAACTGCTGGCTGCTGAGGCTGACAAGCCCAAGATCAACAAGTAAAATGTCACAGTTCTGAGATTATCAAGCAACACTGAAGGCCACTAGTTAAACAGTGCCAAGATCAGCAGACAACATGGCAGACTAGTGACGACTTGGCCATACACAGGAACCAGATGTGCCAAGAAGCTAGAGGCCTTCCTCAAAGCTGCTTCTTCTATACAGGAAATAGACCACACTCCTAAGGCCGCTACTCAGCTGATCACAGTAGATTCCACCATGGAGTTGATTACACCAGTCTCGTCATGGGGAATACTACATCCAGCTACCCAGCCACTCAAAACCAGGCCCAGCCAAGTTGACACACAACTTTAACTACTGCAGTCATGTTGTCAGAAGGGATCATTCCCTGAAGAAGAATATCATGCTTGGTAAAGTAGAAGGTCAGCAAAACAGGGGAAGACTTCAACGAGATGGACCGACACAGTGATGCATCGATGGCCTTAAGCACAGGGAGGATTGTGAGGCTGGCACAGGACCAGACAATGGTTCATTCTGTTGTACATAGGGTTGCCTGAGTTGGAGCCAACTCGACAGCACCTAACAATGACAACTTCTGCACTCATTCCATTAATGAACAGAAACAAATGCATAGGAACAAGCACAGACCACTGACCACACTTTCAGTAACATTGCTAGGGAGGGTGTAGATCCGAACCACAGGGTTCATTTAACATTTATATGAAGACCTCTGGGAGCTCTGGTAGCGTAGTGCCTAAGGCACTTAACTGCTAACCAGAAGGCTGGTGGTTCAAACCCACCAGCCACTCCTCGGAAGGAAGATGGGGCAATCTACTTCCATAATGATACTGCCTCGGAAACCCAAGGAGGGGTCTCTATGAGTCGGGTCCAACTCAACGGCACATAACAACAACAACAACATGAAGACCTCTGGAGTCTTTGCTTGGAACAATGGTTAACACATTCAGCTACTGACTGGAAGGTTGGAGGTTCGAATCCGAATCCACCAGAGGTGCCTCAGGCCTGGAGAAGAACTTCCAAAAATCAGCCATTGAAGACGCTTTGCCTATGCTCATCCAGAGAGCCCACAGTCAACCATTTCCTTTAAGCAATGATCATTAACTTTCATTTTTATCTGGAAGTGTCTATGGTGGTACTGCAGATACCTAGTGAGGTTATTTTGTAAGAATCCAGCCACGGGGTTCTATTTTAAAAACTGCTGTAAATAGACAACAGGTATAAGGCAGTGTGTGATATATCTCGTCCCTTAGCAATAATTAAAGGAATTAGAATGCAGAACCATTTAATTGGGGCTTTGTTCCTGTGTTCTCTTTATATATAGAAATAACTTCAACTGGGCCAAAGGTTCTTGCTTAATTAGTTGGTATACAGACAGAACAGAATAATAACTCAGGAAGATTTTTCAGAAGTACCAGGTAACACAATAGCAGTTAGTCTCTTAATTGCAAAAATTTATTAGTCCCTGTTCTTACATTCAGAGTTAATTTAAGAATATTCTTCATGGCTAACTAGCTATGGCATTGTTAAAGTGAAAAATAACCCCCCAAAAAATCCTTAGAAGATTCTCCTGACTTAATATTTTAAATTTCAATTTCTATATTCAGTGAGCTATTGATTGGTGGAGAAGCTTAATTTTCTTTTTTTTTTTTTTAAGTAGTGAATGTTGAAAAAACGTGGGGGGAGATTTAAATATTTGGGAATCACTTTATTTCTTTCTTAGGAACTCTAGTGATGCCATGGTTAAAGCATTGGGATGCTAACCAAAAGGTCAGGCAGTTCGAATCTACCGGTCAGTCTGCTTCTGTAAAGATTTACAGCCTTGGAAACTCTACAGGGCAGTTCTAATCTGTCCTATCGGGTTGCTGTGAGTCAGAATTGACCTGATGGCAGTGGTGGTTTTTTTTTTTTTTTTTTTTTAAATTTCTTCTATTTGAACAAGAGCATATTAAGTTGGCATCTTGAAGAATGCTGTAGGAAAATCAAAGACTCACCACTTGCAGGGGCACCATCTCTTTCCATTTCTTAGAACTCGTGGCTTTGTCCAGGGCACCACCCCTAGAAATGTCCTTCCTCCCAAGTGAGTCATTTGGCTCCTTCTCACCAAGGAGTTGGCCCTTCAAAAAGACAGATACTCAAGAGAGCACACTGACACTGAGACACATCACCAGAATTCCTTGATATGAAGTGAAACATTAGCTTACTTCCTCAAAGAAGAGGAAGCATTTTAGATATTTATTCAAAGGGAATGATAATAATATAGGCTGATGTTCTATTCCTGGTAGTAAAGTTACTCCTTTAGAAAGAAAGATCTTAAATTGGGCTGTGGCATAATTGATGGTGCCTGCCTTCTCTGGTGGCACCCAACTGTAGATGAAAAAGAGCTTGATGATGTCTTCTAAGACTTGCCCAAACTGACTTTGCCAAAATGGCCAGTACAATGTGAGTCCAACTACTATTGGTGTGTAGAAATTTGGACTTAGTCTTGTTGCCTTAAGTCTGGTATGTGGTGTGCAATGTCTCTAATAGATCATCATACTTGACTGTCTAATCTCAAACTCAAGCACAAATACCCCTCAAAAGTCATTTTTCTCCCCGTACCACAGTCCTTACAATAGGACTTCCATTTCCAGCCAGCTCTACCTGAAGTCCCCATACGGCCATGGGAAACCTGAAGCACTGTCCTTGTTTCTGCCTTTATACTGTTGAAAATAGATCCTTGTTTTTCAGAGTTTTTAGGGATGAGTGTTTGATGACTTATTTACAGAGACTCCTTAGGTCCAGCAACATGTAGCAGCCATGCCGAAACATTTCCTTGAATTTCCTTTTATCCTTCCCGCCACAGTCTTACATTTCCATGTCAAGCATGGTGGCCTAGCATCTCACATTGGCACTGGTATAATAGCTTGTTGTTGTTGTTACGTGCCATTGAGCATAGCGACCTCTCCTTGGGTTTCCAAGGCGGTATCTCTACGGAAGTAGATTGCCCGATCTTCCTTCTGAGGAGTGGCTGGTGTGTTTGAACCACCAACCTTCTGGTTCGCAGTCAAGTGCCTTAGGCACTACGCCACCAGAGCTCCCTATATATTAGCAAAGGATACATTTTCAATTGCCTCATATGCATGGGAGAGCTGGACAATGAATAAGGAAGACCACAGAAGAATTGATGGATTTACTTGTGGTGCTGGTAAAATTCTGGACTGCCAAAAGAATGAACAAATCTGTCTTGGAAGAAGTACAACTCAGATGTGACAATGGCTAGACTTTGTCTCAAATATTTTGGTAATGTTAGCAGAAGGGACAAGTCCCTGGAGAAGGATATCATACGTGGCACAGTAGAGGGTCGGTGAAAAAAGGAGAAGACCTTCAATGAGATGAATTCACCCAGTGGCTGAGACAACGGGCTCCATCATGACAGTGATTGGGAGGATGGGTAGGATCAGGCAGTGCTTCATTCTGTCGTACACAGGGTCACTTTTAGTCAGAAGTGACTTGATAGTACCTAACAACAACAACAAGGATACAATTGACTTACCAGAAGCGCAGCACAACATAAAATTGTAGTTCAGAGCCTAAATTTTGTGGTTGGAGACTCGGCTTTGAGCCTCTGTTCCAATGCTTATGAGTCGTGAGACTTTTGGCAAATTGTTTATTCTCTCTAAGTCTCTGTTTTTTTGCTTATTTCTTCAATGGTAAAATACAAATAATCATAGGGTCTGTTTCATCACATCAATAAGAAGAATAAATGTGGTAATTAAGGTAAAATAGTTAAGAAAGGACCTAGCATACAACAGTCAACCAATTTTAGCTGTCAATAAAAGCCATCAAAGTAATTATTATTATACCGTATCTACTCTCAGGAGGAGGCTATAATCCTAAGTGTTTAGCATCATATTAAGGCAACTATGATGCTTTCAGCTAGCTGGCAGCAGCTGCTTCAGCAAAATGTAGGGAATAAACACGGAGATATTAACCTGGTACCACATGTCTCACTCACTATCCACCTCTTCCTACCCCAAATAGTCATAGCTTTGCCATTTTTTTCTGTTCTGAAGAATACATACAAGATGATTTTCCTTCTTTGAGACCC
>NW_006921593.1:30728750-30742403 GCF_000298275.1 Orycteropus afer afer
CTTCATTGTAATTATACATTGTGTTATGATGATATTTCTATATAGTGATATTTCTCATGAAACTGAGGCCCTAAAAGACAGTGATGGATTCTTAGTATTTCTTTCTGTCTATCTGTTTACATGGAGGTCTGGTGATATATACCCACATACAGACCTATGTGCATATAAATATACATACTCATATCACATTCTTTAAAAAATTATAAACCTTTGAAAAACTATTATAACTTCAGTATATTTATTAACAATGTTATATTAATAACTTGTTGGTTAATTATATATTTATAGAGGTTAAATCTAGACTATACAGAAAGGAAAAGTTCAATGTTGATCAAACAACTTTAAGAAAAAAAATGTTAAGGCTCAAAAATGTTTTCACTGGAGAAAGTGAGTGAGTGGGCTTGTGGGCTTGGGACCATGGTTGTGGAGGATATCAGGCTCAACTGACATAACATACTACATAAAAATGTTGTTCTACATCCTACTTTGGTGAGTAGTGACTGGGGTCTTAAAAACTTGCAAGAAGCCATCTAAGATGCAACAATTGGTCTATCCTTGTCTGGAACAAAGAAGAATGAAGAAAACCAAAGACACATGGAAACAATTAGTCCAAGGGATTAGTGGACCATGTGAACCTCAGTCTACATGACCTTGAGACCAGAAGAACTAGCTGGTGCCCAGTTATCACTGTCAACCACTCAGAAAGGATCAAAATTGGAGATCCTGGAGAGTGGGGGAAAAATGTGTAACAAAACTCAAAATCATAAAAAAGAGACCAGGCTTACTGGTCTGATAAAGATTGGCAAAACCCCCAAGACTATGGCCCCAGTCACCCTTCGGGCCTGGAATTGAACTCACTCCTGAGACTTCCAGCCAAACAATAAACAGGACTATAAAGGGAACACCAGGTAGGTACACTCCTTAGATCAACCACAGGAGATCAGAAGGGCACCAAGCACATAGTGAGTACTCAATAAATGTTAGTTCTGAGTAAAAGAAGACTTCTCAAAAACATAAAAGAAGCATTAGAATGTTGGGAAAACATGAATTTCTTTCATAATGAGGTTTTCCCTATTTCTTTACTTAAAAGAAGGAGCTCTGGTGGCGTAGTGCCTAAGGCATTTGAATGCTAACCAGAAGGCTGGTGGTTCAAACCCACCAGCCACTCCTCAGAAGGAAGACTGGGCAATCTACTTCTGTAGAGATACCGCTTCAAAAACCCAAGGAGGGGTCATTATGAGTCGAATTGACTCAACAGCAGTGAGTTTGGTTTTTTTTGTTTGCTAACATAGTTTCTCCAAAATGAATTATAAAGTCATTTCAATGAATAGCTCATTCTGAAAATGTCTAGAAGTTTATTAAAATACATAAAAAATTTTAAAGATATATAATAGATAATCATTTTCTATAGCTGGTATTCTAAGACAATCTGTCTTGACATAAATACAGCCAAATGATCTTTAGAAGCGAGAATCTCTAGACCTCTTCTCATGTACTTTGGTCATGTTGTCAAAAGGGACCAATCCCTGGAGAAAGATACCATGCTTGGTAAAGCAAAACAAGAGGGTCAGTGTTCTGGTTCCCTAGTGCCGCTCTGACAGGAATATACTACCAGTGGGATGGTGAACAAACAGGAGTTTATTCTCTTACAGTTTGGAGGCTTTAAGTCCAAGTTCAAAGTGCTAGGCTCCAGGGGCTGGGTGAAAGCCCCTCAACTGTAGGGTCCAGCTCTGCCTCCTGCTCCTGGCTCACTGAAGCTAGAGGCTTTTCTTCACTCTGACAGCTGCTGGCTGCTGAGACTAACAAGCTCAAGGCTGACAAGTAAAAAGGCACAGTCCTGATGTTACCTAATCACATGGCAGGCCACTAATTCAAGCCCATTGAAAGTCCCAAGATCAGCAGAGCATTGGCAGGCTGCTGAACAAACACATGGCTATATGCAGGGTTCAAGTGTGCCATAAGCCAGAGACCATTCCCAAAGTTGTTTGTTAAATACTGGAAGCAAATCACATCCCTAAAGCAGCTACTCAGCTGCTTGTGGTAGATTCCACCATGGATCTGATTGCCAGTCTCATCATGGGGAATAACTACCACCAGCTGCCCAGCTACTCAGTCAGGCCCGGCCAAGTTGACACACAACTTTAACTACCACAGTCAGCAAAAAAGAGGAAGATTTAAATGCATCCTGACAAACATTCCATGCATTAGCTATGCTTTGGACCATCATCAATATCAACAGTGTCAGTAACAGTAGGAGAACAACCCAAGGGAAAGCAGGAGGAGGAACAGTGTTACAGCAGCATTCATGGTTGTAGGTATAGTTGAGAATTAGTGGACATTGATGATTCTCTATCTTCACTTTTAGTGT
Organism: Orycteropus afer afer; assembly: GCF_000298275.1. Taxonomy (NCBI): domain Eukaryota; kingdom Metazoa; phylum Chordata; class Mammalia; order Tubulidentata; family Orycteropodidae; genus Orycteropus; species Orycteropus afer. The sequence goes on from NW_006921593.1 coordinate 30,731,119, forward strand.
GCAATTCTCAACATGACAATTGTATCTAGTTTATAGAAATGCTTCAACTATACTCTTTTAAATGAGGTGACTGTGATAATATAAGAAGCAAGCACTTCTCTAAGTATCTGAATGTTGATTTTCTATGATAGAAAAGCTCTTATGTCAGTGCTGCCTTTGTGGGTCCAGAAGGGCAGTGATTATCTCTTGGTGCCTTTGTCAGAGACAGGATGTGAGCCTGGATTCTATCCAAAATGTCAAACCATATTTTTCTACCTCAAAAGCTCCATCTTTACTTTCAACAAAAATTTAGCTTTGTTTGCATCATATCTAATTCAACTGGCACTGAAAAAGTAGTTGGAATGCTTCCAAATACAACTATTGAATGTCTGGAAACCAAAAAATTCAAATGATGATATTTTTCATGTCATTACCTTGGTGTCATGAAGACCCAGCTAAACTCCAGTATGAGATTTTGACTTTTAATTGAAAAAAATAATAATTTCAGGAAATTCAGAGATATTAGATGATAGATTTAGTCTCTAAGGAAGAGGCTGTGTCATTGACTCTAATTGAAAGGGAGGATGGAGGAATATTTTTAATGACTATTTCTAGACCTAGCCATCTTTGCGTATATAAAATAAAAGCAGTCATTTTCTATATGAGGAGCTCTGGTGGCGTAGTGCCTGAGGCACTTGACTGCTACCCAGAAGGTTGGTGGTTCAAACCCACCAGCCACTCCTCGGAAGGAAGACTTCCATAGTGATACCACTTCAGAGACCAAAAGAGGGGTCTCTATGAGTCAGATCCAACTCAATGGCAGTGAGAGTTTTACAGAGTAAGGATCATGTCTTAATCATTTTTGATTTTGCAGCAATCTGAAGTGTTTGTCCCTCCTTCCACAAAGCAAAACAAAATGGGGGAAAAAAACCCACCATTTGATGTAATGGAGTAACACCTGAGTAATTAAGACATGGTGTATTCCCAATCTCTCTTCTGCCATGTTACACTATTTCTTTGTCTTCCTTAGCAAAGTAAAGTGGAAAGCTAGACAAGGATCTTGAAAACAAGGACTGTTTAGTAGGTTGATCTCATTGACTCAACTGAAAGCGACAAGTGGTTCTGAAATCCAAATTTCCCTAAATATCCTTGCTGTCAAATCTCTCCTCCAAATCTAAGCACAGCCTCATTGTGCTTGAGCTAAAATGCCTACACACTTCTCTGACTGTATAATTCACCACTTAGCTAATTTGCTGGTGAGAGTCTGGAGTGTTCAAGGATAAGGAAGGAGTTATTCCAACAACATCAGACGTTTTGCATGAAATATTGGGGGAACCTCCTTCAAGAAAACATCAGCCCAACCCCATAGAGTTCTGTTGTTGTTGTTGTTATTTGCCGTCGAGTTGGCCTCGACTCATAGCGACCCCTCCTTGGGTTTCCGAGGCAGTTATCACTACGGAAGTAGGATTGCCCAACCTTCCTTCCGAGGAGTGGGTTGTGGGTTTGAACCGCCAGCCTCCTGGTTAGCAGTCAAGTGCCTTAGGCACTATGCTACCAGAGCTCCCCATAGAGTTCTAGGGCTATAATATATTGTTTTCCTTTTCTCCTTCCAAGTAGTGACCCTATAGGATAGAGTTGTACTGTCCCATAGGGTTCCCAAGGTTGTAAATCTTTCCTGGAGCAGACTGCTACATATCTCTCCCATTGAGCAGCTGGTGGGTTCAAACCTCCAACCTTTTGGCCAGGAACAGAGCATTTAACTATGGTGCCACCATGGCTCTGCTTTTAGTATAAAGACTAAAACCCAAAACCCACTGCCATCAATTTGATTCCAACTCATAGCGACTTCCATTGGGTTTCCCAGGCTGTAAATCTTTATGGAAGTAGATTGCCTCATCTTCTGCCCACAGAGCAGCTGGTGGGTTTGAATTGCTGAACTTCTGGTTAATAGTCAAATGTCTATCCACTACACCACCAGAGTTCTCTAGTATAAAGTCTAGAAAGGAACATTTGCAAATGAATTTATGTAGTCATGAACAATTTCTATTACAATGGGTAATGAGGAAAGACGAAAGACATAAGATAACAGACAAAGGAAATAGGAAGGTTTAGTCTAGTCAGGAAAAAAAATTTAGGAAGAACCTAATCTTACTCTCAAATATTTGGGGAAAGGATTGGACTTCTTTGGAATGGTTCCAAGACAGAACTAGAGTCAATGGGAGCATGGATTTGTCCCAAGATGTGGAGGACATTTAATGGTTCATCAGCACTGTAAAGGACAGAACTGCATTAGCAGGGGCTGAGTCATGAGTTCAACCACAGGCATTTGTGGATGGCATAGAGATTTCAGCATATAAAGGGCCATTAGCTCAGTGAACTATAAGTTGAGTGATGGGATCATTTATCATCGACCAAACAGAGACACTTCAGAGCAAAAGGGTCATTATTAGTAGTTTTACCAGGTCTCCAGGGGTAAATGAGATCGTGCTGAGAAACTAGGGATATACAGGCTTCCTGCTCTTGAAGTCTCATCCAATTTTATATTGCCGTAAAAATGTAAAGGACCTCCAGTTCACAGAGCTCCCTTGTTGTTGTTGTTATGTGCCATCAAGTTGGACTCGACTCAGAGCAACCCCTCCTTGGGTTTCCAAGGCAGTATCACTAAAGAAGTAGATTGCCCATCTTCCTTCTGAGGAGTGGCTGGTGGGTTTGAACAGCCAGCCTTCTGGTTAGCAGTCAAGTTCCTTAGGCATTATGCTACCAGAGCTCCCTTAGCTCCCTATAAAATAGTCAGCAAATGAGGTCTGGTCTCCTAAGAAAGAGGCACATGAGAAAGACATCCCAAAGACATGTCCAAGCAGAAAGATTTGGCCATTCTTCATCCTCTAGCTGATCTCCCTCACCACCTCCACCTCTTGGCTCTTAACTTTCCAGAGATCATGGTCTATGCTCTTGCTTCCAGACCTCCTTCCAGTAAAGTGATACCCACTTTTCACTTTCTGGGAAGCTATCTTTACTGCAAAACATCTCATATCCCACATATATTATTCTAATATAACTGATTAAATAAACTGTGGATTAGGAGCAAATGTATGTTCCTATACAGTTGATGCATGTCACCAGCTCTCCTAACCTCCCAGGAAGTACTTGTAACTAAAAATACAATGCTTTCTCTTCTCTTACTACTATTTGAACACTTTTGATTTGAGCATGTTCCGTAACAGTGGCTTCATCTGCAACAAGATGGTGATGGAAAATCGGCCACCTATCAGGATAATCGGGGAAAGGTTAGACACTGATACCAGGCACGTGGATAGTTGGCATCAAAGCTGTTGGTTGCTCCAACTCTTCCTTAAGGAGTAGAGTCCTGGGACTGGATCCCGGAGAAGCTAGATTACTGAACATAGAAACACAGGAAAAATAAAAATGGAAAAAAAAAAAAACAGAACTCAGACACTAGAGTTTAGATGCTAAACAGACATGTAGCCACAGGAAAGTGAAGCAAGAGTCCAGACAATGGTAATACAAATAAATAATTAAAGCCAGAATGGGACAGATAAGAAAGCTAACACAAAGCTGGCCCAGAAACCCTTCTTTCAAGAATATTATTAATCCTACTCCTGAGGTCAGTGCTATTTCCAGTGTCTGGAATAGGGAGATCTCTGAGTTTCGATGTTCAGGTCCCATATTTAGGGTAGAGGAACATGGAAGAGAGATGATAAGCCCCGGTGGGCCACTGACCACACCTATTTTTTAGCTTTGATTTCTCAGTGCCTAGGAAGGTTGGGCAATGTACTTCCATAGTGATACTGCCTCGGAAACCCAAGGAGGGATCACTATGAGTCGGGGCCGACTTGACAGCACATAACAACAACAACAACAGGAATGGGAGGAGTCCCTGGGTGGTGAAAATGGTTAATGCACTTGGATGCTAACCGAAAGGTTAGAGGAAGCTCAAGTTCACTGAGAGGCTTCCTGGATGGAAGCCCTGATGATCTACTTCTGAAACTCAGCCACTGAAGACCTGAGGAGCCCAGTTCTACTCGGATGCAGTGGGGTCACCAGGAGTTGAAGTCAACTCCAATGGCAACTGCATGGTTGGAAATCAGGAAGCTGCTCCAGTAGGTTGGTGAAGATTATAAGCATGAGTGAGAGTTACCCAAGTTGTCATTCAGATATCTGAAATTTATGAGAAACTTAGCAAGCAATGACCCATTTCAAGTAATTGAAATATTAATTCTAAGCACATTCTACATTTTCTTGATAGGATGAAGTTGTAGAAGCAAATGAAGAAACAACTTCTTCTTTTAAGACAGGAATGCCTGCATTTTGTATCCAGCAGATTTTTCCATAACCAGCTCATCACCTCCCACCCCAACCTCAGATACCTGATTGCCAGAAGAAATGGTTAAGGAAGTAAGTCATATATTAACCTGTATTAGTAGTTTTCATCATAATCTTTTAATATTGCCATTTGCCTCCATCTTGGCCTGTTTTGTGCTCCATCTTCCATCACTTTGCATAACTTCTGAGTCTTCTGCTACTCTTTCAGGCCAACTTCGCCTTTTGGCTATTTATTTGTACATCTAGAAGGGCATCAGAGGCAGGTGAGTTGAGAGGTCATAAACTTTTTGTCACCATGTAGTCCAAGGCATTCTGGTTGGCGTAACCATGAGAACAGAGGCCCTTCACATTTTTGCTTCCTAAAGGTTTCAATGAATTAAAACATACATTTCAAGAACAGAAAATATGAAGGGTTTGAGGGAGTCTCTCTATCCATTAATTTTTGGTAACATACTATTAATTAAATATCTACTATTTGGCTTTCCAGGAATATATCAAACAATATTTTACTACTATTCATAAAGTTTTCAGTGACCAAGTTTTTCAGAAGTGGATGACCCTGTCCTTCTTCCAACCAATACCCATGAAAGCAGCAGTCAAGAAATCAGACTTTGTATTGCTCTGGGCAAATCCACTGCAAAAGACCTCTTTAAAGTGTTGAAAGCAAAGACCTCACTTAGAAGTTAAGTTACACCTAACCCAAGCCATGGTATTTTCAATCACCTCATATGCATGTGAAAGCTGGACAATGAATAAGGAAGACCGAAGAAGAGTTGGTGCTTTTGAATTGTGGTGTTGGTGAAGGATACTGAAAGTACTGTGGACTGCCAAAAGAACTAACAAATCTGTCCTGCAAGAAGTGCAGCCAGAATGCTCCTTAGAAGTGAGAATGGCCAGATTTCGACTCACCTGCTTTGGTCATGTCAGAAGGGACCATTCTTTGGAGAAGGATATCATGCTTGATAAAGTGGAGGGTCAGTGAAAAAGGGGCAGACCCTCAACGAGATAGCTTGTCACAATGGCTGCAATGATGGGCTCAAGCATAGCAAGGATTGTGAGGATGGGGCTGTTGTCAATAGAGTTACTATGAGTCAGAGCCAACTCAACGGTACCTAACAACAACAATTGAACAGTGGAATTCTATTGTCTCACTATCTGGAGGCTACAAGTCTGAAATCAGAGTATTGGCCGTGCTGATTCCCTCTGAGGACTCTGTGGGAGAGTGTGTTCCATGCCTCCCTCCTAGCCTGTGCCTATGGCTTGGTGTTCCTTGGCTCATGGATGCATAACTCTATTTTGCCTCCAACTTCTCATGACCATATTCCTTGTGTGTCTCCATCTCCCTTCTCATCTCTTATAAAGACAATGCTCATATAGGATTAAAAACCAGAACCAAGCCCACTGCCATCCAGTCGATTTAGACTCATAGAAACCCCCTTTGGGTTTCTGAGGCAATAAATCTTTATGGAAGTAGATTGCTCAGTATTCCTTCCTCAGAGTGGCTGGTGACTTTGAACCACCAACCTTTTGATTAGCAGTCAAATGCCTTAGGCACTACACCACCAGAGCTCACCAAATCCAGTCTGATCTCATGTTTACTTGAGAATATCTTAAAAGATCCTACATACAAACAAAGTCACATCACAGGTATCTGGGGTTAGGACTTCAACGTATTTTTTATCTATTTCAATTTTATCGTGGTGAAAACATACACAACAAGACATTCACCAACATAGTACTTCTGCATTTACAGCTCAAGGACATTGATGACATTTTTCATGTTGTGCCACCATTATTGCTATCCTTTTCCAAAATAACCCACCACCTAGTAGCATAAACTTAATAACCCACCACCTATTAGCGTAAACTTAATAACTCACCACCTATTAGCATAAACTTAATATCCCCCAAACAAAAGCTTCCTCTTTCCCCCTCCCTCCTACCCCTGATAATCACTAATAATCTTTGGTTTATTTACATATATATATATATATATATATAAAACCTTTTTTTTCCCCCAAACCTATCTAGAAATTTTTCCTCCCCTCCCCTCCTATCCCTGCTAACTAACCAAGGTTTATGTTTAAACCTTTCCTTGACTTTTTACAATAGCAGACTAATATAATATCTGTCATTCTGTGATTAACTTATTTCACTCAGCGTAATGGCCACCAAGTCCTTCCACATTATGCAGTGTTTTGCAGAGTCTACATTATTCTTTAGGTCAACATATCTTTTAAAGAGACAATTCTTAATCCATGAAAACCAAACCAAATCCATTGCTGTTGAGTCAATTCCTACTCATAGGGAAACTGTAGTGAATCCATACCAAAAAAAAAAAAAAACCCAAAGTCACTACCATCGAGTCAATTTTGACTCAACGTGACCCCCATTGGGTTTCCAAGGCTGTGAATCTCTATGGAAGTAGATTGCCCCATTTCCTTTCTGCGAAGTGGCTGATGGGTTTCTGGTTAGCAGTCAAATGCCTTAGGCACTGCACCACCAGAATTCCTTAGTGAATCCATAGCAGTTGGTTATTCCATAGGCTACAGACAGAGCTCTGAACTCTTCTTTCAGCTCTGTCTGTCCAATGTAGCTGAGATTTGGAATATAAAGGGACTTTTCTGCTGAATCCCTGGAAGTCCCCACCTTTTCAGTCATAAATCTCCCATTAATGGGATTGACAGGAATGTTGTCCAGTGTTGAGAAACTTTAAGCACCTCCTAGAGTACTCCTTATACCCCCTAAGGAGCTCATGGTGGCATCTTCCTCCCTCTCGCTTGTCTGCATTTTGTTATAGGAGCCTGGGAGAAACAGGAAACAGTCTTCCCCTGCCCAGTTTGCCAGGTTTTGTGTTCCCCATGCCTTATTTCAGGAGAGTAGCAAATCTCGTATTGTCAGGCCAACAGTGGAAGGTGCCAGGCACTGGGACTATGGGCGCCATTCAGAACGTTGTTTTAAAAGATGCTGTTAGCCGAGAGAAATTGCATTTGTTTAATCCAGGGACGAGAGAGTTATTGAGAAAGTGTTCCTAAATGCGATGAGACTGCTGTTAATGTGTAAGTGTGAGTATTTGTCTGGAGGTAAATGCATGCATAAGTTTCAACAGCAAGTGGCAGAGAAACTTGTCCCTAGGGTTGGCTTCATGGGAGTAGGATTTATGCAATTGTTAAAACTATAAGTTTCTAGTTCTTTACCCAGACATATTAAATCAGAATCTTTGGGAGTAGGCCCCAGGACTCCAATATTTTTTTACGTGATGAATTTTATAAGTTTTATGAGATAAATTTTATGCTGTGTTATGTTTGACACATGCTGTTCTGGCTAACAATGCATGAGGAGTGCACAGTCGTGGGCTCCAAGAGTGTTTTCAGTGGGAGCCTGAGCATCACTAGGGTTGATGTCACCCAGTGTGGTAATTCATGGTGTCACTCCACTTCCCTATGGACCGCCTCCTATTCCAGACTGTACAGAAGCCTTAATAATGTTTATTATCAATTTTAATCACTTAATAACATGTGATAAATATAGTTATAAATTTCTTAAATGTAATATTTCTTAGATTACATGAATACTAAGAAAATCGTTTTGTAAAATCTTTCTACAGTTACATTATTAGTTACAAAATTATTAGTAACTGAGGAAGCTTTTTCTGACTTTTCTCCTTTTCCTTTAATTACCACTGAATTCTCAAAAAAAATATTGATAAAGGTTCATAAATACTAATTATCACAATATTATAGCTAAAATACCAGAAAATTTGGCAAAATCAGCTCTGGTAGCATAGTGCCTAAGGCACTGGACTGCTAACCAAAGGGCTGGCGGTTCAAACCCATGAGCCACTCTTCAGAAGGAAGATAGGGCAATGTACTTCTGTAGTGATACTGCCTCGGAAACCCAAGGAGGGGTCGCTATGAGTTAAGTCTGACTCGAGGGCACGTAACAACAACAACAACAACAACATAAAAAGTAGCCGCCAAAACAAGAGCACGTGCAAATGAAACCACATGATTGGAGACATCATTGTAACTGAGTAATGATGACAGCTCCTACCAGAGAGCATTAGAAGGTTCAAAAAGGAAATTAACATAGAGTTTTCACCTTGTAGGTATATTGATACATGTACTCTGGACTTAGGAAAAACAGTTTTGTTGTTTTAACTAACTACAGTGATATTTTTTGAAAAAAAATAATAAATTTTTGCTGAAACACTGCATGGAAATTTTATAAACAGTCATTTTGGTGCCTGTCATCTCTCTGACAGTCACCTGGTGTGATCCCCCCCCCCCGCACTTCCTGCTAGTGACACCACTGCTGAAAGTTCAAACGTGGGAAAAGAGTGACTAAGAGAATCGGGCACAAGGTTTCCCTTTACTATAGGCTAGTTATTTTCAAAGGAGTAAATCTTTTCTTTTCTTGTTAAAAACGTCACCTATATTAGAATTTGATCAAACATAGCTGCTGTTGGGTGCGGTAAGGTCCATGTGTGCCAGAGTGGAAAATGTTCCATGAAGCTTTTAAATTTGTGGCTTTTCCAAAGCAAATCGCTAGGCCCATCTTCTGAGACACCTCAAAGTGGGTTTAATCTGCCAACCTTTTGGTTAGTAGTCGAGTGCTTAACCATTTGTGCCACCTGTGGACTTCTCCAAACACAGTTAAACCAAAAACCAAACCAAACTCGCTGCCATCGACTAGGTTCCAGCTGCTGGGACATAAACATCAAGGGAAGATTTGGGGCTCAGGAGGGCTAGTCCTCATATTGTGGGAGCAGAACCTGCCCATAAACCTTCTCCTGTGCCTTTTCTGGGCAAGCTCAAGTCTTTCCCATGGGTCTGAAGGCATACAGCTGCCCCCCAGAGATCTGGTGTCACAATGCCAAGACTCAGGGAGAGCCAATGCAACCTTAGCCTTCAAGTTAGGACCATGTCCTGCTGGGAGCCATGAACTTGCCTCACTGCTCAGCTTGCTGAGTTTGGCATCCCTCAACCTTGGAGCCTGTTTGTCCCTTCAGCGGAGGTCCACTCAGTTAGGTGGGCTACACAGCTTCCACCTGGTGGATACCCAGATGTCACAGAGCACTCATAAGGCCATCAGATAAAATAAAATATGCCATTCCTTTGTGTATCCATGGCAAATTCCTTAGCCTCCCCAAGCCTTCATAACTTAAATGGAGAAATATAACAACATGGGGATGAGTGGAAGAACTAATGCATGTTAAGTGCTTATTTAAAGGCTGACAGATAGACATTCACAAATGTTAAGTATTATTATTATCATTAGCCATTCTTTTTGTATATGAGCCGTTGGCGATTCAGTGGTAGAACTCTCACCTGCCAGGCAGGAGACTCAGGGTGGTTCTGGCCTCACCTGCCCCTACCACCCATCTGTCGGTGGAGTCTTGCCTGTTCCTTTGATGCTGGATGGGTTTCAGTAGAGCCTCAGACTAAGATGCATGAGGAAGAAAGCCCTGGTGATCTACTTCCCCAAAACCAGCCAATGAAAACCTTATGGGCCACAAAAGTCTGACCCACAAGCTATCCTAGTGATGGCACAGGACCAGGCAGCTTTCTGTCACCAAGAATGACATGGCGTCACCAGGAACTGAGGCCAACTAGAGGGCAGCTTTAGAATTGTGGTGTTGGTGACGAATACCGAAAATGCCATGGACTGCTAGAAGAATGAACAAACGTGTCCTAGAGGAAGTGCAGCCAGAATGCTCTTTGAAAGCAAAAGTGGCCATATTTCATCTCACCTACTTTGGTCATGTTGTCAGAAGGGACCATTCCCTAGAGAAGGATATCATGCTTGGTAAAGTGGAGGGTCAACGAAGAAGGGGAAGGCCCTCAACGAGATGGACTGACACAGTTGCTGCGACGATGGGCTCAGGTACAGCAAGGACCATGAGGCTGGCACAGGACCGGGCAGTGTTTTGTTCTGTTGTACATGGGGTCACTATGAATCGCAGCTGACTGCATGACACCCAACAGCAGATGGCAGCTGACACCATTCTTTTTGTAGTTGTCCATTTTCCTAAAGTCACACAGTTATAAGTGATGGAGCTGAGATGCAACAGTGCTGATTCCAAAACCCATGCTCTTCATAATCACTACGGAAAATGGGGAAATGGTGCTGTCCCTGAACTTCAAAACAAACTGACTGTGTGTGATACCCTTGTGGGTGGCCCAGTCATCATGTAAAGAGACGTTTGCTGGCTGCGTCTTGGGTTCAAAACTGTACCGTCTGGGAAGAAGCGCTGCCAGGAATTGCTCAGGGTGGTGGGGTATAGCAGGAATTTCACATGTCCAGCATCAAACGGTTACCATTATTTTAGTTTTCCTAGTTGACTTGAGCTACATACAGTTCAATATTTTGTCAGCTAAAGTGCTAGTGGTTAGTGTTTAACTCATATCACCCATCTTTTTTAAGGAAAGAAAGAAAGAAAAAAGCAGTATTATTAAAATGCTTCTAACCAAAATGTCCTTCAATTTGATGTCCCCTTGGAATAAGTGGCTAATATCTTTCAAGGAAACATGTACTGAAGGGAAAAAATGACACACTGATGTGTTTATTATAGTCCAATCATAGGGGAACTGTTGAAACCAGTTCTAAATTGAGCAATAATATTACAGTGTTTTAAAAATGCTTCTGAGGGGAAAATCTACAGAAATGTCTCTCAATAAACAATGGGGGTGGACGTTTAAAAAAAAAAAAACACGTTTAAATTAAGCAGCCTGTTAATGTTTCATTGCAGCAATTTTTCCAAAGCAATTTTCTCTATTCAAGACATCTCATGATGCAGAAATGTATTTCTTTTTAATAAAGAATAAAACTAAACCTCCACCAACAGATGACTAGTTCCAAAAATTATCAAGAGGCAAAAATAAATAAATAAATGATTTCTGCCTGGCAAAAACCAGAGGAAAGAGATACCGTGTGCTTAATGCCTCTTGCATTTCAAACAG
>NW_006921593.1:30742576-30757270 GCF_000298275.1 Orycteropus afer afer
AGGCAGTATCACTACGGAAGTAGGATTGCCCAACCTTCCTTCCGAGGAGGGGCTGGTGGGTTTGAACCGCCAGCCGTCTGGTTAGCAGGCAAGTGTCTTAGCCACTATGCTACCAGAGTGGTACCTAACAAGGACAAATCCTCTGTGATTAAATGTTTTCTCTTTACTGGTAGATGGGGGAAGGCATACAAACCACAACCATTGCCAGTGAGTTGATCCCACGTGTGACAGAGCAGAACAGCTCCCAGAGTTTTCTTGGCTGTAGTCTCACAGAAGCAGACGGCCAGGCCTTTCTTCCACGGTGCTGCTCAGTGTGTTCAAGCTGCCAACTTTTAGATTAGTAGCTCACAGCACACTCTGCATCACCCCAGGATCTGGGGAAAGGGACGGACACCCTGTGTCTTTACATGGGAACATGGCTTTCCCTCATCCCCTCCAAGAAAATAATGGCTTGTCATTGTAATAGAAAATTCATCAAAGGTTGCCAGTCCAGGACATAGCTTAATAGATGATGCATCACACCCCTGGCATACGCAAAGGATACTTCTTTCTAAGGAAAGCCAATGTGATATGTTTCAATATTTACTTAGTTTCTCTTGAACAAATGTAATATAAAACCCATTCAGTACAACAGAATGATTGATGTATGAGGGGATTTAAGGCAAAGATGGCTAAAACCTGACTCATAAGCCACCATTTTGCACTCCCATGGTCTTGGCAGACATTGCTAATAGATCATGATGTTCTTGTCATTGAGCCAAATGCAACCTCAGAGTCCTTCTTTGCCCAACACTTTGGCGTGACTCTGGCACTGATCTGTGAATACAGAAGAGGGAATTTTCACCAACCCTCATGAATTTTAACTTTCAGTTACACTTTACTATTGTTATTCTTGTCTACACTGCTTGCTACGTTGGTGTGTCTTTCCTATCACTATCACTTACAAGAAGCATCGTGTCTGCTTCTTGGCCTTGTATAAGTTTCCCTTCTCCAGGGACTTTTCACGAATGCTACCCCCCAAAAAAACAAAACCTCACTGCTGTGGAGTCGGACCCAACTTATAGCAACCCCTCCTTGGGTTTCCCAGGCAATATCTCTACAGAAGTAGATTGCCCAATCTTCCTTCTGAGGAGTGGCTGGAGGATTTGAACTGCCAGCCTTTTGGTTAGCAGTCAAATGCCTTAGGCACTAACTACACCACCAGAGCTCCAGTGAGTGCCGGCAGTGGGAATTAATCACTCTGCATAGAATGTAGCATTCTTTCATTCTAAGAGAGGTCTATTCATTGTATCTAACGCCAGTCAGCTGTTTCCTATTTATATGTATGAAAAGGTTTGCAGTTCGAGGGGTTAGGGCCAGCTGGGAGGAGTACTTAATCCAGCCAGTGATGGGTGCAATGGCCGTTGAAACGTTTCTTTGTTCTGGGGAGTAGGTGTGACAGTCTTCAACTTTAAGAAGTGTACCTGCACTGTTCCAATGGAAACACAGAATTTTTTTTTTGTATGGCGTTTCAGCTGTGTAGCAAAATATAGGTACAGAGCCTCAATAGTCAAAACAGTGAACTCCCTTTTATTAACACCTTGCCTCTCAGCTCCCAACCCACCCCTTCTTTACCAGATGTGATGTCGCTGTGGCTGGACCCTGTAATTTCTTCTTTGTCAGCGGGATTGATGTTAGAGTTTGCCATTAGAGGGCATGAAGGACATGGCAGAGACACTGTCTGAATAAAGCAGCAGGAATGGATGTTTCTTCCTCCTCCATGTGGCAGCCACACATTGGTGTGTGGGAGCCTACCCACGTTAACCTCAGATTCCCAAGGTTCAGCACTGGCCTGGGCTATGCCTCTGTCAAGTCTTTCTGCCATCACAGGGGTGGCTCGATGATTCAGCTGTGGCCATGCCCTGTAGCAAGTCTCCTTATCACTGGCAGACGGTGTCTTGCAGTGACAGCCAGACACCTTCCTCAGAGGGGTGTCATCAATGTTTGTAAGTTCTGTCCTTGATCTCCTTCTTCACTCTCAGCCCTAGGGATACTGGCTTCTTCATGCAGTGGATATTGCTGTTTTACTTATAGTCTGTCTTATTCTTTTCACTGGTTAATTATTATTTTTTTTTTCATTAAAAATATTCTTTATATTAAACTTTTCCTATTCAAATTATTGGTATGTTTTTTGTCCCCTCACTAGATCCTGTTTCTTCCATTATCTTAATGATTTTCTCTTGTTTTCTTCTAGAGATTTTATAGTTTTAAATTTTATAGTTAGATCTCTCATCAATATCAAGTTAATTTTTGGATATGGTGTAAGGTAAGGTCTGGGGAATATTTTCCTTCACTTGGATATCTATTTGTTCAAGAAGAATTTATTGAAATTTGTACCACCTTTCCCTTTAGATTACCTTTGCATTATTAATGAAAATCAATTTAGCATATATGTATGGGTCAGTTTCTGAATTCTTTATTCCATTCCATTGATGTATGTGTATGTCCTTACAGTAAGACTAAAACAGCAAACTCACTGCCATCAAGTTGATTCCGATTCATAGCAGTCCTCATTGGATTTCTGTCAATCTTTCTGGAAGCAGACCACCTCATCTTTTTTCTGTGGAGCAGCAGGTGGGTTCAAACTGCTTACCTTTTGGTTAGTGGCCACATGCCTTAACCACTGCACCACTAGAGCTCCTGACAATAGCATGCTGTTTAATTAAATGCTTCGTAGGATTCACAATTGAAGCAATTAAGGTCCAGAGTTTTATATGAGGACACGTTTTAAACTAACCATTTAATTCATTTAATAGATCTAGGGATATTCTAGTTATCTATTTCATCTTGAGTGAGCTTTGGTGATTTATGTCTTTCAAGGAATTTGTCCATTTTGTCATCAAATTTACCAACATAAAGTCATTTATTCTATTTCCTTATTATGCTTTCAACGGAATCTATAGTGATGGCTCCACTTTCAGTCTTTACATTAGTGCTTTGTGCATTTTCTACTTTCTCTTGATCAGCCTTGCTAGCAATCTGTTGTCCATTTACTTTGCTTTATTTTTCCTAGTTTTTTAATGGTAGAAACTTAGCCTATTGGTCTGACATTTTACTATTATTATTATCATTTAAACTACACATTTTCCTCTAACTCCTGCTTTATCTTGTCGTACAAATATTCTTTTGTAATTTGTTTTCTGATCTATTGATTATTTTGAAGTGTGTTGTTTGTATTGCAAATATTTGGGAATTTTAAGATAACTTTCTGCTATTAATTTTTAGTTTCATTCTATTGTGTCAAGACAGCAGGCTTTATCTAATTTCAATCCTTTTTAATTTGTTGAGATTTGTTCTATGGTCCCAAATAGGGTCAATCTTGATACATGTTCTGTACACACTTAAAGATCATGTGTAGCTTGATAATGTTGGGTGGAATGTTCTACACTTGTCAATCAGGTCATGTTGGTTGACAGGAATGTTCAGGGGTTTCAAGTCCTTACTGATATTTTTCTCCACTCTACCAATTACTGAGAAAGGAGTTTTGTGACCTCTGATTATAAATACTGATTTGTCTAGATTGTCTTTTAACAACGTCAGCTTTTGCTTTATATTTTTTGAAGTTGTGTTCTTGGGCACATGCACATTAGGTTGTGGGGCAGAGGGTGACTCTGACTACTCAGTAGTTAAGCTGGGTTTGAGTTTGGTGTTTCTCTTCAGAAAACATTGCTAAGTTACTTGCAAAGCACATATCTGATAAGGTCTTATACCCAGATTACTTTAAAAAAAATCTCTCAAAAATCCAATCATAATTTAAAAAATCTGATAAAAATGAATGTAAAATTTAAACAAGTACTTCCACAAAGAAGACATAAGGGTGGCTGAATAAGTACAAATTATGCAAATTAAAACCACAATAAGAGACTACCACACACTTAGTAGAATGAGTAAAATATAAAAGACTAACTGTATTGCCTGTTTGTTTTTTTTTCTTTCTCCTTTTTATATTGAGATATTTATAGATTAACATAGGCGCCCTGGTGGTGCTATGGTTAATCGTTTCATGACCAAATTATTTTCTGCTCTGAATTTTTTGTCAATACCTTGTGCTTTCAGTGATGAAAGCCATGCCGAAATAAAGGAAAAAAAGGTGTGTGTGTGTGTGGTTTTTTTTTGAGGTAATATGGATTTTGATACAATTGTGTGGGACATGTATGTCCCAAGTGGCCTTTGGTGGTAAGGTTTGTGAGCTGAGGCCTGTTTCTTCAGATTCATGCAGTTACACGGGTCCTTGCCAAATAGTAGCATATGCAACAACTGGAATAGCAGCTTCCTAAGAAACCTGACAGGTTGAAAATGTCACTAGGTGATATATGTCCCAACAGTCAGGAAAGGGTTAATGTTTGGCTGCTAACCAAAAGGTCAGTGACTTGAACCCTCTCCACTCCAAGGTAGAAAGTTGAGGCTATTTGCTTCAGTAAAGCTTACATCCTTGGAAACCCTACGGAGCAGTTTTACCCTATCCTGCAGGGTTGCTGTGAGTCAGAACAGACTTGAAGGCAGTGGGTTTTATAGATTAACATGAAGCTAACACATAATACAGACAGAACTCATACATCCTTCACCCAGTGGTAACATCTCGCCACACTACACTACACTATCACAACCAGGCAATCGGCATTGAGATAATCTACTTATCTCTTTTATATTTTACCAGGTTCACATGCGTGCATTTTGTGTTTCTGTGTTCAGTTCTCTGCGGCGTTTTCATGTGTGTAGGTTTGTATGACCATCACCACAGTCAAGACACAGAACAAGTTCCTCACAGGACCTTGTGCCACCGTTTTATAGCCTCACCACCCACTGCTCGCTGTACTCCCTCACCTCTGGGAACCACTAATCTGCTCTCCATCATAATCATTTGTTTTGGTTTTGCAAAGTCTCTGTTGGTTTCTTCCCACCATCACTGCCCCTGTCCTTTGCACTTATGTTTGGTTCAAATGATCAATGTTGCTTAAGATGCAAACAGTCACAGAAAAGGCCATTGAGAATGCTTTCCTTTGCTAAATGTTCAGTGTAAATTTCAGGAATACATGGGTAGTGGGATCAAAATGGACAATTGTGCTATTAATGAGCCAACTTTTTACAAACATATTAGCCAAAATATGATCCTGTGTGATGCATCTAAAACTATGTCTTGTGATGAGTTGGGGCTGACTTGATGCAGTGGGCACTGGATAAGATGTGTTTAGTTATCTAATGGAATTAAACAGCCTACTAACCCTAGGGAAACACTCTACAGTGTGTCATTGGTGCTTGACTTCTTTGGGACACTTTCTTCAATGTCATCTCCCTAGACGACACTTTCCTGTATGCCCCTTTTTTGTCTATACCGATCCTTTCTTCCCAAAGCTGTGGTCACCTACTCTCCTTTGGTATCAGTGTATTCCTGTAAAATTGGCTGATCCGTTTTTACTGCCCCAAATGGAAGCATTTAGCCCCTTTTCTGTCCAGAACTTATCTTCACACAGGACAATAGAAGTTGTTGCCCCACTCTCCAAAGAGGCATTTCCCACTGTTCGTTGATACTTTCGATTTTCAAAAAATAAATTATTTTTCAACATAGTCCACAAACGCAACGTTTTATATGCTACTTTGCTGAGTAACAGTTGGAATCTTAAAAGCTTATGAGCAGCCATCTAAGACGCAACTATTGGTCTCTCCCAATCCAGAGAATAGAAGAGTGAAGAAAATCAAAGACTCACAGAAACAATTAGTCCAAGGCGTTAGTGGACATTGTGAACCTCAGCCTCCATGACCCTGAGACAAGAAGAACTGGATAGTGCCTGGCTATCAATGCCTGATACTCTGAACGGGATCACAAGAGAAGATCCTGGACAAAGTGGGATAAAAATACAGAACAGAACTCAAAATAACAATAGGAATAATAATAAAGACCAGGCTTATCAGGTAGTCTGATAAAGACAGGTGTAATCACCCTTCAGGCCTGGAATGAAACTCACCCCCATGGCTCGACTTTCAGTCGAACAATAGACAGGCCTATGAGGTGAACGATAACAGGAGGTTCGCACTCCTTAGAACATTCAACCATATGAAATCCAAAGAACGGCAGCATTTGTCCAGCGACAAAGCTCAAAAGACAGGAGGGCATAGGAAAGAACAATGAATGGAAATGGTAAACCCAGGGGAAACTGTGAAGAGTGATGTTACGTGGTGGGACCTGCATTCAACGTCATGAAACAAATTTTTGAATGGGAAGCCAATTTGCTATGTAAACTTTCGCTCTAATCACAATAAGTTTTTAAAATAATGCATTTTTTTGCATCTCCATTTTTATCAGGGTATATGGGATAAGGGTATACTCCTCTATGTTGTTGTTATGTGCTGTCGAGTCAAACCCGACTCATAGCGACCCCTCCTTGGGTTTCCGAGGCAGCATCACTATGGAAGTAGGATTGCCCAACCTTCCTTCCGAGGAGTGGCTGGTGGGTTTGAACCGCCAGCTGTCTGGTTAGCAGGCAAGTGTCTTAGCCACCCACTATGCTACCAGAGCTCCCATACTCCTCTATACTCATGAAAATAGGTCTCTATCACCTGACTTCTGAAGTCTGTCTTCATAAATCCCAAACTGGAGGTATTCAGACCACAAGGTCCTATCGTATTATCTGTAATGCACTCCATCTTTGAGCACAGTCTCATCCATCTGTCCAAGTTGGAAGCACAGGTATCTAATTCATAAGAACTAGAAATATCACTGAGCAATGTGCTTTCCACTTGGCTGAGAATCAGCAGTGTCTGACCACCATTTTTAGTACTCATTTATACACTTTAAATAGAACTTTTATCCATTTGTGGGAAAAAAGGGCTAATCTCAAGATCTACTTAGTTCAGTGAGCTGCACTGTAAGGATTAATTTCAAAAGCACATTTGAATTTCTGAAAGAGCAACGAAGTAAAAAAGTGGTGACAATTTTTGAAAGACCTATTCATTGTTCGCCAGTTCTTTCATCTGAAAATAAACTCCTTTTTCCCATTTCACCAATAGGATAACTTTAAAGATTAAATGAAAAATGAAAGAGAGGTGGTAGCGTCCAGAAGGCTGTTTGTATGTGTGGTATATCACACCAAAGCATGGCATTTTGCTCTGATTTTTCTTGGGGGGTCTTGAATGCACCTTAGAACCGAGGATGCTGAGACTTTGACTCACTTACTTTGGACTCATCATCAGAAAAGACCAGTTACTAGCAAAGAACATCACAGAGGTTAAAGTAGAGGGTCAGCAAAAACTAGGGGAACCCTCAAGGAGATGGATTAGCACAATGGCCACCAGAGTGACTCAAACCAACCCAGGATCATGAAGACAGTGCAGGACTGGGCAACGTTCTGTTCATCAGGCCACCATGACTTGGAGCTTTCATTTCATTGTTTCAGAAGGGTCACTCCCACCATATTCCTTCTAGGCCCTATGTCCATGGCAAGTATCCATCCCACCTCACTATCTAAAACAGAATGTAGCTGATGTGTTTTGTTGCTGATGCCTGCCTGTATTCTTAATGGTTCAGGCTCCTGAAGTCATGGATACATTGAAACAAAAACAGAGAGCAATCTAGCTCACAGAATTTTGGGAAGCCATTACCTGTTTCTGTGTGCCCACTGGCCACGTGTTCTTACCCAACTGTTCATCTGCATGCTGGTGCCTATTTAGAGCTGCTGTCGCCTCCAGGCTGACTGATGTCACCTTACGTTCAGGCTTACGGACACCAAGTGTGCAAGCCCAGATTCCCTGAGATTCAAGTACAAACAACATACCTCAGATACTGCAAGCTCAGTTCCAGACCACCACAATAGAGTGAATATTGCAATAAAGTGAGTCCATTTATTTGTTTCCCAGTGCATATAAAAGTTATGTTTACAATATATTGTAGTCTATTAAGTATGTGATAGCATTACAAAAAAGTTTGAAATATTGTGGGAATTAACAAAATGTGACACAAAGACATGAAGTGAGCACATGTGGTTGGAAAAATGGCACTGACACACTTGCTCGACATAGGGTTGCCACAAACGTTCAATTTGTGAAAACCACACCATCGGTGAAGCCCAGTGCAATAAAACGAGGTACGGCATTTCCTTAAGTACTCTCTGAAGGTACCATTTCATACCATCTCCTTTACCCCACTCTGCATATACTGATGAGCACCTCTTTCCATACTCACACTATTAGGTAAAACATCTCACATCTGCCAACCCCCCACCCCCAAATACAAACCTACCCACTGCACATGCATTGTTTCCACTCTTGGTACTCTGTAGCCATGATCTATACAGAACCACCGGATATGTGGAAACATAAGCCAGATCGTATCACTTCTCTACTGAAAACACCCTAGTGACTTTCATGCATTTACACAAAATCTGAACATGGGTTTTCAAAGTTGTACAAGAGTCAGCACTTGCATGCCTTTCTGTCTTCCTCTCTCATCACACAACCCCTCGTCAACTATGTCCCAGCCACGTGGGGCTTGTCTTGAGTCCTTCAATAAGCCAAGTGTATCCCAGCATAGAGACTCGGCACCAGTTTCGCCTTGTGCCTGCTAAACTTCTAATTCCCACCCCCAAAGACTGGCTCTTTTCTGTAATTCAGATCTCAGCTTAAACTTTACCTCCTTGAGTAAGACTTTCCTGAGAACTCCATCTCAAGCAGGCTTCCAAGCACCCCCTTGCTGCACCTTCTACAATTGAATATGGGTAACCAGTGCTGTTCCAAATCATAATGGAGCCTGAGGAAAAAGGAAAAATCAGAAATAATAATCCTATCTTTATTTCAAATTTGGCTATTTTGTTCACCATAGAATTTTTTTTTTGTATTAATTTTGATGTTTTATACACATGTCATTAAAATAGGCTATATCTTGAGGATTGAGTTTCTTGGAATACCCTTAAACGTTTTGCCAAGCATGGGTATTCCACTCATCTCATCCTAGTCCACAGAGTTACTTGTCCATGACCTAAAACTGCAACAGATACATGTGTGCCAGGTAGAGGTGGGATTCTTTGGGAAAGACATCTAGGAGCAATTATTAAAGGTGGGCAGTCGTGATTTGAGTGCCTTTGTTGGAAAGGGGAGCCTGTCTTACAGGTCTAGTGGGAGTTGCAACAATCATCCTAAGCAGCAGATATCAGGTCGCCTGCGGAAACACTTTCACACGTAAATCAATATGGAATTATCTCGGCCTTCAGGAACATATAGAACAAATGCCTTGAGATAAGCAGGCCCCAGGTGGCACGTTAAAAATTGTACAGTGATGTTTACAGCATAGTAGTGAACATCAGAAGGAGTCATGGCATGTTCCAAGCCCAGGTCTGGGGGGACGGGCTCTTTGTGAATGTTCTGAGTGGAACTTTCTTTGGCCACTCAAGAGTACAGTGCACAGCTTCTGCAAGGTTTTTCTTTTTCTTTTTCTGTTTTTTTTTTTTTTTTTTTTAAGTATTTAAGGACAAGCAACACCTTCTTGCTCCACTGGGCAAGCTATTCTCTCTGCCCAACCACTGATGCTTCACTGCTGTGATGTAAAGGAAACAGAGAAGATGTTTCAGATTCCATGTAGTTAAACAGTAAAAAGTAAAACAAACAAAACAACCACAACCCTAAATTTCACATGTGAGAGGTGGATACTGAATAGGGGAGACTGAAGAAGAGTTGATGCTTTTGAGTTGTGTTGGCGATGAATACTGAGAGTATGACTGCTAAAAGAACTAAATCTGTCCTGGAGGAAGTGCAGCTGG
The DNA here is from genome assembly GCF_000298275.1 of Orycteropus afer afer. Classification (NCBI taxonomy): domain Eukaryota; kingdom Metazoa; phylum Chordata; class Mammalia; order Tubulidentata; family Orycteropodidae; genus Orycteropus; species Orycteropus afer. The sequence goes on from NW_006921593.1 coordinate 30,752,362, forward strand.
AATGCTCCTTGGAAGCAAGAATGGCCAGATTCATCTCCCCTACTTTGGTCATGTTGTCAGAAGGGACCATTCTCCGGAGAAGGATGTCATGTTCTCAGCATGCTGTCGGAGAAGAAGGGGACGGCCTTCAACTTGATGGGTTGACACTGTGGCTGCAACAATGGGCTCCGGTATAGCACAGATTGTGAGGCTGGCACAGGACCGGGCAGTGTTTAGTTCTGGCGTACATAGGGTTGCCATGAGCCGGAGACGACTCGACGGCACTTAACAACAACAATGTTGAGTTGATTCTGACTCGTGCAACTCCATGTGTTGCAGAATAGAACTCAGCCGCACAGGGTTTTCAATGGATGTGACCTTTGAGAGAGAGATCACCAGGGCTGTCTTCCAAAACACCTTTGAGTGGATTCAAGCTCCCAGACTTTTGGTTAACAGCTAATCACTTAACTATGTGTACCACTCAGGGATTCTAGGTCTATTTAAAAACCCTTAATTACACATCTGTTAAATATAAATTAGACGTCAGCAATGATTTTAGATTTTGGGTTATGCTACACAGAGATTAGTGTCTTCTTTCCTGTGTGGTATATTGTGTAACAGTGATGATGTTCATATTTTAGCTATATTCTTGCCACGTGGACCCGCTGCCCTTTAAATAAAGAAAACAAAATCTATCTTTCAAAATACAGTAAGTGGGAAGAAAGCATTAAATGTCACCAAATGAATAACTTCTTGGATCATTTCCAGTCAATTCAGTTCAATTCAAAAACACATTTTTTTGAGCCTTTATTGGGTGCTCATCACTGTCACACAAGGGGCACTCAGTACATGATCATGGGGGACACAGAGTGCAACAGTTTTTGAAGGACTTGCTGGAAGACACCATGACTAAGCTGGGTCTGCAACGTGATGAGGAGACCATTCCAGGAAGAAGGAGCAGCATGGTGAAAGGCATGGAAGCTTGAACCACATGAGGCACACTGGAGATTGCAACTAGAAGCTGGTTTACAACGAGGGGCAAAAACCAAAAATCCACAACCCACTGCTGCCGAGTTGATTCTGACTCATAGAAACCCTATAGGACAGAGCACATTGCCCCAGAGGGTTTCCAGTGCTGTGATCTTTATGGAAGCAGACTGCCACATCTTTCTCCTGCAGAATGGCTGATGAGTTTGAACCAGCAACCTTTCAGTTAGCAGCTGAGTGCTCAACCAGTGCCCCACCAGGGCTCCTAATGAGGGGCAGCAGAGCGTGATAGTTGAGTGTGGACCCTGGACCCAGAATGGCGATGTTTCATTGTCTTGTCTAATACCTACTAGCAAAATAACCCTAGACACCAATCTCCCCATCTGAAAAAATGAGGATAGAAATGCTAAAAGCCAGAAAACCCAAGCCTGTCTTCATCAAGTCAATTCTGATTCAGGGTGACTCCGTGTGATACAGAGTGAAATCATAGGTCTTTCCTGGCTGTAATCTTTATGGAGTAACTTCCATGGTGCTGCTGGGTATCTGTTAATATTCATATATAATATACTCAAACTCACTGTCATTGAGTCTGTTCTGACTTATAGCGACCCTTTTTGGTTTTCCCGAAGTGGTTAATCTTTACAGAAGTAAATTGCCCCTTCTTCCTTCTACAGAGTGGCTAATGGGTTTGAACCTCCAAACTTCTGGTTAGCAGTCAAATGCCCTAGGCCCTGTGCCACCAGAACTCTTTAAATAATATACTATAGAAAATAAATTCTATTAACTGAGTTTTAAAGGAATAATTTGAGGGTTGTGTTAATTATTCTGGGTTGGAGACACTGTCACTCTATTTATAACCTGAAGTCTTAGTGTCTTTATTATGATTTTATTTCTGATATTGTCAAAGATGGTTGTAAAACAGAGCACACAGTTTGTCACTTGGTCATCCTACACCACATCCATGACTTCTTTTTCTCATGGTGATCTTTTTGTTTCAGAGTGCATTTATATTTTTCCATCAAAACAATCATAGATATTTCAAAGACTGCAAATATTTTGTTAGACATCATGAAAAATATGTTTCTATTTCTATGTGGTTGGTGACAACAGACTCAGTTTTTGCCTTCCAATATACCCCAGATTAGAATGTTTCATCATAAGTGATAAACCATTCAAATAAGGATTACTTGTGATGGGCAGAACATTTCTGTGTTAAAATTGCTTCTCATTTGCATGGCACGTTTCTTCATTTCATAACCTGTTTTAGACTGAAGCTACACTATTCTCCCAAGACTCTATCTATTTTTCTTTTTTGAATCATTAATTTTCTTCACATTCCTTAAAGTAGGACAATCATCTGGACTAAAAGTCTGTCTGCAGTCCTATTGCAAAAGCTTCAACATCCCCCAAAGTCCAGTGGGACCTCCCGGATGTCACATCAGCCAAAAGCAGACACCTCGGTCCCTTGTTTTCCTCTAGAAGTATTTCATTCTGTGCTACTGCCAACAGGAGCTATCACCTAATAAATAACCATAATGGGGAGATTCATGAATCACTGTAGCATGAAAGTGTTTCCGTAGCAGCAGATAGACAATTAGTTGCAGCTCCAGTGATATCTTGGAAAGAAAAAGCAAACAACAAAAACCTGTGGAAACATTTCCCAGGCAATGTTAAATATGTATGAGCTTCTCCATCTCCTGTGTCTGTTGGTTCAGAGACTCCTGAAGCATCTGTCTGAGAGCCCTGCTTTTGAGCCACTCTTGATGTCTGTGTGAGCTGCTTACTTTTCCAGGTAGTATTTTTAATTTTCAGCTGGTTTTTAATTAATACTTTACTAATATTTATGAGGGAGCTCTGGTAGCATAGTGGCTAAGGCACTTGACTGCTAACCAGAAAGCTGGCGGTTCAAACCCACCAGCGACTCCTCGGAAGGAAGATGGGGCAATCTACTTCCGTAGTGATAGTGCCTCGGAAACCCAAGGAGGGGTCGCTATGAGTCGGGGCCGACTCAATGGCACACAACAACAACAACAATATTTATGAAGACATAGACTGTCCTACCGGCAGCATCGGTGGTACCAGGAGCTTGTAGCAGATGTAGATTTTCAGGCTCCATCCCAGACCTACTGAACTGGACTCTGGATCTGAAACAAGGTCCCTAGGTGATTCATATGCACATGAAGTTTTGAGAAGTGCTGGCTGCCACTGTAAAGTGATGGGGCATGGAATCATCTCCAAGGGCAAAAAGGAGCATTCCTAAGATGCAAGGAAGCCATCTTGAGAAGGAGGATCAATGTCTGGGGGGAACACAAGAGGGCGTGAGGAGGGTAGGAGTAAAGTTTGATGAGGAGAACAGAGCAGGACTTCAGTTTGCCTATAAGCTGTGCACTTCCTCCAGAAATGTCTCCTGCTGGAAGAACATGAACATCATGAAGGGATTGGAGAAGAATACTACTGCATGCTCCTCCATCTATTTTTTGGAGCACAACTATGACGCAGACAATGTCAGAAAGTTTTCTGGAGCCCCACGCACTTATGGTGATGGTTCTTTACATACAGTTGTCATCCTTCCAACTGGGTGGTTGGTGGTTCAGTGGTAGAAGTCTTGCCTTGCACAGAGACCCAGGTTCAATTCTCAGCCAAGGCACGTCAGACACCCACCTGTTTGTCAGTGGTGGTTGGCAAGTTGCTGTGATGCCGAGCAGGTTTCAGCGAGCCTCTAGACCAGAACTAGGAACTAGACCTAGGAAGAAAGCCCTGGCCAGCCAATGGAAAACCTTGTGTGTCACAAGGACCCTGTCTGAAACTGATCGTGAGGGTGGTGCAGCACTGGGCAGTGTTTTGTTCTGTGACGTATGAGGTCCCACAAGCCAGGGACCGATGGCAACAGCAGCTACTACGTGGATAACATGTCTGCTAAATCTACAAAGCCAAGAATAATAACCTGCACAGAATAGGCACTGATTAATATTTGTCAAAAACCACAAAAGATAAACTTAGGAAACCTGAAAGACTGAAAGGCAGGGAGGCAGTCAGGCAGGTGGGAGGGAGAAAGAGAGGGAGGGAAGAAAAGGACCTACATGGAAGATGAATGGAAAGTTTGACTTAGATAAAGAATTTAACAAAAGCATCAATATAACTTAAAAATGACCATAAAGAGTACTTTCATTCCATTTATTGAGCATTTACGCCATGTAAGAACTGTGTATATATATACAGATTGCTGTTTATTCACTCATGAAAACCACCTCAGACCTGCAGACCGATAGGTGGATTCCGTAGCTGCTGCATGGTGCCCAGGGGTCTGCATTTTTAACAAGCATTCAGGCGATTCCGACACAACACCTTTCAGTGACAGCCCACCTAGACATTAGGCTTCTATTTATATAATCAAAGAAACCATTAACATTCTGGCAGCCACATCACCATCTTCCCATATTAACCTGGCTGTCAATCAGGACCCTTAGGTTCTTTCTACATGACTTGCTTTAAGACAGATACTGTCTCCCTCCAGTATTGGATTTGTACAGTACAAAATTGGAGCTACCGTGAATCATTTTATATCCAACCAGTTCAGTTTCATGGGATGAATGCTGACTTCTCATTCCAACTTGCTGAGAACTTTGGGTATATTTACTGTGTCACCTCGTGATTTATCATTCCATCTCCAGCTTGGGTCATCCACACATTTGGAAACTGTGTTCTCCATTTGTAAATGGATAATAAACCTGCTAAAAGAAAAAGAAAAAGAGTAGGTCACTGTGGTCTGAGAAATAGTTTTGATTCTCCTGGAATCCAATATCTGGGACCATTGGTGATTAGATGTTCTTTCCAACCTTGAGCCTTGAAGAAACTGGTTTCTAAAAGTCACCTTTGAGTCCAACAACGGTCCAGACAAACTCAAGATCGTTTGACTTGGGCATTGTGCTTTTTTTTTTTTTTT
>NW_006921593.1:30758053-30758568 GCF_000298275.1 Orycteropus afer afer
GTCAGAGGTTCAAACCCACTAGCCACTCTTATGTAGAAAAGATGAGGTGATCTTCTTCCCTATAGGTTTTCTTGTTGTTGTTCGGTGCCGTACCGTCAGTTCCAACTCATAGCGACACTATTTAAGACAGAACTAAACGCTGCCCCACCCTGTTCCACCTTCACAATCTTCATATTTCTGAGTCCATTGTTGCAGCCATTGTGTCAATCTATTTTGTTGAGAGACTTCTTCTTTTCCATTTACCTTCTACTTTACCAAGCATGATGTCCTTCTCCAGGGTCTGGTCCCTCCTGATAACATGCCCAAAGTACATGAAGCAGTTCTACTCTGTCCTTTCGGGTCACTATGAGTAGGAATCGACTCGATGGCACTGGGTTAGTTATATTTATAGTTACTACATAAAGAATAAAGGAGATCTGGTGGATTTGTACAGTACAAAATTGGAGCTACCGTGAATCATTTTATATCCAACCAGTTCAGTTTCATGGGATGAATGCTGACTTCTCATTCCAACT
>NW_006921593.1:30760998-30762597 GCF_000298275.1 Orycteropus afer afer
TCATTCCTTCCTTAAATAAATTTGGTTGAATGACTCCTGATCGCCAAGCTCTGTGTTGGCAGCAGAGATACAACTAAAATGGATACAAATGATCCTTAACATTAAACAATTTATATTCTAATTGGGAAGAGACACCAAGAGGGGAGGTGAATTAAAAAATAGTAATAAATTATCTAACCTGTGAATTATAATAAACCTATGAAAAAATAGAAGAATGCAGAAATAGAGGAAAACTGGGGAGACCTACTTTATAAAGTACTTTGAAAAGATGTCATTTCCATGGAGTCTGAAGAAGAAGAAGGGAAAAAAATCAGAGGAAAAGGGACATAGAAAGAGGCAAGAGCACATTCAAAATCCTTAAGGAGGAAATATTTGACCTCTTCAAGGAACTGACAAAGTCCGGTGTTGCTGGACCGCAGTGGGCTTTGAAGGGAAGACAAACGTCATTTTGGAGAGGTAGACAAGGGCCAGAACACTGAGGTCTTTCAGGTGCGAATAAGGGGTTCAGTTGTTTTTCTTTCTGCAAAGCCATTAACGGATTTAAAGAGGGAAGTGACATGTGCAAGGTCTTATTTTAAAAAGATAATTTTTGCTTTTACTTATGAAATGAATGGGAGGAAAGTGTAAATACAAAGACTGATTAAGATACTAGGTATCCTAATCGTATCTTAATCTTTGTATTTACACTTTCTTCTAGGTACCTTGGGTGGCGTAGTGCCCAAGGCATTTGACTGCTAACCAGAAGGCTGGTGGTTCAAACCCACCAGACACTCCGTGGAAGGAAGACTGGAGTTCTACTATTATACTGCCATTGTAATTACTGTGGTAAAGAGAGATAGAGATTGTTACTCAGTAAAAGGGACCAAATATGTGAGTCGATAGGACATCATGCACTCCCTGTTTGTCTACATGATCCATCGAAAAGGCTACATCAAAGATGTCTTATATATACAGAAGTGAATGAAGAGTGAAAGGCTATGTCAAAGAAGACATAAACTGTGACAAAAATTAGATCACTTTTTAAATAGCATTTCAAGTTTATAAAGCGCTTGCAATATATTATCTCATCACAGTATTACCATTATCTCCCAGTATATATGAAAGCAAATGTCATTTGAATTTTCATACAAGGTGTTGGGTAAAGCGAGGTTATATGACTTGTTCAAGGTCATAAAGCTGGAGGATGGCAGAGCTGGGCTCTTGATTCCAGAGGCAAAGCTCTCTTTTCTTTTAGGTTATTGTAACTTACATTAGTTAGTCATGGGTTGGTTAAATTGAAGCACACCATGTGTTATTACCCAAAAGATGTTTAATGATGCACAAGAAGTGATTCATATGTCTGCTTAATGGGACATTACATTTTCATTTTAGACTCCAAGCATGAAAGATCTCTTTCTAACGAAAGGGAAATATAAACCTCTCCTCATCACAAAAGCAGACAGAACTCTAATCTCATAAACCAAAGGTAACATCCATTTCTTCTTTCTATTCTCCCTCCTTCCCCTCATTCCTTCCTTAAATAAATTTGGTTGAATGACTCCTGATCGCCAAGCTCTGTGTTGGCAGCAGAGATACAACTAAAATGGATACAAATGATCC
>NW_006921593.1:30762932-30765209 GCF_000298275.1 Orycteropus afer afer
CTGCAAGATGGGTCCAGGCATGGCAACAATTGCAAGGATGTTGCAGAACCGGAGAGTGTCTTATTCCGTTGTACATAGGTTTGCTATGAGTCGGAACCAACTTATCAGCACTTAACCTAAAAACAACAACACAGAGAGAGAGTTTGTTTGGTAGAAATTTCCAATTTCAAAGTTTTGAAGGAGAGTGTGAACCACAGAGCCAATAGGGAAACTGCGTAGGATTGTGCAATAAAGTATGAGATAAAACATAGAAGGATTTTAAGAAATTGGGGGGGGTGTGTTAAAGCAGTGAAATGCTTTTTAAGACTGTGTGACATGAGTCCAAAGGAATGATCGTTGGATTTGGCATCTGGAGTTACGATGGTTCTTGGCATCCTTGACTAGAGATGTTTTATTGATGAATGAAGGTGAATACCAGATTGGAATAAGTTAAGTCAAAAGAAACTTAGCTAGTAAAAACAGCATGCGAAAGAGTTCCACGTAAAAATAGCTATGGATTAAAAACAAAAAGAAGGTAAACACACAAAATCGAGCATAGGGTTTAGCTTGGATGCAGGCAGAAAAAGACTATTTGGTGGGATATTGTCAAAGTTCTAGTTTCCTGTTTGGTGGTAAATTATTATATTATTAAAACAAAAATTTATTTTTTTAAACGCTGTGTAATCAGAAATGATGATACTAGCTCACAAAACAAGGATTATGATTAATCTAGTTTTAGATTAAGTGAGATCCAAAAAGTAAAATTCATGATTTGCAAGAAAGAAAGAATAGCAGAAGTACTAAAATCCTTGAAAAGACAAGAGAATACAGGGCAAACATAAAGTAGGCTTGTTTGTAAGTGAGAAAAAGTTACATTTTCTACTAATGATGGATCAAAGTATTCTCATACTTAGAACTGTAATTAAAAGAACAACTTCAGAGCAACTTAAAAGAGTAGTTAAATGGTAGAAGCATAAATTGTATGCTGCAAATAAATTAAATCTCTCAATGTCCTCACTGGTAAAACAAGATCGTTGGTGATGCACAAAGTCCACACTAGTTCTAAGCTCCCATACATCTGATGCATCTAAATGGGTCTTTTCTACAGTGTTCTTTCCAAATAGCTAAGTTACCTTGACCACGGTGAGTGGGGAACAGAAACATCACTCTAGGTGGTCTACATGGGCCAATAGTATTCTCATATGAATATATTAACAAATATGGAATAAAAAGCAACTTAATGTCCCTAGATATCAGATAAACAAGTTTTCAAATGGAAATGATATCTAAGATATGAGAATTTAGGAGAAAAATATTTTCTCTTCCCTCTGGAAGATTGTTGTTTGTTGTTGTTATGTGTCCTTGAGTCAGACCCGACTCATAGCTACCTCTCCTTGGGTTTCAGAGGCAGTATCACTATGGAAGTAGATTGCCCTGTCTTTCTTCTGAGGAGTGCCTGGTGGGTTTGAACCACCAGTCTTCTAGTTAGCAGTCAAGTGCCTTAGGCACTACACTACCAGAGCTCCCTTCTGGAAGATTAGTCTACAATAATAGTGACATGACTAACTGATGATGAAAGACTATTAAAAATCATTTCAGAAGGATTTTACAAGAAAAAAAAAAAAAAAGGTACAAAATGGACTAGGAAAAGTTAGGGCTTAGATCATTTTTTTTCTGTAATTACAGTTCAATATTAGTTTCTTCCATAAACACTTATTAATTAGAAATAAGAAAAGAGAAATTATTGGAAAATTGAGCTGCAGCACAGCTAAGATGCAAATAACAGCTGGAGTGTCGGTGAGGTAACCTTGTTCCTTGGCACCAATTCTGTTATTCATTTAGGAATGTCATCTAAAATGTTGTTAATTAGCTCCTAATGGGGTATGGACTCACTGCATTGCACAAATTACTTCACATGATGGTGAATCTATGTTCCAAACTCAAGATAGCATGTGGTCTAATGATCACATCAGGACCTCAGGAGGAGTCTACATCTTAATTAGGAAAAAAACAAACAAACAAACAAACAAAAAAAAACCCAAGTCTTTAAGACAAAACCATAATCAAATAGGGTGTGAGAATTGGAAGTAAATTTTTCAAAATTTCTCATTGTATAAATGAGAAAATGAAGGTCTACCATGGTCTAGCTTGACCTTATTCATTTAATTTGGTGTGATCTAGGATTTAAAGGTGGCATAGTGCCTAACTGGCGAAGAACAAGGCTCCGGGAATTGATGGCATACCGATTGAGATATTTCAACAAACAGATGCCCCATTGGAGGCACTCACTCAGTTATG
>NW_006921593.1:30766809-30772323 GCF_000298275.1 Orycteropus afer afer
GGCAGTGAGTTTGGTTTTTGGTTAGGATTTAAAGTTCTAATTCCTTGTCTGTCTTATAATTACTACACAGAAAACAACACACCACTATAAATACTTGCCTCAATTCAGAATCCTTACATAGCTAAGATTCTAAAGATGTGACAATCACATCTCCCCATCCCCACTCCTACCAATCACCAAAAAAACATCATAGGCAATGCTGAAGCTTAACCTGGTTTTCACACATTATTGTCTAAGAGTCTCTCTTCAAAGAAAGTGGCTGTCATTTTTGAAAATGCTAATTATATCAGAAGCAACCAATGTTAGTCATAGTGGTGTGAAGCATCAACAGAATTGTAAAGTCAAATCCATATAATCAGGTTAGGCTTCAGACATGTTTTCTTCTCAAATGAAGAACCAACAATTCTATGTACATATTATGGGGGAGAAACAAAAGATGAGTTTCTAATTCTTTCTCATCCTGCCTCATCATTCCTAATCTATAAATTCATACAATCCCATACAGAATAATTGTTTTTAATTACTAGTCGTATCAAAGTACTCAATTTTATTTTCTCTTCCCCAATGCCATCTGAATCTTTAAAGACCATAACATTGGAAGAACTGGGAGGGGTTACATCAAGGAAAAGCATGACCATTTCTGATGAGAAGGCTTCTAATCTTTCCCTTACCCTAACTTTATTTAGAATGATGTATATTATAGCATCTTGAGCTTTATGAAACCTCAAGGTCTAGATTTTACATAATGTAAAGTGTTTGGGGCAGTGAAGCCATTCTAACCCTTTTAATTCATCCCTTTAAATTATGATGTCCAGATAAAATGGCTATTTTGAAATTATATTTAGTGCCAGTGTTTTGTTACTATATTTTAGTTTTTGCACATGGATTACTGATTATTATGCTATATTTTAGCTTCTTGTAGTTTTTTGCCTTTTTTTCCCTCTTTTGAATTCCACATAAGATGATCCATAATTTTTATCCAAATTAACGGAATAGATTGTTTAAAAAATAAACTGGCTGTTATTCCACAGATGTCCAATAATGTCTCCAAAGAACTAAATAAATTCTTTAGTAGATTTAAAAATATGTGGTAGATAAAATATAATGTTTAAATTTAGTCTTTTTTACCTTTTGTTCCCAATCATTTTGAAGAGAAGACAATGGTTTATTTCCCTAAAGCACTTTTATTCCAACAAGAGTTTGGCTTCCAGCCACAACAAGAAGGTGAGCACAATTTCAGTTTTGGATCCTTTCTCTAAGTAAAGTGGAGTTAATGTGAAGTCTAGCCCAACAACTAGAATAAATGTGTGAGAAACCCCTAGGACATTGAAAGCAGATGGGGTCCAACTTAAGGGAAAATTGGTGGCAAAGAACAGTGAAAAGATAAGGAAAAAAGAGAAGAGGTTGGAAGCAGGGTGACGTTGCCACTCTTCAACTGTCCTAGAGAACCATGCCCAGACACTTCCACCTGAGGACACTGGGGCAGAATTATACAGTAGTATAATTAAGCTGTAGTCTCTATCACTGGGTATGGAGATGTCGGCAAGTGTAAATGGGCTAGACCAGGGTGTAAAGGATTCCTAACCAAACTCACTCATCTCCTTGAAGCTCTACTGCCTAGGGGTTTTGCTGCAGCTGTGCTATTGGCTGAAACCAGCACCTCCGCTCAGAAGCAGAAGAAAAACATGGGGTACTGACAGAGTTTGAGAGGTGGTGTCAGAACTGAGGTGAGGAATAGTGCTGATTGTTGTATACTTTCCTGAACATTCCTTCATGACCCCTCGAGCAACTGTAAAGGAGGACAATGGAGCCTAGGGCAGAGCAGTTCCTGGGACTAAGTGGTGAGGTGGTATGGGGTGGGGGCAGGAGGATCAAGGGGAGAAGGGCAATAGTCTCAGAGTTCAGAGGTCAGAAGTGGAATCAGCCAAGAGTTCCCATGCTGCACCGGTGAAATACCACCAGGCTGTGTTCTTCCAAGGTCCTCCACCCAAGCAGAGGCAGGGAGGAGTCTGGGAGAAATAAAGATGAGTTTGTTAAACAAGAATTAACAAAGAGTCACAGACGCCGTGAAAGCAATGAGACCACATACCACAGGAAGTGTGCCTAATAGAAAAGACAGGCCAACGGTCTAAAAAAGCGCAGTCAAGGCCCTTGCGCAGATGAGAGTAACATTACTAGGTGATTGTGAAGAACTGGAAATATTCAACATGAAAATGAAACGTTGAAGTAAAACCTCAAGAAATGCAGCTCAAAGGATTAAAAAAGAAAAAAATCAGTGAGTTGGAAATCCACCCTGCAAAAAGTATAAAATCAAAATGATGAAAAATGTAAAATTAAAATGTAAAGGACGTGGGGCTAGAAGGCAGACTACCAACATTTCTCTGCAGGTTCCCAAACATGAGCGCTCCAAGTAGCCTAGAAGGGAGGAAGGACCATATATATGAGTGGGAGACGGAGGTGAAGAGAAAACAAAAACAAACCTATCCTCCTAAAATGAGCCTTCCAGCTACAATTGGAAGAGCAATTCCCTAAGAACAAAACCCATACATTGTGTAAATAGATACACAAAGCTTTCAAACTTTTTTGAGGCTGTTGAAGTGGACAGTGAAGGCATAAGAACAACTGAGAACATTTTGAACGAGAGACATTTTGAGGGTGTCCTAGTTTCAAATCATCCCCTAGTAGACTCTGAGATTAGAATCTGAGGGAAAGCAGTTCATTTGGCAGATGATCCTTGAAAGCACCCGTGGGAAGGGGGGAAGGGAGACAGGAAGGGCTGGACGCCAGAAGGTGTTGAGTCAATGATCAGGCACCATGGCTGGCACCTGACGCTCAGTGCTACTCAGAATTTCTGGGAGTGAGTTTGAACATGCCTCAGAGACCTCTCCTCTGAGGGCCAAGGAGTTGAGGCATCTCTCCATCAAAGTTCATGCGTTATTAGTTAAGGGACACTCCACAGGCTGCTCCCTGCAGTTTTTGCTTGTTTTGATCAGAGGCTGTGCATATTCCCTTGGCCAGAGAACACCCTCAGTAGGGGTCACAAGAGTTTGCAGCATGGGGTGGGGGTGTACACAAACGGGTGTTACTACAAAGAGTGAAAAAAAAAAAAACCCACTGCCCTTGAGTCATATCCACCTCATAGCGACCCCTCCTTGGGTTTCCGAGGCAGTATCACTACAGAAATAGGTTGCCTAACCTTCCTTCTGAGGAGTGGCTGGTGGGTTTGAACAGCCAGCCTTCTGGTTAGCAGTCAAATGGCTTAGGCACTACGCTACCAGAACTCCTACTACAAAGAGTAGAGGGAATAAACCAAACAAGAACAGGTGGAAATGACTTAAAGAAATCTTGAAATTAAAAAAAATAAAAAAATAGGTATTGCAGAAATATTTAGTTATGCAGTAATAGTAATATATTTTTACCAAGAAAACCAGAATACAGATGTATGGTCACACTCATAATCACACTAGGTGAAGATCTAAAACAATTGAATTGAACCTACTTTTCATTCTGCAAATTGTTTACAAAATATTTTGTGCATGTGGCCTGTTGGAAAAATTGGTTTCAAAATATTTGTATGTTTAGAGCCAAGTCAACTTTCATTTAGAGTAAGCTGATTAAATGCACACACACACACACTTCATAACCAAGAAAAATATAGATCTTAAAAACAACTGAAAATATTTACTCAACTTTGGAAAAGTTTAATCTCAAATAAATGTCTTGTTTCAGAGAGAAAATGTTTATTTTGGCAGCAAAGCTTCCGGCCTTCGGGAGTTTTGGAAATAAAGAGTCCACTGACACAAAGACTTTAGTCTCAGACCTGTCCGTTCTCCTTTGCTGTCTGTGGCCAGTGCTGCCATCAGTCACCTGGTATCAAGCCCTGTAGTCACATGGGAGTAGTCCCTGGGTGGTGCGCACGGTCGCCAGCTGCTCCCCGAAAGGTTGGAGGTTGGTGTGTACACAGAGGTACCTTGAAAGAAAGGCAGGTGATCTACACCCAAGAAATCAACACTGAAAAGCCATTGGATCCCAGTCATGCTCCGACACATATGGGGTCGCCATGTGTTGACGTCGACTCACTGGCAGCTGTTAGTCATTTAGAGAGAAAGACAAAGATGAATACTTCCACCACTGACCTCATAATCTCAGACATATGCCACATGAGTGACTAAATGACAGTTGAGAAAGTACACACGCTGCCATTCTGCATTGTTGGGAGGCATTCAGGCCTTTGCAGCAAGTTGTTGTTGTTGTTGTTGTTGTTGTTAGGTGCCGTCAAGTCAGCTCTAACTCACAGCAACCCTATGTACAACAGAACAAAACACTGCCTGGTCCTCTGCTAGCGCACAATCCTTGCTATACCTGAGTGCATCATTGCAGCCACCGTGTCAATCCATCTCATTGAGAGCCTTCCCCTTTTTCTCTGACCCTCCACTTTACCCACCAGCCACTCCTCGGAAGGAAGGTTGGGCAATCTACTTCCGTAGTGATACTGCCTCGGAAACCCAAGGAGGGGTCGCTATGAGTCGGGTCCGACTCAACAGCACACAACAACAACAACCACTTTACCAAGAATGATATCCTCCAGGGAATGGTCTCCAAATTGTAAACTGTGGTGAAGGGATTACAAGGGCCAGGATCAAGCCTCTCTTTTGGCAATACTTCATAGTGGCGCTGATTTTTTTTGGGGGGGGGCGGTTCAGAAAATTTCAAAACTTTTCAGAAATTTCAAAAGAAGGTTTTATGTCTATTCATAGTCACATAACAAATATTCTAGGAATGAGATAGGCTTTTTTTTTTTTCCCCTGAAGGAATGACATAATTTAAATCTTTCGTCAATAATATCGGTGAGGCTTAGCAATTTCCTAAAGCCTGCTACAGGAGCTCTGGTGGTGTAGTGCCTAAGGCATTTGACTGCTAACCAGAAGGCTGGCAGTTCAAACTCACCAGCCACTCCTATTTCTGTAGTGATACTGCCTCGAAAACCCAAGGAGGAGTCGCTGTGAGCCAGGACCGTCTGGATGGCACATAACAACAAGAAAACCCGTTATAACTGTGGGAGGTTTAAATCTTTCTAAGAACTTAGTGAAAGAGGCACAGCCCGTGGCATCCCCACCTGTGGAGAGAGAAGACCATTTCCGGGAGTGCTGGGGCTTTAAAAAAAAGACAACTACACAGAGAGCTGGGGTAGTTTCCAGTAGATCCGTGAGCACTTCCGACTCCAGTGAGTTGGAACCATGACAGTTAATGCTGTAATGCTATCTCCTGGCACACAGAACTCCGCTGCCCCTAAATTCCCACTATCAGTGTGCACGGGCTGCCCATTGTGGAAATGGCACATTTCTTATTAGTTGTGGACATGCACATTTCACTAACATCAATGAATTAAAAAGACATAAGATGACTCACTGTGATCACTCTAGGTTGTTGTTGTTAGTTGTTGTTAAGTGCCGTAGAGTCGTTTCTGACTCATAGCGACCCCATGCACAGCAGAACGAAACACTGCCCGATCCT
>NW_006921593.1:30773288-30784217 GCF_000298275.1 Orycteropus afer afer
ACATCCGATTAAAAATTAGACTGGTTCATTAGATTTGGGGAAAAAATAAGAAAGGGAAACAATGATCAGATTCACTGTTATTTGGATGGTGTGTGTGTGTGTGTGTGTGTGTGTGTTTTAAAGCCTTTAAAGTATTTAGCATAACTTAAATCTGCACTCATTTAAATATTGATCTTTCCAAAAGTAAACTTAAAATGTAACTCTGAATTTGATCTTAAATTTTCATCCATTTTTATTTCTTAGTGTGTGGACCTAGTTCCATGCTTTCCAACTTGCCATATTCGGCATACACTTGAAGGAGCTGTTTCCCTCACCTGCACCACGTTGCCCATCCTCAAAGCAACATAAGCAACATTCTGTAAATCAGAGAGATGACTGCTGTCCCTAGCCAAGTCATTCAGTGACCACAATAGTATTCCTAGGCAGTTTATAGGTGAGCCACAATGGCTGCTTAATGACAAAAGGCAGCCCTCAACCAGAAGTCAAGAGAGAGAGATGGGAAATCTTCAAATGTTTCATGGCAGCAGAGTGAAAAATCTTATAGTGGCACCTCATTAAATCAGCAGAACCTCAATCTTTTCTTTAACTCTGCAGTAACTGATGGAGGGAGCAGGACACTGAGAAGAGAAAAAGACTATAAGCCTTTATAGCTCCCCATGTCTCCATGGCTCTCCCTGCCAAGGCCCTGGGAGTGAGTGGCTGAGGCTGGAAAATTTCTGAAGATGTGGTTACCAATGTGGGCATCTGTGGCCCTTGACTGACAAGCTGAGGAACCTCGATTGTGATGGCCATGTTTGCATCCAATATGTGCAAGTGAAACTTACTATGCTGTTGATGTTCACATTTTAGCTACTGCCTTTTTTCCTTAGTTTCTTTCCCCAGTTGATACCACTTGCTCTATTTGGGCAGTGGTTAAGCACTCAGCTGCTTACTGAAAAGTCATTGAAATGCAGTTCAAACCCATTAGCATCTCAGTGGGAGAAAGATGTGGCAATCTGTTTCCATAAAGATTTACAGCCTTAGAACCCTATGAGGCATCCACTTTGTCCTAGATGGTCACTATGAGTCAGAATCAACTCAAGGACAATGAGTTTGCATTTTTGATTTACTCTTTCTTCCTTAGTCTTAATGCCAACTCTTGGGAGTGATAAGAGAAATTGATTAAATATTTTTATTTAAAAATATTTCCAAGGTATTTTTAACTTCAAATATATATTAGAGAATAAGATTTAACAAGTTGGTACATTAATTTGATGAAATTATACTTGGTTTAGGAACTCTAGTAACATAGTGCCTAAGGCACTTGACTGCTAACCAGAAGGCTGGTGGTTCAAACCCACCAGCCAATCCTCGGAAGGAAGGTTGGCAATCTACTTCCATAGTGATACCGCCTTGGAAACCCAAGGAGGGGTCGCTATGAGTCGGGTCTGACCCGATGGCACATAACAACAACAACAACAACAACAACAATACTTGGTTTATTGAACAAAGAGAAAGATAAAATCTACAAGTTTGAAAAAAGGGGAGGGAGTTCAAAATACATCATCAAAAATGTGGATGAAATTTTTCTTGTTCTCCCTGGAGTAAAGCTATAAGCTTTATGCAATATAAGCATGAACTTGGAACTTCATGAGGTCCCACAACTCAAAATGCTTCAACCCCACATATAATGATTATGAATGACATCAATGGGCCTCATGACTGAGCATTGTTGAATGTCTCACGGTCGATTCATCCTGCACTTCCAGAACTTGTAGATACAGATGGAGATATGACAGTGTCTCATTCTGCCCTACAGAAGGTCACTGTGACTAGGAACTGACTCAACAGCACCCAACAGCAACAAAAACATGAGTATAGATCTGTAATTTCACAGAGCACATAGACTATTGTGGGTTCTTTTAAAGACTGCACACCTTTGACTGCTCGTTACAGCTGGAAAGAAAGACACACACACATTTGCTTCATGACACATTCTTATTGCTTCTTGGTGTTTGAAATCCCAGGATTACACAGTCTTTCGTAGGATCGTTTTTTAAATTATTTCCATGATATCCCTACTGCTAGCTCTACTCTTTGCTGACATACAGAATCCACTGATTTCTGTCTTAGGGAAGATCGAATGCTTTAAAACAAGAGCAGTGATTCTAGAATCTTTTGACCATTTTGATCAAAGTTGTTTTTTGAGAAAGAAATATGGTCTTTATATTTTTTGAAAAGAGCCATAATAACCAGAAAAAAATGAAATCACTTTGAAAGAACTAAATAAAGCACATGGACTCCTGCAACCACTTTACCATTTAGCAAAAGTCAACCTTGCTGTCTGGTTCAGTGTAACGCAGCCTAAGCACCCCATCTTCCAAAGCTTTTGCTACCCAGTGGATGTTACTGCCTTCAGATCCCTTTGTGAATAATCATATTGCAATAATAGCTGGATCTGAGTCCCTTGTTGATCACACATACTTCAAGATCAACAGAATGTCAGTTTGGCAAAAAGTGCCTTTCAAAATCTGAGCTCAAAAGGAAATCTTTTACTCTAGGACCTAGGAGTCACTCAGTATCCTAGATGTTAGAAAAATATACATATTGTACTTTGATATTAAAGAATATGATTAAATGCACAAATTTGAACATCTCTACTACATACATGACTCAATAGGGCTTTTGTATCAGAACTTCTGAATGTAAATAGCCTAGCAATTCTCTGTCCCTCTGCTCTGACCATAGCCATGGGTATTTGCAGTGGGAGATGGTTCAAACCAATTGCTATTGAATTGATTCCATCTCATAGCAACCCCATAGGACAGAGTTGCATTGGCTGTGGTGTCCCATAGGGTTTCCACAGATGTAATATTTATGGAAGCAGACTACCTCATCTGTCTCCTGCAGAATAGTTGGTGTATTTGAACTGCTGACCTTTTGGTTAGCAGCTGAACTCTTGCTGAGTTCTTAACCACTGTGCCACCAGGGCTTCTTAAGGGTTAGTTGTTGTTGTTGTTAGTTGCCATTGAGTTGGCTCCAACTTATAGTGACCCTATGTACAACAGAACAAAACAATGCCCTGCCCTGTGCCCTCCTCACAATTGTGATTGAGCTCATCGTTGTAGCCACTATGTCAATCCACCTCGTTGAGGGCCTTCCCCTTTTTCACTGACCCTCTACTTTACCAAGCATGATATCGTTCTCTATGGACTGGTCCCTTCTAACAACATGACCAAAGTAGATGAGATGAAGTCTAGCCATTCTTGCTTCTAAGGAGCATTCTGGCTATTTCTTCCAAGGTAGATTTTTTGTTGTTGTTGTTGTTCTGGCAGTCCATGGTATTTTCAATATTCTTCGCCAACGCCAACCAACAGTTGGTTCAAATGCATCAATTCTTCTTTAGTCTTCCTTATTCATTGTTCAGCTTTCACAGGAATATGGGACTATGGAAAATACCATGGCTTGAGTCAGGTGCACCTTAGTCTTCAAGTGACGTCTTTACTCTAACACTTTTAAAAAGTCTTTGGCAGCAAAGTTGCCCAACATGCCACATTGTTTAATTTCTTGACTGTTGCTTCCATGAGTATTGACTGTGGTAGTTAGAGGGAAATAAATAAGAAAAGATAATAACTAGGCCAATGTAGAAATAGCTATGTGCCCAGACGTTGATTTCAAGTCCCTACACTGAGTTCTCTATGCTTGGAATTGGGAATGAATCAAACTCTACAGTTGGAGTGTTAGGAACACATTGTTTCTGGCCAGGCTCCATTTGTAAATGATAATAATTTATTTGTTTTTATTGTGCTTTGGGTGCAAATTTACAGAGCAGAATTTGCTTTATATTTGACAGTTCATGTACATTTGGTTTCACTCCCTGATAATAATTTCTATGAATAGCTGCTACTGTGAACAAGGTTTTCATGATGTATCTGGAGTACAGAATAAATGTTGACTAACCATCAATATTTCCTCTGCAATGCAGTCCAACTTGACTCAAATAAGGGGACTCACTTTCAGACTCAGAATAAGGAATAGCATTCATAAAGACTTTATATTCATACCTAGAAATCTTTGTTGTCCAGCAACTATTATTTGGCATTAACTGAGGTGTCAATCACAGCTGACGTCCTTCATTCGCAATATCTGTTGCAGAAAGAATTCTATATCACTACTGAATTTAGTGACCATATCAAGAATAGAGATGATGCATCGAACGTTGATGACTGAAGGCCAGATGAGTTGTGGAATGAAATCAAGGACATTATACATGAAGAAAGCAAAAGGTCATTACAAAGACAGGAAAGAAAGAAAAGACAAAATGGATGTCAGAAGAGACTCTCAAACTTGCCCTTGAACACAGAGGAGCTAAAGTAAACATAAGAAATGACAAAATAAAGGAGCTAATCACAAGGTTTTGAAGGGGAGCTGGAGAAGACAAAGTAAATTATTATACTGAAATGTGCAAAGATCTGGAGTTAGAAAACCCAAAGGGAAAAACATACTTGTCATTTCTCAAGCCGAAATAAATGAAGAAAAAAATTCAAGCCCTGACTTGCAATATTGAAGGATTTTATGGGCACAATATTGAATGATGCAAGAAGAAGCATTGAAAGAAGATGGAAGGTATACACCGAGTCACTGTTCCAAAAAGAACTGGCTGATGTTCAACTGTTTTAGAGGGGAGTATATGATCAAGACACTGATATTGATATTGAAAGAAGAAGTTCAAGCTGCACTGAAGTCATTAACAAATAACATGGTTCTAGG
Source organism: Orycteropus afer afer (assembly GCF_000298275.1). NCBI lineage: Eukaryota > Metazoa > Chordata > Mammalia > Tubulidentata > Orycteropodidae > Orycteropus > Orycteropus afer. Next base: position 30,778,038 of record NW_006921593.1, read on the forward strand.
AACTAACAGAATACAAATTGAGATGTTTCGACAAACAGATGTAACACTGGAAGCACTCACTTGTCTGTGCCAACTCGCTAGAAGAGATCCATATTTGTGCCCATCCCAAAGAAAAGTAATCCAAAGGAATGTGGCAATTATCAAACAATATTATTAATATAACACAAAAGTAAAATTATGCTGAAGATAATTTTTAAATGTCTGCAGAAGTACATCAATAGGGAACTGTCAGAAATTCAAGGTGGATTCAGAAGAGGATGTAGAGTGAGGGATATCTTTGCTGATATCAGATGGATCTTCACCGAAAGCAGAAAATACCAAAAAGATGTTTTTTCATGTTTGATTGGCTATTCAAAGACATTCAACCATGTGGATCATAATAAATTATGGAGAATGGGAATCCTAGAACACTCAGTCATGCTCATGTAGAAACTGTACATAGACTGAGAGGCTATTGTTCAAACAGAACAAGGGGATACTGCATGTTTTCAAATTAGGAAAGGTGTACCCTAGTACATATAATTTTAGCATAATTATTCAATCTGTATGCTGAGCAAATAATCTGAGAAGCTGGACTATATGAAGAAGAATGTGGCATCAGGATTGGAGGAAGATTCATTAACAACCTGTAATATGCTGCTGACACAACCTTGCTTGCTGAAAGTGAAGAGGGCTTGGAGTGCTTTATAAGTGAAGATCAAAGAGTGTAGCCTTCAAAATGGATTACATTTCAACATAAAGAAAACAAATATCTTCACATCTGACTAATCAGCAATATCATGAAAAACAGAAAAAAGACTGACGTTGGCACATATCCCATTTGACTTGGATCCACAATCAACACCCATGGAAGCAGTAGTAAGAAATCAAATAACGTACTGCAATTGGCAAATCTGCTGCAAAAGACCTTTTTAAAGTGTGAAAAACCAAAGATTTCACTTTGAGGATGAAGGTGCACCTGACCTACACCAAGTGTTTTGGTTCTCTAGGGCTTCTCTAACAGAAAATACCACAAATGGGCAGTTTTAAACGAACAGGGATTTGTTTTCTTACAGTTTAGGAGGCAAGAAGTCCGAGTTCAAAGTATCATCTCTAGGGGCTGGGTGAAAGCCCCTCAACCTTAGGCTTCAGCTCTGCCTCTTGCTCCTGGCCCACTGGAGCTGGAAGTGTCTCTTCACTCAGGCAGCTGCTGACTGCTGAGGCTGACAAAACCAAGGCCAACAAATGAAACGGCACAGTCCCACAATTACCAAACAACACGGCAGACCACTAGTTCAAGTCCAGAGACAGTCCCAAGATCCTCAGGGAACATGGCAGGCTGCTGAACAAAGACAGCTACGTGCAGAATCCAAGCACACCGAAAAGCTGCAGAGACCTTTTTCCAAACTTCTCCTTATGTACTGGAAGCAGACCACATCCCTAAGGCAGCTACTCAGCAGCTCACAGTAGATTCCACCATGGAGTTGATTACCAGTCTCATCATGGGGAATCACTACATCCAGCTGACCAGCTACTCAAAACCAGGCCCAGCCAAGGTGACACATGATCTTAACTAGCACACCATGGTATTTTCAATTGCCTCTTAAGACGCAAAAGCTGGACAATGGATAAGGAAGACCAAAGAAGAATTAATGCTTTTGACTTAAGGTGTTGGCCAAGAATATTGAATATACCATGGATGGCCGGATGAATGAACAAATCTATCTTGGAGGGAGTATAGCCAGAATGCTCCTTAGAAATGATAAGACTTCATCTCACATACTCTGCATGAGTTATCAGGAGGACCCGGTCATTGGAGAAGGACATCATGCTTGGTAAACTGGAGAGTCAGTGAAAAGAGGAAGAACTTCATGAGATGCATGGACACAGAGGCTGCAAGAGAAGGCTCAAGCATAGCACTAACCATGAGGATGGTGCAGGACCAGATAGTGCTGAATATAGGGTCGCCAGGAGCTGGAACCAACTTGACGGCACCTAACAATAATGACATAGCCCTGCTAGCAAGGCCCTCTGTCCAACCATGATCTTCAGGGAGCCAAGGCAGCTCTTCATACACAATTAGTGTGAACGGTGATGCTCAGAAAAAGGGGCTGCTTTTCAAACCCTCACCTGGCTGTTTTCCAAGACTTACTTCCAGCTAGGATCATTATTTTTGGTAAGTTAAGTTCTCAGTTCCAATATAAGTATGACTATATTTCTGGTAGGGAGGTAGGGAAATGTGACTTGTGTTGCATTTTGATGTTCACTTTCCCTGCTGAACAATTAAGTCTTGTTTAGCACATTATAAAAGCCACAGGGATTTGCATGCACTGCACAGTGTTTCAGTTACTACACTTAAGTGGACACTACATAAGGTGTACATATACATATATATTATACACACTTTTGTATGTGTGTATGTGTATATATGTGCACGTGCATATATATACATGATATAGATGTACATATATGTGTATGTGCATATATATATACATGCACACACATGCATATATAGATGTGTGTGTGTGTAATAAGTGGATGATATTGAAACCTTGGAAATTAGTTGCTCACGAGTTTGGGGTTCTATTTTGGATGATCAAACATGTTTCTCCATATAAACCCTTAAAAAAAGAAGTAAGACATAATACCAGGTGATTCACTAAACTCACGCTTTATGACTCAGGTAGCTGTGGGCCTGGGGATTTTCCCAGGAGGAAAAAAAAAAAGCCTGTTTTAATGTCAAGGTAGCAACTGTTCACCAAATCCATGTGTTTCGCATCTGCAGTCCTCTAGAAAAGAGTCAGAGATTTCGTCATGGTGTTTAGCAGTTATTTTTGGTGTGCTGTTTTTGTTTAACTCTTCCCTTTGTTGTTAAGATGAAAGAGGTTGTTGGTACCTTCCTCAACATGGTTCATAATTAAATCAACTGCTGTCTAATTATATGCAATATCAGGCACCCTTCTTAACTATGCCACATAGACTAAATCAATTATGGAAACATAGTCAACATTACTGTACATCCAAAAAAATAAATAAATAAATAAAAGGGGGGCCTGCTGGCCCCAGCCCAAATCATTCAGTGACTATGACAGTGTTCCTAGGCATTTTACACGAAGGATTGCAATGGCCACTTATGCATCAAAAACTATATTCCTGGTACCACCATGTAACCCTGGATGCAGAAGTGAATTCCCCAACCATACAATCAGATGGAAATGAGCACTTGGAAGGACAGGTGCAGAAAAGAGCACTTCTTGTCAGGCTTGTGATAAGGAGCAACAGCAGCAAAGGAACACAGGTATAAGTACCTTGTAGTAACTGCACAGAAGGAGATTTTGAAAAGATTTCAGGGAACAAGATATTTTACATAAGACTGGTATTACGGTTGTTGTTGTTGTTGTTATGTGCCGTTGAGTCAAACCCGACTCATAGCGACCCCTCCTTGGGTTTCCGAGGCAGTATCACTACGGAAGTAGGATTGCCCAACCTTCCTTCCGAGGAGTGGCTGGTGGGTTTGAACCGCCAGCCGTCTGGTTAGCAGGCAAGTGTCTTAGCCACTATGCTACCAGAGCTCCCCCGGTACCAATAAAAATTAATGTTGTTGTTGTTGTTGTTATGTGCTGTCGAGTCAAACCCAACTTAATTAATTAATAAGATGACCTTAATATGCTCGTTATTTAGTGATATTATGGGCTCTACATTGTTTTATTTGAGAGAATGTGGTTTATCTCCTGTTCTAGATTCACTCTTACCTCCCATCCCATTACCTCCCATCCCATTACCCTACTTTTCCCATAGAGTTCTCAGCTCTCAAGTCCTCTATCCTGGAGCAGGTAAAAGAAAGCCAAATTTAACTGGCAGACAGAGACCAGTGTGCCATTTAGGTGACCCTATGGGGGGCAAATGATTTGTGCTCAACTACTAACCAAAACGACGGCAAATAACAACAACAACAACAACTAACCAAAAGGTTGGTGGTTCTCAATTTGAGAGCACAGCTCTTTGTTTAGACCAGCATTGACTAACACGTGCCCAGTGAATGCTGGGATTGTGAGTAGTCGGGCTTGAGATATGCAGAGAAGGGTCAAATTCACCTAGGATTGGAATGCTTCCTATGAAAACAAAGAGACTGCATGATATCTTAATGACTTTTTCATACTTATTACATGTTGAAATGATAACATTTAAAATACATTTATTTGAATAAATTAAATTATTAAGATTACTTTTATCTGTTTCTTTTTATTTTTTTTTAATGTTACTACTGTTATGTTATGTGCCCTCAAGTTGGCCCCGACTCATAGCCACCCCTCCTTGGGTTTCTGAGGCGGTATCACTACGGAAGTAGATTGTCCAACCTTCCTTCCAAGGAGTGGCTGGTGGGTTTGAACCGCTAGCTTTCTGGTTAGCAGTCAAGTGCCTTAGGCACTATGCTACCAGAGCTCCTAATGCTACTACTAGAACATTCAAATTGACCTATGTGGCACGTGTATTTGTTTTGGTCAGGGCTGGTTGGATCCATACTTCATTGTGACCCCTCTCAGTCCAATGCTTTTCATTAGTTTTTCAACCTTCCAGGAGCATCTTTTACAAAGTGCATCACACATTAGTGAGGTTAATGCCAGTGCCAGCTCAAACCGCGTCAGTACGCAGTGATTGTCAGGCAGTTGTTCATCCTCAATGCCCTTTCATCTGCCAGAGGAAAGAATTTCAGTGCTTCTTGTTTGATTCATTATTTAGTTGCTTATCCATTCAGGAAACCATTCAAGAAAATAATCTTCTGTCAAGTTTTCCTGCTCTTGAATTATTTTCTTCTTATTTTTCTAAATTGCCGTACAATTAGAGATAATACATTTGCCATTTCAACATATCTCTTGTGTACAATTTAGTGAGACCCATTACATCAGTCATCTCATACAACCATCACCAATACCCATTGTCAAGTTTCCCATCACCATAAACAGAAACTCACTGCGGCCTGAACAATGGTTTCTCCTTCTCCCGCTCCCTCCCTCTCCTGCTAACCACTATTCAGTTTCCTCTCTATGCATGTATTTATTCTAAGTGTTTCATATTAGTGAGATCAGACAGTAGTTGTCCTTGTATACCTGGCTTATTGCACTCAGCATAATGTTTTCAAGGTGCCTCCACGTTCTGGCATACATCAAGACTTTCTCTATATTGTTGTTGTTAGGTGTCATTGAGTCAGCTCTGATTTGTAGCCACCCTATGCACAACAGAATGAAACACTGCCTGCTCCTGTGCCAACCTCACAATCCTTGCCCACCACTGCAGCCACTGTGTCAATCCATCTCATTGAGGGCCTTCCCCTTTTTCATTGACCCTCCACTTTACCAAGCATGTTGTCCTTCTCCAGGGAATGGTCCCTTCTGACAACATGACTGAAGTAGGTGAGATGAAATCTGCCCATTCTCATGTACATGCCACGTTCTGTATATCTCTTGATGGACATTTGAGTTGTTTCTACACTTTGGCTATTGTGAATAGTGTTGCAGTGAAGACTACTGTCCAGCCATCTGCCAGCATTGCCGCTTTCAAGTCTCTTGGGTACAATCTTTACAATGGAATATTATCTTGATATATAATTTTAAATCTTCATTATAACAAGATAAAGTGAGGGCACTAAAAGTGTCTAGGAGTTGTGGTAAGGGGATGTGTCATTTACAAATAAGTGAGAAACAAACTACCATCAGACTTTCTGCCTACAGCCTCAGATGCTTGATGACAGCTAAACCACGTCAATAAAATCTCACAGAATATAATTTCTAATGAAAAATTCATATCTTGTGGAAATATCCTCCATTTGTGAAGGTTGAAAAAACCCAAGAGCACATCGTCATATCTACAAGGATAGAAAATGCTTGTTCCATTTTATAAGGAAGTTACTTGAGCTACTCCAAGTAACTACTTCAGGTTTACTTCAGCTAAAAAAGATGATATAACAGAAGAAAAGGGAGGCATGGGTCCAAAGATTCAGGGGTCCAACCCAGGAGATCAATGAAGGGGAATCTGGAATGGTGTCATCCCAGATGGAGAGGACAGACAGCAACTGGAACTGAGGGAGAAAGGGCTTGGGGAAGGAATTTTCTAGGAATAAAGGAGCCCTGGTAGCGTAGTGCCTAAGGCACTTGCCTGCTAACCAGACGGCTGGCGGTTCAAACCCACCAGCCACTCCTCGGA
>NW_006921593.1:30784877-30802530 GCF_000298275.1 Orycteropus afer afer
GGGGGGCATAGAGAAGGAAATTAGAAGGCACCCGAGTTTCATGGTTCCTTGCTAGGAAGCACACTCGTACTCACTGCCTGTGGTCCACATTCTGTTCAATGGCTAGGGCAGTAAACCGTGTTTTACTTTCTTATTTTATTCCTTTGCTCACTCATGCAGTAAACTCTTCCCTCATTCTACCATCCTGTTATCAACGCACCTTCAGACTAGATACCACACAGCATGACACAGAAGGAGTGGTGCATTAAACCTGGTGGTTGGGCGAATTAGTTGATGGGAATCACTTCAGCACCACATTGATTTTCCTTCTTTAGGTGGCTTGCAAAATCATCACACCTGTGGCTAAATACTATTAAAGCCTTGTTCACTAACATCTTGATGTGTCTCCTGAAGCATAAAGCTTTTCCCTGTTCCTGGTTAGAGAGATTCCTGAGATATGCTAGGATCGAGAGCCTTGGAAACCCTGTGGGGCAGTTCTATCCTATAGGGTTGCTGTGAGTTGGAATCAACTCGATGGCAGTAGATTTGGGACAATAGTAAAGCATGCACTCCTTGTTGTTTAATGTTGATATTAAGGTGTTTAAGACTTTTCCTGCAGCCATTTCCCAGATGTTGCACTGATAATGGCAGATACATTTAGACGGTGGAGTACATTTAGACTCCTATCAAAGGTAGTCTGAAAAAAAATCAGTATCTTGGTGAAGAGAACAGCTGTAGCTAGGGAAAGGAGCCAACCATTTGGAAGAATTCCTACCTGCATTAAGCAAGGTAGTATGGTGAAGCGAAAACAAACAGGTGCCCATGAATAAGCTGCTTTAGCAGGGTATGTGGTACTGTATTCCATGTATAGCATAGACATGCTCAGAAGAAGAGGTTCCCACAAGAATGATGACTTGCTGCTGGCCATCACCAAGATAGCTCATGGTTTGCTGCTAACCTGGTGAATTGTGTGGTGCCTGACCCTCTACTCCGTCCAGGTCCAAGACACACTCAACTACTAAATCCTTAAGAGCCTGAACAATATAAAAGGAAATTTATTAATTTATAAGAATACACAGAATTGTCACTGAGTCAATGACACTGCAGGCCTGAACAGTAAGCTATAGAAATAATAATGATATAGGCTGATGTTAGGAGTAGGTCTCTGAGCAGAGAGTCAAGCTTGGGTCTTGTTTACTTTGCACATTGTATTATGCTCTGCTGGCCTGATACTTCACAGCAGAGACAGACTTGTCCACTCACACCCTGTGAGGAATTCTGGGCCACTGACTTCAATGGTGAAAATGCCATCTCATTGTTTCCCAACGGTGTTATCTTTTGTAACATATGAGTTCCAGCTGATTCCTTGTCTGGCCAACTAAAGCTCTCCCTTTCTACTTCCTATGTACAATTCCAAAAAACAAACCAACCCACTGCTGTCAAGTTGAACCTGACTCATAGCGACCCCTTCTTGGGTTTCCAGGGCAGTATCACTGTGGACTTTGATTGCGTAACCTTCCATCTTCTTCATTTTCTTCTCCAATACACTTTGATGTTAATCTCACCAAAGTGGAGAACTTCCCCTTTATCAACACCCATTCTATATTCTGTTACTTACACAGGCCACAAGGAGCTAGTTTTGGTGTATATTCCCAAGGTCTTTCAAAGTTTCTCTGAGACTTAGCTTTTATTTGTAGTACTTCTCTACTTTGGAAAGAGCTCTGGGGGTTTGGTGGGTAAGGCATTTGGCTGCAAACCACAAGGTCGGCAGTTCAAATCCACCAGCTGCTCGGTGGGTGGAAGAGGAGCCACAGAGATTTACAGCCTTGGAAACCCAATGGGGTCCCTATAAGATGGGATCAACTTGATGGTACTGTTCCCCCCCCCATCTTTTGGGTGTTAAAAAAGGGGAGAGGATGAAGCTGGAGAAAGAAAAAGTCAGTAATAGAAACACCACTGGACTCAAAAAAATCACTCTACCCTTTCTTCCAACCCTCCATTATTTTTGTCCTGGATTTATGTAACTCACTGTCTTTTCTCACAATGAGTTTTCTTAAAAATGCATAATGCCCATTGTTTCATCTTTATTTGAGTGATACCTACTGAAGTTAATCAAGATGTCATTGAGTAAAAAAAGAATTCTTACTACTTATGTGTCTTATGTATTACTTATATAATATTTAATTTAAAAGGCCTCAAGTGTCTCCCTTTTTAATGCATTAATTTCTCTCAAAAAAAATAAGTCTTTTCTCTTTTCAGACTTGGGACAATGAAAGAAATTGTAGGAAGAGTACTAAAACATTCTCTTCAAGATAAGGAAAGGAGCCCTGGTGACACAAAGCTTAAGCATTTTACTGCTAATCAGAAGGTTGGCAATTTGAACCCCCCTAAAAGCTTCATGGGAGAAAGACCTAGAGATATGCTCCCACAAAAATTACAACTTCAAAAAACCCTGTGAGCAGTTCCCAGGAGGTCAGTATAAGTTGAAAATTGACTTAACAGCATCTAACAACAAAGATAGGGAAGAGGCTTTAACCAGAGCTGAAACTGGGCTGTGGTCTCTGTTGCCACTCCAGAGTAATTGAAACTGAGCTGACTTTCAGTTGTGAAGAAGAACCAGGTGCATCCTGCTGCTCAGACAATTTTTAATATCTAGTTTTATATTTAATACCTAGCCCATGGGTTTTCAATAACTAAGGCATAAACGGATATGAAAAGCTACCATGTATGACTTTTTCTCTATTACTGGTATGGATTGAATTGTGTCCCCAAAATATATGTGACTTAACTCCTAAATTCTAAGCCAGTGGTTATAATCCTACTTGGGAATGTATTGTCTTTGCTTTGCTAATGAGACAGGATTAGTGTAGAGTGCGTCTTGAGTCAATCTTTTTTGAGATATAAAAGAGATCATCAAGCATGTGAGAAGCAGAGATGGGGGAAAAGAGATACCAAACCACAATGAGATCCCACTGGAGCAGAAGCTCAGAAGAGACAAGGCCCTTCCTCTAGAGCCAACAGAGAGCGAAAGCCTTCCCTTGGAGCTGGCACTCTGAATTCAGGAGCTCTGGTAGCGTAGTGCTTAAGGCACTTGACTGCTAATCAGAAGGCTGGCAGTTCAGACCCACCAGCCTGTCCTCAGAAGGAAGGTTGGGCAATCTACTTCTGTAGTGATACTGCCTTGGAAACCCAAGGAGGAGCTGCCATGAGTCGGGTCTGACTCGATAGCACATAACAACAACAACAACAACAAACTATGAGAAAATAAATTTCCATTAAATATGTGTTTCTGTTCTAGCAGCACTAGATCACAAAGTGATTACCACTCAAACATTCATGCCTTGACCAGGTGCGTACCAATGAAGCATCTGCTCCTTTAAAAATAGCTATACTGTCATTTAAAGCCACTTCTATTCACCTGGACTGTTCAAAACAGGAGGAAAAATCCATGCAGCCATCGATGAGATTGTTTTCCAGGTGTCCTGCAGAAAAAGGACACACTTGAAAATCAATGTTTCACCCTCTATTTGATTCCATGGTTTGGTAGTATCCGTAGATGACTAACAGAGGCATGAGGAAGGGGAAAAACTGTTAAATACTTTCCTTCCCACTGAACTTTCATTTCTCCTTGATGAATTCTATTAATTTCCATGGTCAATTTTGGAAATTAGCTTTGGGTACCGTCCTGGTTTCTTGGTGCCGCTGACAAGAATATACCACAAATGGGATGGCCTTAACAAACAGGAGTTTATTCTTACAATTTGGAGGCTTTAAGTCCGAGTTCAAAGTGCCCGGCTCTAGGGGCTGGGTGAAAGCCCCTCAACTAGCTCTGCCTCCTGCTCCCGGCCCACTGGAGCTAGAGGCGTTTATTCACCCAGACAGCCACTGGCTGCTAAAGCTGAGAAGCCCCAAGGTTGTCAAGTAAAAAGGCACAGTCCCAATGTTACCAAACCACATGGCAGGCCATTCACTTAAGTCCATTATAAGTCCCAAGGTCAGCAGAGCATAGCAGGCTGCTGAGCACTGACACAGCTACGTGCAGGGTCCGAGCGTGCCATAGGCTAGAGACCATTCCCAAGGCTTCTCCTTAAATACAGGAAGCAGACCACATCCCAAAGGCAGCTACTCAGCTGCTTGTGGTAGATCCCACTATGGAGCTCATTGCCAGGCTCATCATGGGGAATAACTACCACCAGCTGCCCAGCCACTCAACCAGGCCCAGCTAAATTGACACACAAACATAACTACTACTACAAGTACCTTTCATGTTTTTTAAAACTCACATTTATTTTATGGAAAATGTATGGTATGAGATATAGTGTAAACCCAGAAAAACCAAACTCACTGCCATTGAGTCAATTCCTACTCCTAGTGACCCCTCGTTGGGTTTTCGAGGCAGTATCACTATAGAAGTAGATGGCCCAGTCTTCTTTCTGAAGAGTGGCTTGTGGGTTTGAACCACCAGCCTTCTGGTTAGCAGTCAAATGCTTTAGGAACTATGCCACCAGAGCTGCCTTGAGACATAGGATGGTCTATTTAAAAATATTATGTTCAACATTACTATTTTAAATTATTTTTTAATATTATAATTAAGTACAGCCATGCCAAACATAATGTCCACTTAGGCAGTGTCCAACCACATATATGTCCGTGGTCCTACAAGGTTGTAATAGAGGTAAGAAATACCAACTGGGAAATGAGATGTAGCCCATTTAACAGTTTGCCACGTGCAACCTGTGTATCTCATGTCTCTTCTGTACAAAGCAATTGCACTCCGAGGAGTATAATGGTACAGTGTGTATATATCCTATAACATATACATCTTCATAGTCAGGATAAATACCTCCATTACTGGGTTATGTATGTATCATATTCTACTGTCTGTCTAAAAAGTTCACTGTACAACAGTGTATGCCTCAACTTATAGGCAGCAAAATCCAACCTCATGTATTGTGGACTCTTGAGTGTTACAGCATCATCTCTTTGTTCAATTTTCTTTCGAAAATATTACTGTGAAGTGCATCATGGCTCCCGAATGCAGCAAAATCAGTGCTAATGGTAACAGCAGCAAGAGGCAGAGAATCTCAACTTGGAAGTGAAAGAAAAGGTTAAACAATATAAAAGCAGAAAATTAGTGAAGGGTCTTGCTCGGAATTTAGGCATGTTGCACTCGACAATGACGACAATCCTCAAAAACAACCAAAATATTCTCCACACTCTTACAGGCTTGGCTTCAGTGAGAGCTACCAGGCAGACAATGATGTGAGAGAGATCTACATCAGATATGGAGAAATTGCTAATGATGTGGATTGAAGACCAAACACAAAAGCTAATCCCTCTCAGCACATGGATGATCATTGCTAAGGCACGAAGCTTGCTTGAGATACTTAAAGAAAAAGCAGGATCAGACTACAATATGGTGTTTTCACAATGTTCAAATCATATAACATCCTATTTACAGAATTGTGGATATCTACCAGTATTGTGGGTATTAAGAGACACATGACTGTTTATATATATATATATATAGTTTCAGATGCAGTGATCCTCACAGTATTTTTTAGTTACCTGAGTATTTGGAATGAGGCAAATTATAGTGGGTCAGATTGGGAATGTGTAGATTGATTCCTTAAGATAAAATCCCATACTGAATCGAACCTTTCGAATTTATAAGTCTCCTTTACAAAAATGGGTGATATGCATGTGCTAAAGACATAGCTACATAGTAATTCATTCAGGCCAAAATACTACACCAATTAATAGCTCTGTCAAAAGTACATGTAGGTTCCTATTTCTCCTATGTTTAACTCGAATCTTTAAGAGAACACCTAAATAATAAGTCGAAATATATGACACAAGAAGAAACAGACAATTCATTTTATTATAGAACTAGTGTAAGTTATTTTTACATGCAAATCATGAATCCTGTGCCTTGGCTTTTTGGTTTTTTTTTTTTTATTAACCTCTAGTCCTTCCCAGTGGGTCCATGGAGATGCCCACTAGGGCCAACAGGGCCATTTTGCTAGTGCCTGGTAAGGATTCCTTTAATCCCTAGTCTTGCAGATTGTCTTGGACCGTCTATACAATTCTTGGCCGGAGTCCCGTGTTAGACTCTATGATGCACTTATATCAAGATACGCTTATTACCTTTTTTGCCTGTTATTTCCTGTCTGCGAATCTGCTCACCTTAGAACTGCTCGACCCATTCATGTTTTCAACAAGTGTGTGCAACACTAGAAGGCAGGTGCCTATTCTTATGGTCTTCCAACACTCCGCCAAACTCTGATGCACATGCGTGAGCGTGAGTGAAGCAGCAGGAGTTCTCTGTTCACTCTGGCTTCTCTCCGCCCAGTCACCACACTCGACCTCTTCACCCAAATGAGCCACCCACTTTACTGGTTTGGAAACCAAGCCTGCTGCTGTTGAGTTGATTCTGACTCTTAGTGACTCTGTGTGTTACAGAGTAGAACTGCTCCATAGGGGTTGCATGGCTGTCATCTTTTGGAAGTAGATTGCCAAGTGCCTCTCGTAGATTCAAACCACTAACTAGTGGTTCATTGCTGAGTTGTTAACCCTTTGCACTGCCCAGGGACTCCTTATTCAGGTTATGCCATTTTATTTCCTGACTTCTGGGAAGCCATCTGCTGGATGACTGCTGTTGTCTGTTCTTCTCAAGAAGAGTCTAAGGAACAAGAAATGTCCAAAAATTCTCTCAAGTGCTGCCATGGATGATAGAGGAACTCTGGGAGTTGGCTTGTTTCATATCCTTTGCTGGACGGTTTTTCTCTCTTGTTCAGAAAGTCAGGCACTTGCTTCATGGGGTGGGACTTGTTCTCTGTGGTCTTGGGTTCTAGGGTAAATCTTTAATCTCCATGTCACTGCAGTCAAGTTACTCCCAATCATCAGGTGTGGGGAAACTGTCACTGGGCTACACAAAGATATGATCATCAGTTTGAGAGGAAGACTCAAATGTCCTTAGTCTGTTGCCTTTAAGCCTGCAAACAATACATCATTTCTAAGGAAGGCGTTGTTTTCTGAAGACAGATTTTATAGATTATGTTCCTTTCTGGTTACATCACAACACTGCCATTCATTCACAGAAACATCAATGTGTTATTTTTAGGCAGAAAAGCAAGCTTAAAGAAGATAAAAGGTTGAGACACAAAATGTTGAAATAAAATATGAAAAGGCTTTTTGTAGAAATTGAAGAAATAGATGTATCATTTACATTTTAAATCCCTCAAGCTGATCACATGTAGTCAACACATTTGTACCTTTCACAGGCTTCACATTGCACAATATTTTTAGAAAGCTAAAAGGGGAAAGGATAAATTTCTATCACAGTAAGTGACAATTTTGATTACCATGAAATTCTATTTTGTGTGTTATGCATACCAAATACTTTTGTTATTTTTAATGAGCAGGAAAATAAGAGACGGTATCCAATTTTAAATCTATGTTCTAATGAAGGTGGATAGCTTTCAATTCATTTGACAGTAGAATGAGAGTGCATTTTAAAAATTATCTTGATTATAAAAGCACTGCATATTCATGGTACATATTAACTTAATACCTTTATTTTATTATAGGCTTAATTGCTGAATTAGTCTGTCCCTTGGCTTGAAATGCAGGGACCAGGTCCCGGTGTTTGCTAACTAACTATTAGAACTCCATTAAACTTTTCATATATATTATATGGAGGTGATAATGGAGCCAAGGTGAGGAAGGACAATATGCCGATCAAAATGGATTAGAAGGTATTACTAGAGTTGGGAGCTCTGGGTAAAACTTGATAATGGCCTTGGAGTTTTTCATCCTGAAAGCATCTAAATAATATGGTCACAAGATAGCACTATGGCATAGCACATAGGAGGTGACCCAGGGCAGCAAGGTGATACAGGACAGATTGGTGACAGAAGACAGTGAGATGACATAGGACTGTGAAGCATCACAGAAGAACATGGTGATACAGGAGAGCATGGTGATATAAGAGTGTGGTGACGTAGGATATTGAGGTGACACAGAACAGTGAGGTGACACCACACGGTGGGGTGAGTCAGGACAGCCTGGTGACTCAGGATGTGGAGTGCAAACATGCTATCATAGTGCCCAACCCCGTCAACATTCAGTAAATGGGCTCAGTGAAACAAATAAGTTTGTATAATTATAAAATCACCATGGGGATATTTCCTTTTGCCTAGTCATGTTGTTGTTGTTGTTGTTATATGCTGTCGAGTGACTCATGGCGACCCCTCCTTGGGTTTCCGAGGCAGTATCACTACGGAAGTAGATTGCCCCATTAGCCTGTCTACCTATGTATATACCGATGACCATGTATATGTTTGGCAGATGGTATTTCTACACACATATTTGTATGTGCTTTAAGAATGTCCATATATAAAAAATAGAGCTAACAGGGCAAAGTTATGATAACTTCTTCCCCACAGCCAAACACCCTGAGGGAGTGAGTCACTCCCATAGGTTTGGGACTGTGGTCATGGGGGCTATCGAGTTCATTTGGCATAACATATTATACAAAAGGGAGCTCTGGTAGTGTAGTGGCTAAGGCACTTGACTGCTAACCAGAAGGCTGGCGGTTCAAACCTACCAGCCACTCCTCAGAAGGAAGATGGGGCAATCTACTTCCGTAGTGATACTGCCCTGGAAACCCAAGGAGGGGTCGCTATGGGTCGGGTCTGACTCAACGGCACATAACAACAACAACAACAAATTATACAAAAACAATGTTCTACATCCTACTTTCGTGAGTAGCCACTGGGGTCTTAAAAGCTTGCAAGTGGCCATCTAAGATGCAACTATTTGTCTTTTCCCATCCAGAGCAAAGAAATATGGAGAAAACAAGACATGCATGGAAACAATCAGTCCAAGGGACTAGTAGACCATGAGACCCCCAGCCTACATGACCCTGAGACCAGAAGAACTAGAGGGTGGCTGGATACAACTGTCAGCCACTCAGAAAGGGATGAAAATAGGAGATCCTGAATAGAGTGGGAGAAAAATATGGAACAAAATGCAAAATCATAAAAGACTGGGCTTACTGGTCCAATTGACTGGTGAAACCCCTGATACTATGGCCCGTCATGACTTTTCAGGCCTAGAATTGAACTCAATTCTGTGACTTCCAGCCAAACAGTAGGCAGGTGTATAAGGTGAACATTTGTACCGGGTAGGTACACTCCTTAGAACAATCAACCATGGGAGACCAGCAGGGTAGAATCTGCACTGGGAAATAGCTCAGAGGGAAGAAATTCATAGGAAACAAGGACACAAGGAAAGGGTTAAAAAAAAAATCACCATGGGGGATGGTTGACTGATATGTTCTAAAGATGGAGTTGGTGAAGTATATTGGATATACCATAAGCTGCCAGAAGTATAAACAAATCAGTCTTAGAAGAAACACAACCAGAATGCACCTTAGGAGCAATGATGGCAAAACGTCATCATGCTGACTTTGGACATGGCATCAGGAAAGATGAATTGCTAGAAAAGGATATCACATAAGACAAAGTTGATGGCCTCTGGAAACGAGAAAAACCCTCAATAAGGTGGCATGACTCAACAGCCTCAATGATGGACTCCAACATACCAAAGATCATGAAGATGGCACAGCACTGTGGAATGTTTTGTTCTGTTACACATGAGATTGCCATGAATCAGAGCCAATTGGTAACAACTAACAACAACCACTGCCCTGGAGGAAGGCCATTCATTGGACAATCCATGCTTTGATACAGATTCCTAGAACTGTCTTTGGGAAATGCTACCAACAGCAGTATAACTAGGGCAATATATTTAACCAAAACTGGTTTCTTCACAGACAAAATGAGCAAATAATAATAATAATAATAATGTATGCTAAGCAAATGAGTACATCAGCATTGTATCCTTGCACCATACTTGTTCAATCTGCTGAGGAAATAATCTGAGAAGCTGGACTATATGAAGAAGAACATGGGATCAGGATTGGAGGAAGGCTCATTACAACCTGAGATATGCAGATGACACAACTTTGCTTGCTGAAAATGAGGATGACTTGGAGCACTTATTGATGAAGATTAAAGGCTACAGTCTGCAGTATGAATTGTTGTTGTTATGTGCCATCGAGTCGGATCCAACTCATAGTGACTCCTCCTTGGGTTTCTGAAGCAGTATCACTATGGAAGTAGATTGCTCAATTTTCCTTCCGAGAACCACCAGCCTTCTGGTTAGCATTCAAGTGCCTTACACACTATGCTACCAGAGCTCCCGCAGTGTGGATTACACCTCAATATAAGGAAAACTAAAATCCTCACAACTGGACCAATCAGCAGTATCATGACTGATGGAGAAGAGATCGAAGCTGTCAAGGACTTCTACAAACTGCTTGGTTCTTCTACTTCTGCTTGGTCCTACAATCAACACCAATGAAAGCAGTTCAAGACATCAAACGACATATTGCATTGGGAAAATCTGTTGCAAAGGACCTCTTTCAAGTGCTGAAGACCAAAGATACCTCCTTGAAGATTAAGATACAGCTAACCCAAGCCATGGTATTTTCAATAGTCTCATATACATGTGAGAGGTGGATAATGAATAAGGAAGACTGAAGAAGAGTTGATGCTTTTCAGTTGTGGTGTTGGTGAAGAATGCTGAAAGTACTATGGACTGCTAAAAGAACTAACAAAGTTTTGTCCTTAAAGAAGTGCAGCCAGAATGCTCCTTAGAAGCAAGAATGGCCAGACTTCTTCTCATCTATTTGGTCATGTTGTCAGAAGGGACCATTCTCTGGAGAAGGATGTCATGCTTGGTAAAGTGGAGGGTCGATGAAAGAGAGGAAGGCTCTCAACAAGATAGATTGACACAGTGGCTACAGCAATGGGCTCAGGTATAGTAGGGATCATGAGGCTAGCACAAGACTTGTTGTTGTTGTTGTTGTTGTTATGTGCCATCGAGTCGGCCCCGACTCATAGCGACCCCTCCTTGGGTTTCCAAGGCAGTATCACTACGGAAGTAGGATTGCCCAACCTTCCTTCTGAGGAGTGGCTGGTGGGTTTGAACCGCCAGCCTTCTGGTTAGCAGTCAAGTGCTTTAGCCACTATGCTACCAGAGCTCCTAGCATAAGACTAGGCAGTGTTTTTTTTTTTATTGTACATAAGGTCACTATGAGTCAGAAATGACTTGACAGCACATAACCACAACAAACAACTAGCAACTATTTTAGGAGGTAGCATATGATCAAGAACCAATGATATTGCAGCAAGAAGTCAAAGCTGAACTGAAGGAATTGGTAAAAAAACAAGGCTCTATGAACTGATGGAATACCCACTGAGATGTTTCAAAAAACAGATGCAGCATTGGAGCATTTGTTCATTTATGCCAAGAAATTTGGAATACAACTACCTGGCCAACTTACTGGAAGAGATCAATATTTATGCCTATTCCAAAGACAGGTGATCCAACAGAATGTGGAAATCATCAAACAATATCATTAATATCACACACAAGTAAAATGTTGCTGAAGATAATTCAAAAACAGTTGCAGCAGTATATTGAAAGGTAACTTCCAGAAATGCAAGCTGGATTCAGAAGAGGATGTGGATTGAGAGATATTATTGCTGATGTCAGATGGATCTTGGCTGAAAGCATAGGATACCAGAAAGATGTTTACTTGTGTTTTATTGACTACGCAAAGATATTTCACTGTGTGGATCATAATAAATCATGGGTAGCATTGAGAAGAATGGGAATTCCAGAAAATATAATTGTGTTCATGAAGAATCTGTACATAGACCAGGAGGTTGTTGTTTGCAGAGAACAAGGGGATACTGCATGATTTAGAGTCAGGAAAGGCGTGCATCAGAGTTGTATCCTTTCACCTTACTTATTCAATCTGTATGCTAAGCAAATAATCTGAGAAGCTGGATTATATGAAGAAGAACATGGCATCAGATTTAGAGGAAGACTAATTAAGAACCTGTGATATACAGATGACACAACTTTGATTGCTGCAAATGAAGATGAAGTACTTACTGATGAAGATCAAAGACTACAGTCTTCAGTATGGATCACACCTCAACATAAAGAAAATGAAAATCCTCACAACTGGACCAATAAGCAGCATTATAATAAATGGAGAAAAGATTGAAGTTGTCAGGGATTTCATTTTACTTGGATTCACAATCAACACCAGTGGAAACAGCAGTCAAGAAATCAGATGTCATGATGCACTGGGCAAATCTGCTGCAAAAGACTTCTTTAAAGAGGTAAGTAAAGACATCACTTTGAAGGCTAACGTTTACCTAACCCAAACCATGGTATTTTCAATTGCCTCATTTGCATGTGAAAGCTGGAGAATGAATAAGGAAGATTGAAGAAGAGTTGATGCCTTTGAATTGTGGTGTTGGTGAAGAATACTGAAAACACCATGGACTGCCAGAGGAGCAAACATATCTGCCCTGGAAGAAGTGAAGTCAGAATGGTTCTTGGAAGCAAGAATAGGCAGACTTCATCTCACCTACTTCTGTCATGTTGTCAGAAGGGACTAGAGGGGGAGCAAAAAAGGGGAAGACTTTGAACAAGATGGATTGACACGGTGGCTGCAATGATGGGCTCAAGTATAGCAAGGATCGTGTGGATGGCACAGGTCCAGGCAGTGTTTCATTCTGTTGTACACAGGGTTGCTACGAATTGGAGCTGGCTCAATGGCACCTAACCACAACAACAAGAAACAAGTTGTATGGCACCAAGCACGTAGTGAGTACTCGACAAATGCTAGTTCTGAGTAAAAGAAAATTTCTCTAAAATGTAATTGGGGAAAGAAACATTAGAATATTGGGAAAACGTGAATTTTCTTTCATAATAATGTTTTCCCTATCCCTTTACTTAAAAGACTCAAGCCTCATTCTGAAACGTTGTTTTGTCATTGTATTAGCTTCTCTTGGCTGCTGTAAGTAATAACCACAATGTGATGACTTAAAACAACAGCATTTTATTCTCTCACATTTCTGGAGGACTGGGTCTAAACTCTGTATCCCTGGGCCAACCTCATGGCAGTAGAGCCACTCAGAGACCCTAGGGGAGAATCCCTTCTTTGCCTCTTCCACCTTCTGGTGGCTGCTGGCATTCCTTGGCTTGTGGCCACATACCTCCACTCTTCATCTTTAAATTTCCCTCCGTCTGTCCTCACATTTCCTTCTCCTCTGTGTATGGTCAATTCTTCCCTTCCTCATCCTCCTACAGATACCTGTATCCAGTTGATCCAGGATAATCTCACCATCTCAAGGTCCTTAATTTAATCATATCTGCAAAGTCCTTGACATATAAATGAACATTTATAGGCTCTGGGGATTCAGCACTTAATATATCTGGGGGCCATTACTCAACCCAATATAATCATGTCTGCTACATGATTTAATTTAATATAAAAATAATGTGATAAATTGAAACTGGAAAATTTCTTATGACTAAATAGAGATAACTTAGTTCTGAGGTTATATATTTCCACATTTCAAGCAAACCTTTCTAAAGTTTAAGGACATTTCTAGAGACCCTTGCTGTTCTGATTACTTCTTCCAGGATTGGCATGGGGTGGATGTTCTCAAAGGGCCTGGGTAGATGGGTCCTACGCTCCAAGAAAAGCAAAACCTGATAACACAGGAGTCAATGTTGGTGTTTTTGTCAGCTGCAGAGATACTGGAATAATCTATGCAGAGCCTTTGAAACATAACATAATAGAGTTGGTAGACACAGACCCAGTGTGAGGCATGGCTGATGTCCAAGGCTCAAGCCCAAATTTGTGATTATTCTGCCACCCAAGGCATCTGTGCACTTGTAACAAGAGGTACAGAAAAAAAAAGCCTTCTTACTGGTGCCCTTTGTGATGATGGAAATAACAAAACAGCCCAAGCTTAAGCGTTATTAAATCTGCCCTGGAGAGCTTGGGTGTATGGGAGGGGGCTGTGCAGTGTTGAGGTGAGTTTGTGAAGGCTGTTGCATTTCTGGTCCACAAAGGGACATTAGCATGGGTGACCCAAGAAAGACGAGGGCTCCAGGGCTTTAGGAGGTGAATCAACGGAACTCTTGGAACAGAAAGGGAGAAAGAAGCAAACGTGGATTTCAATATTTGTCCCAAGGGTATGATAAAATTAAAATTAATAAAACCATGGCCTTCTTGCACCCAACATTCTTGATTGTGGAACTGGGTGTTAGGGGAGGCCTGTGGCTCTGAAAGGAGCAGCAAGGGATTCTGCTCATTCTGCTGTCACTGGTGGAGAGGACCATTGTGGGGGATGCCAGGTGTCCAGGGACTCAGAAATGGAGGAACCTTGGCATTTGCATACTTCAATGTATGTAGCACAATGCCTGCCCACAGCCACAGGATAAAACCTGCTACTGCTTTTCAGTATTTTGTAATCCCTGGAATTTTTAGCCAATACTAGGGAAGGGATGGGAGCTCCTCATGCTAAATGATTGAGATGGGATAGTTTCCTAACCCTGGAGAGTAAAGAACCCTAATGGTGCAATGATTCAGCGCTCAGCTGCTAACCTCATGTTCAGCAGTTTGAACCCACCCGCTGCTCCACTGATTACATGAAGTAATCTGAACAATGTGGCAGTCTGATTTGGTAAAGATCTGGGGCCTGAAACCCTATGTGGCAGTTCTATTCTGTCCTCTGGGGAAACTATACGTGGGAATCGACTCCACAGCATTGGGTTTGGGTTTGGGTAAGTTTGTGGCTGTTGCTGTGTTGCCAGGTGCCATAGAGTCAGTTCTGACTCATAGTGACCCTATGTATGAAACCCTGCCCAGTCCTGTGCATCCTCATAACTGTTGCTGTTTGAGCCCATTGTAGCTATTCTGTCAATCCATCTTACTGAAGGCCTCCCTGTTTTTCACTGACCCTCTACTTTACCAAGCATGATGACCAGGGGCTGGTCCCTGTTGATAACATGTCTGAAGTATGTGAGACAATGTCTCTCCATTCTTGCTTCAAAAGATCATTCTGGTTGTACTTCTTTCGAAACAGATTTGTTTGTTCTTCTGGCAGTCTATGGGATATTCAGTGTTCCTCACCAACACCGTAACTCAAATGCATCAGCTCTTCTTTGGTCTTCCTTACTCACTGCCCACCTTTCACCATAAGAGATGAATGCCATAGCTTAGATCAGGTACACTGTAGTCTTGAAGTGACATCTTTGCTTTCCAATATCTTAAGGAGATCTTTTGCAGTAGATTTGCCCAATATAGTACATCACTTGATTTCTTGACAGTAGTGCCTAAGGCATTTGATTGCTAACGAAGGCTGGCAGTACAAACCCACCAGCCACTCCTTGGAAGGAAGATTGAGCAATCTTCTTCCATAGAGATAGCACCTCAGAAACCCAAGAAGGGGTCGTTATGAGTCAGATGGCAGTGAGTTTGGTTTTGGTTTTTGTCTTCCATGTATGTACTGTGGATCCAAGTAAAATGGAATCCTTGACAACTTCAGTATTTTGTTTATCATGATGTTGCTTATTGGTCCAGTTGTGAGGATTTTTGTTTTCTTTATGTTGAGGTGTAATCCATACTTCATCAGTAAGTGCTTCAAATCCTGTTAATTTTCAGCAAGCAGGGTTGTGTCATCTGTATGTCACAAGTTGATAATGATTCTTTCTCCAATCCTGATGCTGCATTCTTCTTCATATAGTCCAGCTTCTCAGATTATTTGCTCAGCATACACATTGAATTAATAAGGTAAAAATGTACAACACTGACATAGAGTTTTCCTAATTTTAAACCATGCAGTATCTCCTTGTTCTGTTCAGGTGACTGCCTCTTGACCTATGTACGGTTTCCATGTGAGCACAACTAAGTGTTCTGGAATCCTCTTGTTTGAACTGCTGTCCATGATTTGTTATGATCCACACTGTCGAATGCTTTTGCTTGTGTTCAATAAAACACAAGTAAACATCCTTCTGGTACTCTTTGCTTTGAGACAATATCTGACATCAGCAATAATATCCCACATTCTAAATCCTCTTCAGAATCCAGCTTGAATTTCTGACAGTTCTCTGTTGATGTACTGCTTGCAACCATTTTTGGATTGTCTTAAGCATAACTTTACTTCCATGTGGTATTAATGATATTGTCTGGTAATTTCCACATTCTATTGGATCACTTTTCTTTGAAATGGCTATGGGTATGGCTCTCTTTCAGTTGGTTGGACAGGTAGCTGTCTTCCAAATTTCTCAGCATAGACAAGTGACCACTTCTAGTGTTCCATCTCTTTGTTGATACATCACAATTGGTATTCCGTCAATTCCTGGGGACTTGATTTTTGTGAATGCTTTCAGTGCCCCTTGGACTCCTTCTTTCAGTACCTTCAGTTCTAGATCATACACCATCTCCTGAAATGGTTGAATCAATTCTTTCTGATGCAGTGACATTGTGTATTTCTTCCATCTTCTTTTGATGCTTCCTGCTTTGTTCATTATTTTCACTATACTCACTGCCATCAAGTCAAACCCGACTCATAACAACTCCTCCCTGGGTTTCCCAGACGATATCACTAAGGAAGTAGATTGCCCAACCTTCCTTCCAAGGAGTGGCTGGTGGATTTGAAGACCAGCCTTCTGGTTAGCAGTCAAGTGTGTTAGGCATTACACTACTAGAACTCCTGAATTATAATTAGAACATTTTTAATATGAGCAGTAGGAAGATAAAATACTGACACATAGCCCAGCTCTCTTTTCTTTTCTGACCCCCACTCTTAAAGTTTTCGAGCAAATAGAAGATAAATAGCTAAGGGAAAGAGAATCTTACCTAATTGCAGCTCACTCTACGTACCTTAATTGTCACTCATCTCTGAGAAGTAAGATAACTTACACAAATGTCTCTTGAGCAGAGGAGAGCATAGGTACAAGGAGGTCAAGTGGTAATTCAGCAATCACTGGACAAGTGCTCAAATGTTGCTGGTCTATGATTTAATTTTCTTATACAACACTTTTAACACTAGATTTAACTTTTAACACTAAATTTAACCTGGGGCGTGGACCATATGACTTGTCATGGGATACATTTTCATGGTAACAAATTTGGGATGAAAACGCAAGTTGTGTAACTCAATCCAAATTTCCTTACTGAGATCTCAGGTGAAATCTATCCAACTTCCTCTCTGATCTTCATTACGTCCCCCCACAGTCTCTGCTGTGAAGTCCCCTTGCTCCACACCAGCGTAAGCTTCATGGAACACAATGGCTTTCTTGCCTAGAGAAAATCTATTCCCCTTTTGTAAATTTTCAGATCCTTTCTATGGCAAGGAAAGCATGTAGTGGAGGTGAGGATTTTTGTTTGTTTGTTTGTTTGTTTTTCCCCCTCATTCTTAGACTCATGGGACAGTTCTTTTATCCTCGTGCCTCTCAGTGATCTTGTGGCCTGGGAACATCTGCTGGACCTGTATCTTCCAGAGTCTGGGTGGCAAAGTGGTGGTGGCGTTACATTCTCTAGTGGGTCTTACTCTCATGATTAAAACCTTCAGAGTAAATGGTATTGTGCCTCCTTCTGACTATCACTCCCAGCATCCTAGTTTTGTATCAGGTGGTGAGAGCGCAAAGATTAGCTTCTACTTCTCCTTTCAAGTTCCTTTGTATATTCCAAACTCTCCCTGTCTTTCCCCTAGCCCAGAGATCCTTATGA
>NW_006921593.1:30804630-30806057 GCF_000298275.1 Orycteropus afer afer
AACCTATATCTTAGTTACTTAATGCTGCCATAACTAAAAATAGCACAAGTAGGTGCCTTTAAGGAGCAGGAATTTATTTTCTTACAGTTTGGGAAGGAAGGTTGGGCAATCTACTTCCGTAGCGATACTGTCTGGGAAACCCAAGGAGGGGTCGCTATGAGTCGGGTCCGACTGGACGGCACATAACAGCAACAACACAGTTTGGGAGGCTGGAAGTTCAAATTCAGGGAACCAGCTCTAGAAGAAGGCTTTCTCTCTCTCTGCTGGCTCTGGAGGAAGGCTGTTGTCTCTTCAGCTTCTGTTCCTTGGATCCTTGACAATCTTCACTGAGCGTCTGTCTTCATTTTCACTTGTGCTTCCTTTTCTGTGCCTTGTTGTTAGGTGCCATCAAGTCAGTTCTGACTCATAGCAACCCCACGTACAACAGAATGAAACACTGCCAGGTCCTGCACCGTCCTTACAATTCTTGCTATGTTTGATTCCACTGTTGAAGCCACTACGTCAATCCATCCATTGAGGGTCTTCCTCTTTTCCACTGATCTTCTACTTTACCAAGGCTGATGTCCCTGTCCAGTGACTAGTCCTTCCTGATAAGATGTCTGAAGTACAGTAGATGAAGTCTCACCATGCTGGCTTCTAAGGAGCATTCTGGCTGTACTTTCTCTAAGACTAATTTGTATCTCAAAGGTGATTGGCATGAGACATGCCCTACACTTACATGGTCTCATTTACATAACAAAGAAAATCCTACTCCTAAATGGGATTGTGTCCATAGAGTTTAGGGTTTATAAACCTATATTTTTGGGGAAAACAATTCAATTCATAATAACCTATAAGTAGAGATACAGTCAAATCCAGCAGATCCAGCTCTGGGGCCCATTCTAGTGAAGAGAGCCAGACAAAGACTGTGGAGACAGTGGGATGCTAGCAGAAAACCATCCCTTAGATGGAAACCCCACCCTAAAGAGAAGGACACTGGAAACATGTCTGAGATCTGGTAGATTAGAGCAGTGATTATAGAAAAGCACTGTTTCTGGGAGCAAGTGGGCCACTAGGAAGGGAGAGATGCCCCATGTAGACTTGAAGATGAAGAGGAAGAAGGAAGCTAAACAGAAAAATTGGAGGACAGCGGACACAAAAGAAAATTTTAAAATCATAAGGCACACCAACACCTTCCCCCTCCCTTTCAACACAGAGTACCATTGCTGAAAGAAACTTCATTTCTCTCTGCCAACCAAAGGAGTGACCTTGAAATAAGAAATGTAACTTCCCAGTTGAATCCTTCTCCCAGTTTCATACTCTGAATAAAGAAATCACTGTTGTTGTCATCAAGTCTGCTCAAACTCATAGTAACACCATGTAGAATTGGCCAGGGAAAACCTTATGAATAGCAAAGAAACACTGTTTGGTACATTACCGCGCACCTG
>NW_006921593.1:30806682-30807355 GCF_000298275.1 Orycteropus afer afer
AGGTTAATACTCCAAATGAAATCTGAACCCATTGCTTTTCCAAGTTTTAACTGTCTTCCAATAACTGCCTGTTTTTGTAAACTCTCTCGAGCCTTTGGGAAGTCATCCTCAATATTTTGTCTAGAGTTTGTAGCTGTTATCTGCAGTACTATCGGTTTCTAGAAGCTTACGCCCACACTAGATGCAAAACACCTATTGTAGCTAGTTTTAGGTCATATTCCTCATTATTCTTGCTATGTCTCTCTTCTAATTCTAGTCTGTGTGAATTTTCGTTGGACTGTGTAGTAGAGGACATCACTGAATGATTTAAAATTAAGTGAACTACTGCAAGTGTTTCATTACTGTTCAATTCAACTAAGCCATGTTTTTTTCTTCAATTTCCCATCTCTTCCACAGCTATCTTTTTAATACATAACTGGGATTTATCACATTTTTTCAACTAAACTTCAATGGCTCTTCATTACCTACAAACTATTTCTTTTTTTTTTTATCACATGACACTCAAAGGTATTCATTTTTTGGAACTATCTCACAGTTCCAGATGCTTTTTAACACTAAACTGTATATTTTAAATTTACTTATTAATTTTTGCTATTTAAATAGGAGCATTTTGTGCAGCTTAGAATAGGAAAAGCAAAAGTATAGTAAAAGTGGAACAATTAAAGGTGAAATG
>NW_006921593.1:30814778-30817415 GCF_000298275.1 Orycteropus afer afer
AATCCATGGTATTTTCAATCACCTCATATGGATGTGAAAGCTGGACAATGAATAAGGAGGACCGAAGAAGAGTTGATGGTTTTGAGTTGTGGTGTTGATAAAGAATACTGAAAGTATTGTGGAATGCTGGAAGACTAACAAATCTGTCCTGGAAGAAATGTAGCCAGAATACTCCTTGGAAGTGAGAATGCCCAGATTTTATCTGACCTACTTGGTCATGTTGTCAGAAGGGACCATTCCCTAGAGAAGGATATCACACTTGGTAAAGTAGAGGATCAGTGAATAAGGGGAAGGCCTTCAACAAGATGGATTGACCCAGTGGCTGCAACCATGGGCTCCAGTATAGCAAGAATTGTGAGGCTGGCACAGGACTTGGTCAGTGTTTTGTTCTGCTGTACATAGTGTCTCTACGAGTCAAAATTGACTCAACAGCACCTAACAACAACAACAACAGACAGACAAAGTTCTTCTTTTGCCCATTGTACTTGTTTTTGTACTTATTTATGTTCTGCTTTTTTTTTTTGTAGGTTTTAGTGCATGCTTTTTTTCTTTTATCACTATCTTTGTTTGAATTCCTGGTGTCAACCATAATGCTTTACATAATATTGTTTTCATTAAAGTTCCTATAAGAAAAAAGTTTAGAAATATGTCAAATGGTGTACAAGGATATTTCAGAGAAATTTTATTTTCCTGAACTAAAAAACAAACTCAGTGCCTTTGAGTCAGATCTGACTCATAGTGACCCCTCCTTGGGTTTTCAAGGCAGTATTACTATGCAGTTGGAATGCCCAACCTTCCTTCTGAGGAGTGGCTGGTGGGTTTGAACTGCCAGCCTTCTGGTTAGCAGTCAAGGGCCTTAGGCAGTATGCTACCAGAGCTCCAAAGGTGGGATGCTATGTCCTTGAAGAATCACCTCTCCTGTGCCCCCAACTGATCTGCAGATTTCCTTGTGGGGGTAGAAGGGGGTAGAGGGGGGAACAAGGCACAGCATGTCTACTGAAACCTAAAGTAGACTAATTTTATGAAAGTCTAGTGGAAAATAATCCAAGACATGATGCCAGTAAATTTTTGAAGGACTGGGTTTCAGCCAGGGAGAAAGAATAGTAATATAAGGTTTCAGATGACAAATGTTAAAAAAAATGAACATCTATCTGGAATCATTTCTGTTTCCATCTACCTATGAAATACCTATGTTTAAATAACAACTCTAGGGTTTGGTTAGGAAATGAGAAACAATCATAAAACCCATGGCACCATGTCTTCTGCAGCTCATTGGGACGCCCAGCCTTGCCTCCTCACCATCATGCTCTTCTTCACAACCAGCTGCCATCTACCAGGGACTAATTTGATATTCTTATTCTATTTGTTTTTTCCTTTTTTTCTATTTTTTATATTTCTATGTATCCTGGCTTAAGATATTGTGTATAAACTCCTCTATCTATTGGGTTCCTTCCTCAGCATTATCATCAACATCATTGCCACTGACAATGTGCTCCACTGCCAAACCTACTGCCATTGAGTACATTCCAACTTGTAGCCACCTTATAGGATGGAGTAGAACTACCTTGTAGGGTTTCCAAGGCTGTAATCTTCATGGGAGAAGACTGCTACATCTTTCTCCTGTGGCGTGGCTGGTGGGTTCAGCTGTGGACTTGTCTATTAGCAGCTGGGTGCTTAACCACTGTACCACCAGGGCTCCTTACGTAGGTAGATAGAGATAATAGTGAGCATTTGTTTATGCTTTCAGTAAATTCTGTCACTGGGAATGCTATAAGAGAGGGACTTTTTTTCTTTAATCATGGCTGACATATGGAGGGAGGCAAAGGGAGAAAATGTGGACTCCAGTGCTTCCCCAATAGTTTGATTATGCTTCTTTTGTCATATCGCTCTGTATCTCTGAACACCTATTGAAATGTTCTTTTCTCTCCTCTGATTCTGCTCTACCCTGTACCACGCCCACCTCCTCTCTCCTCATTGTCAGCAAAACATGGTGAATCCCCTTTCCCATGGAAGAGATAAGCCAACAGGTGGATCTTCCTGTCACCAAGTTTACAAATTTGCAACTTCAACCTCCTGTTAAAATGAAGAAACTATCTCTTCTGAACTGTCAGCTTAGCTGGTCCATATGGAGCCTGCACATCAGCATTGAAACATTTCAAGCTTCAGCAATCTTACAACTGTAAACAAAAGCTATGATAGTATCTGCATCTCCAGCCCATAATATATAGATAGTCCTAATCCTATCCTTCACAAGCAAGTGATCAAATGGTTTACTCTAACTACTCTGTCTGCCTGCCCCTTCCCCCTGAACTGTCAATATTTGACTCACACCCACATCACCTGACTCTGTCTCCATCCTCCAAAATTGCCACCAAGGAAGGCAATGAAAGGCTGCTTTTCAGCCTTCAAACGACCTGATTTCTGACACTGACAAGCAGACCCTGCTTGAAATACTCTCTTCTCTTCTCATGGCCCCAAGCTCTTTACCTTAAACTCTCTGGCCAATTTCTTAGTCCCCTTTTCTAGTTCTATGCCCTCTACACAAATTTGAAATATTTGGACTTTTGCAGAGCTTGACCCTAAACATACTTTTCCTCTCATTTTACTTTCTCTAGGTTACTTTATGACAGCCATGCC
>NW_006921593.1:30818653-30825481 GCF_000298275.1 Orycteropus afer afer
GGGGCAGTTCTGCTTTGTCACACGGGCTGCTCTGAGTCAAAATCAATCCCACAGCACCTAACAACAATACATATATAATTATATATGTGTGTATTATATGTGTGTATATATATGTAAGTATATATACAAAAGTATATATGTAATTTTTAAAGGAACTGAGGAGTTCAAACATTTTATACTTCTCCTTTAAGTGCTTGCTACGATTTTAATAGTTTCATGACATCTATTGGGATCTATCCCTGCCTTTGACAAAAGGCTCCGATGTCTTTTTCATTTCTGAAAACCCTACACTTAGCCTTGCATCCTGTGCAAAGTACAAATTGACTAAATCTTTGCTTGAACAAATGGGAACTGCAGGTACCAAAATCCTACTTCAAGACTTTGTAGAGTAAGACCAGGCTGACTTCAGGCTAGGCCTTCAGCTTCTGGAAATAGCAGAGGGAGGATTGTACGTACCTAGGAAAAATAAAATAGCTGGTTTCATATAAAATTGTCAGCTTGTAATGGTCCTAGATCTGCACTTTAAGAGTATATAGCTATGCTGAGGGACCTCTCCAAAAAATATGACTGTAATAATTTGACATGTCTCAGACAGCCACTGAGTTGCCAAGAGGTTTGTTCCTTGGATAAGCTGGTTTGTGTTACTTGAACATGTCCCAAAGGTAAATCCCAGGCCTCACAAGCTCAGAGTGAGCCACAAGCAATCACAGAGAGCAGTCGGGAGACTGTGTCTCCCACACGATGCTCTCCCTCACAATGTCTATTTCAATGGGCTGGAGGACCTTTCAATTAATTTATTGGTATATTTCTCTTCCTTATTTCTTCCTTTTTTCTTTTGAAATTGTTATTGTTGTTGCTATGAGCCATCGAGTCGGCTCCGACTCATAGCGACACCTCCTTGGGTTTCCGAGGCGGTATCTCTACAGAAGTAGATTGCCCAACCTTCCTTCTGAGGAGTGGCTGGTGGGTTTGAATCACCAGCCTTCTGGTTAGCAGTCAAGTGCCTTAGGCACTATGCTACCAAAATCCCTTTCACTACCAAACTGTACAACTCATATTGTTGTTGATGTGCTGTCGAATTGATTCTGGTTCATAGCGACCCTATATGACATAGTAGAACTGTCCATAGGCTTTGCAGAGTACATCTTTACCAGAGTAGATGACCAGGTCTTTCCTCCTACAGAGTGACTGCTGGGTTCAAAGTGCTGACCTTTCAGTTACCAGCTGAATGCTTAACCATTGCTCCACCAGAGCTCCTTAGAAGAGTAATATAATTCTTTTTTTTTAAAAAATTCGTTGCATGAGAACAGAAAAGTACAGAGGATTGATTACATATAATGTGTGGCTCTTGTACTTTTAACTGAATTGAGTTGTTCTCTGTGCTGTAATGATGGAGAAAAAATAGTGGAGAACTATAGTTTTTTTATCTACCTTTGTCAGTTTGTCATATGATGGTGGTTTGCATATTGCTGTGAGAATAGAGGCTGTACCAACAGTATTTCAAATACCAACAAGATTACCCATCAATAGACCAATAATTGTGCCCATTCCAAAGACAGGTGATTCCACAGAATGTAGAAATTAGTGAACAATATCATTAATATCACACGCAAGTAAAGTTTTGAGGTTTGTTAAAGATAATTCAAAAGTGGCTGCAGCAGTATATTGGCAGGGAACTTCCAGAAATGCTAGCTGGAATCAGAAGAGGATGTGGAATGAGGGATATCATAGCTTATGTCAGATGGATCTTGGCTGAAAGCAAACAATACCAGAAAGATGTTTATTTGTGTTTTGTTGACATTGCAAAGACATTTGACTGTGTGGATCATAACAAATTATGGATAACATTGAGAAGAATGAGAATTCCAGAACACTTAATTGTGCTCATAAGGAACCTGTACATAGACCAGGAGATAGGCATTTGAACAGAACAAGGAGTACTGCATGTACATTTGAACAGAACAAGAAGGAAGGATATGCATCAGGGTTGTATCCTTTCACCATACTTATTCAATGTTTATGATGAGCAAATAATCCAAGAAGCTGGACTATATGAAGAACGTAGCATCAGGATTGGAGGAAGACTCTTTAACATCTTGTGATATACAGATGACGCAGCCTTGCTTGTTGAAAGATGACTTGAAGCATGCATCGAGGAAGATCAAAGGCTACAGCCTTCAATATAGATCACACCTCAACATAAAGAAAACAAAATTCTTCACAACTGGACCAATAAGCAACATCAGGATAAACACAGGAAAGATTAAAGTTGTCAGGAATTTCATTTTACTGGGATCCACAATCAACACCCATGGAAACAGCAGTCAAGAAATCAGACCTTGTGTTGCACTGGGAAAATTTGCTGTAAAAGAACCCTTTAAAGTGTTAAGAACCAAAGATGTGAGTTTGAAGGCTAAGATGTACCTACCCCAAGCCATGGTATTTTCAATCACCTCATATGCATGTGAAAGCTGGACAAAGAATAAGGAAGATTGAGTAAGAATTGATACCTTTGACTTGTGGTATTGGAGAATATTGGGAACACCATGGACTGTCAGCAGAATGAGCAAATCGTTCTGGAAGAAGTGCAGCCAGAATAACCCTTGGGAGTGGGAATGGCCAGACTTAGTCTCAACTATTTTGGTCATGTTATTAGAAGGGACCACTCCTTGGAGAAGGATATCATGCTTGGTAAAAATAGGTCAGTGAAAAAGGGGAAGACCCTTAAGGAGATGGATGGACACAGTGGCTGCAATGATGGGCTCAAGTATAGCAAGGATTGTGTGGATGATACAGGACCAGTATTTTGTTTTGTTCTGTTGCACATAGCGTTGCCCTGGGTCAGAGCTAACTGGATGGCACCTAACAAGAACAACGTAGTGTTTTATAGTACTGCTTCTACTCTGTGGTAGTTAAGATTGTGTGTCAACTTGGCTGGGCCGTGATTTTGAGTGGCTTGGCAGCTGGATGTAGTTATTTCCTATGATGAGACTGGATGTCCTGTAATCTCTTCCATGGTGGAATCTGCTGTGAGCAGCTAAATAGCTGAAAGGGAGTTGCCTTCAGGGTGTGACCTGCTTTTAGCATATATGGAGAAGCTTTGGGAAAGTTCTCTAGTTTTTGCTCATTCTGGAATGCATTTGGCTCGTCATCAACTCTACCTGAACTTGAACCAGTGACCTGCTGTGTTTCCTGTTAATCTTGGGATTGTTGCCTTTGCAGCCTGTGAGTCAATCTGCTGTTTTGCCTGCCTGTCTTGGATTCATCAGCCTCAGCAGCCAGCAGCTGCATGAGTCAGGAGAAGCCTGTAGCTTGCTCCAGTGCACCTGGAAGGCAGAACTCTAGACCAAAGTTGAGAGGCTTCTACCCAGAATCCAGAGATAGAAAGTCTTCCTCTAAAGCTGGCACTGTGAACTCAGACTTCCAGCCTAGTCTTTCCCTAGAGGCAGCATTCTGAATTTGGACTTCCAGCCTTCCAAACTGTGAGGGAATAAATCTGTTTGTTAAAGTCATCCATTTGTGGTATTTCTGTCACAGCAGCACTAGAGAACTGAGATGTACTCTAAAGAAAATAAAAAGGATATGCAACGTATTTCCTAGCTCTGAATATAAAGTGCTTGTGTCACCAAAAAGGAGCTCTGGTGGTGCAGTAGTTAAAACACTTGGCTGCTAACCAAAAGGTTGACAGTTTGAACTCACCAGCCATTCCATGGGAAAAGCTGAGGTAGTTTGCTTCTATAAAGATTTACAGCCTTGGAAACCCAATGGGGAAGTTCTACTGTATTCTATAAGGTCACTCTGAGTCAGAATCAACTTGATGACAGTGGTTTTTTGGTGTCCCCAAGGCAGTAAACTATAAATTAATGAAAATATAGGGTTGGACTTTATCTGCCTTTCTGCCCATTAATTTAGATAACATTGCTTGTTCTCGAAAACTGGGAGTAAGTATGTTTGACAGACATGAACACTCAGATGATGGCCTTTCAAGAACAGAACACAGCAAAACCACATTCCTAACATGGTTTTCCCATTTCTCCCATACCCTTGCTTGTTTCTCCTTATATGTAATAGCTTGTTTATGGTCACTTGTTTTCCAGCTGTGCTAATAAATGGCCAGGCAAAAACTCCCTCTCTCTGCTTGTTTGTACCAGTGCTGCTCATCCGCCGAGAAATATGAAAACGAACGTGTTGGTGTTGGCATTGACCCACGTGGGTTTATAGCGCTCTCTGGTTTTTTTCTCATTTCTAGGCAGACTTGAGAAGTGACAGTACAATCATTTATGGTTACATTAGGCATTTGTCTGCTGCTTCCAAGAAAGATTGCAAAAGGTGCAGATAATTTCCTACAGCACTGAAATGTGAAATGACTTAGAGTTTAAGTACGTATTCCATTGCATTTTTCTTTGGCTTTATAAAACAAAAACAAAAAACCACTCACCATCAAGCTGCTACGAGTCGCACAGCAGGATTCTGCTCTATAGGGTTTCCATGTGACCTGTTGGAAGCAGATCATTTGGCTTTTTGTCTAAGATGCCTCCAGGTGAATTCAAACTGTCAATCGTTTGGTTAGAAGTCACGTACTTCACCATTTGTTCCACACAGGGGCTCCTAATAAACCAAGACCAAATCCATTGTCATTGAGTTGATTCCAACTCATAAAGACTCTGTAGGACCTAATAGTATAGCCCTAGAGGGTTTCCAAGATTGCAATCTTTACAGAAGCAAATTGTTGCATCTCTCTCGTACAGAGTGACGGGTAAATTCCAATTGCTAGCCCTTCAGTTAGTAGCTGAGCATTTAGCCACTATGCCACCAGGGCTCCCCAGGGACTCTGAGACAGTATTAAAATAGACAATAAGTGAGAACAGGCAATTTATAAAACACTGGAAAAAATTATACATGGTGAATTGAATTTATACCTGTAGTTAAAATTGATCATAGGAATTTTATACCATTTTCAGTTATTTATCTGATTCCAAAAAACCCACACTCACAGCCATCAAGTCGATTTCGACTCATAACAGCCCCCTTTGGATTTCCAAGGCAGTAAATCTTTACAGAAGCAGATTGTCCAGTCTTCCTTCTGTGGAGTGGCTGGTGGGTTTGAACCACCAAACTTCTGGTTATTAGTCAAATGCCTTAGGCACTATACCACCAGAACTCCTTATTTATTTGATTAGCAAAGCTTAACGAAAATGATAAAGAAAGAATTTAGATTAAAAAAAAAGGAGGGGTTGAAAGTGATCATAATTAGAGACCCTGGATAAAATGGGAGAAAAATGAGGAACAAAACTCAAAATCATAAAGAAGACCAGGCTTATTGGCCAGACAGAGACTGATGAAACCCCCAAGAGTATGCCTGCCAAGCAGCCTTGGAGCCCAGAACTGCACTCACTCCTGTGGCTTAACTTTCAGCCAAATAATAGACAAGCCTATAATATGAATAATTACACCAGGAAGCATTTTTTTTTTTTTTAATTAAAAAAGGATGTTGTTGTTGTTATTTGCCATTGAGTCGGCCCCGATACCCAAGCAAATTAGTAACAATGGTTGCCCCTGGGAAGGAATCAAGGCAAGGGTGGACTGTGTTTCCTGGTATATCCTTTTGCTAATTTTGTGCTGGAGGAGGCTCATTCCTGAGGAAATTCATGCTACTCATCACGAACAAGGCCAAGGTTCATGAGCATAAAATGCTGCTGTTTTGGTGCCCTAGTGCTGCTCTGACAGGAATTTAGACCACAAATGGGATGGCTTTAACAAACAGGAGTTTATTCTCTTACAGTTTGGAGGCTGGAAGTCTGAGTTCAAAGTGCCAGGCCCTAGGGGCTGGGTGAAAGCCCCTCAACCTTGGGCTTCAGCTCTGCCTCTTGCTCCCAGCCCACCAGAGCTGGAGATTTTTCTTTACTCAGGCAGCTGCTGGCTGCTGAGGCTGACAAACCCAAGATCAACAAGTAAAAAGGCACAGTCCCAATGTTACCAAACTACATGGCAAGCCACTAATTCAAGTCTGGAAGAAGTCCCAAGCTCAGCAAGGCATGGCAGGCTATTGAACAATGACTTGGCTACATGCAGGGTTCAAGAGTGCCAAAAAGCTACAGACCATCCTCAAAGCTGCTTCTTATATTGGAAACAGACCACATCCCTAAAGCAGCTACTCAGCTTCTCCATGGAACTGATTGCCCGGCTCACCGTGAGGAATAACTACATCCGGCTACGTAGCCACTCAACCAGGCCCAGCCAAGCTGACACACAACCTTAACTACCCCAGCTGCCAAATTAGCAGCGTGGCCTTTCTATAAGGTGATATTGAGCACTGGGTGTTCATTATATTTTCTTTCAAAATATATTAAAAGAAATATCTGCCAATGAGATTTTTGCTGCTTCCAACCTTCGGCTTCTGTTCGGCTTCCTCCCCTTCCTTTCCTGCTCCTCCCCCTTCCTCTCCTTGTTCCTCCTTCTACCTGTTTAAACCTCAGTTTCAGTAGGTAACTGCCTTGTGTTTTCTGGAATGGGTGCACTGCTTTCTTCAGAAGAAAGAACGCTAAGTATAGCAGGAAGAAAATGCTCATATGTGATCAAAACAAAGGTTAAAGGAACATTTGAAAGTGATTAGATGACTCAATTTGGGGTCATTTGCCTCTACTCACAACAAAATTCTTCAGCATATTGAGAGAAATACCCTCAGCAAAATTAGAAGGAATTAAAAAATGAGTGCAGTTAAGAAGCTTCCAGAAATTGAACCCATACCTGTGGTTTCCAGCCAAACAAAGTACAGGCATGTGAATTAAACATTTACCTCAAGTAGACACACACCCTGGAGACAACAAT
>NW_006921593.1:30825871-30828513 GCF_000298275.1 Orycteropus afer afer
AATAATAATAATAATAATAATAATAATAAAAAGAAGCTCCCAGAGAGTGCCTTTCAGTGACATCACATCAAAATTGAGGAGCATCCTCAGGAAATACCGTACTTACCAGCTCTCCTAGGAAGTTTGGAAGCAAAATACTTTAAAAAAAGAAACAAATGAAGAAGAGTGATGAAGAGGTTGACTGTATGGTCTCTCAAGCCAGACTATCTGGGTTTGTCATCGCTGTCCCCTCTCCCTGTAAAGCTTTGGGCAATTTCTCAGGCTTTCTGCCCTGTTATCTTCTCTGTTAAAATCAGATAAGATGATTCCTAACAGACTTGTGAGGATTCAAATATCTAAAACACTTAGAACTGTGATTAAATATAGTCCTCTTATTGTTGTTTTTGCCATCAAGTGAATTCCAACCCAAGGTGACCCCACATGTGCAGAGCAGAATTTTCAAGGCTGTAACCATTTGGAAGGAGATTACCAGACCTGTTTTCCAAAGTGCACCTGGATGGGTTCCAACTGCCAAGATTTCTGCTAGCAATCAAGTGCTTAACCATCTGCTCCACCCTCAAGTGTCCTATACGCACGAATTACTGGGGTCCTGCTGGTATTATTTGCCAATAAAAGTACTTATTGGATTCCCATTTATATACCCTAACAGATAGAAAGAGAAAGTGAAAAAGCATCCATTTATCATCAGAAACCAGTGCTTCAACTGGAATGTAATTAGTGTCATTGGATTGTACTTGTAGAAGTTGCTCAGTTGGCATATCTTTTGTTGTGTGTGTTTCAACCACATTGAAAAGAAAAGAATGAAGCTAGTGGTTCTTTCTGGCTTTGACATTTACTGGGTATGTGAGCTGGGCAGGTCGCTTAGTCTCTCCAAATCTCCGATTCCTCAACTAGAAAAAAGGGAGGTAACTTCCAGGATTGTTGAAAATCTAATGCAATTCAACACAAAGGGGAATATTGATGGTGAAATGTTATGTACATGTATAATAAGTAGTGATAAGAAGAAAAAGTGTGACCAGACCACAGACACAGAAATACTAGAAAGAACCATAATTTATGTTAATTTGTAAAAAAACAAAAACAAACAAACACTGCCATTGAGTCGAATCCAACTCCTAGTGACCCCTCCTTGGGTTTCTGAGGTGGTATGTTTTCAGAAGTAGATTGCCTAATCTTCCTTCTGAGGAGTGGCTGGTGGGTTTAACTACCAACCTTCTGGTTAGCAGTCAAATGTCTTAGGCACTACACCGCCAGAGCTCCTGTGTTAGTTTTGTTCATTATAGGAGGGAAGAAAGCAAAGTATAGTATAGTGGATTGAATAGTGTTCCCTCAAAATTCATGGAAACCCAGCACCTCAGAATGTGACCATACTTGGAAGTAGGGTCATTGCAGATGTAATTAAGGTAAGAATCAGGATGGATTTGTAACAGATAAAGGTGGAACCTAAATCCAAGGAGAGTGTTATGATAACAGACAGAAAAAGAGAAGGCACAGAGGGACAGAGAGGAAGACATTATGAAGACAGAGGCAGAGACTGGAGTGATTCATCCAGAAGCCAACGAGCACCAAGGACCACCAGCAACACCAGGGGCTAGGAGGTACGGTGAGCTTTCTCTCTCCTCTGAGAGAAAAACTCAATTCTGCCACACCTTGATTTTGGGCTTCTGGCCTCCTGAGCTGTCAGACAATAAATTTCCGTTATTTTAAGCCACTCAGTCCAAGGGATTTTGTTATGCCAGTCAGAAGTAACTAATACACAGAGAAAACCTTAAGAAAGAAAAAACTACTAGTAAGTCATGATGTTAGCATTTAATCACATTTTTCCAAAGTATTTTAAAACTTCTTATGCGCTTTAATGTGTTTTAAATATTTGTATAAACAGTACCACACTACAGATCACTTTTTGAAAACTCCTTTTACATTCAACATAACATTCTTGAGATGTGCCCAAGTTGATACATGTCAGTCTACTTCTTTGTTTTTAACTGCAATGTAGTATTTCATTGTATGAATAAATGCCACTTTATGTATTCCTGACCCTACTGAGAAACAAAATTGTAATTTGCTGTTATGGATTGAGTTTCAGTGAATATGCTCATACAAATATCCCTCTGCAGTTGTAAGAATCTGACCAAGAATAAATTCCTAGGAATGAAAGGGCTAGATCACAAAGCATATGCATGCATACTTTTATTAAGCATTGCTTAATAATTGCTCTCTGAAGTAGTCAGCTGTCTTCCTGAGACTAGCAAGCAGAAATATTTTAAAACTCCTTGATTTTTTTTTTCCCTGTAAATTTAACACTGAATGAAAAGGACATGGTTAAGGGCACAAGAGTAGTATACTTTTCTCAGTCCCCTTCATTGTCCATTTGAATTTGGACACATTTCTCCTAAAGATCTACTTTTTGAATGCAGTAAGTAAAACAGCAGTATCAATGTAGGGAACATTCCACATTGACAGAGACTCAAGCCCAACTTCCAACTTCCACATCTTCTAGAACTTATTATTTGAACTGGTCTCTGCTAACATTTTATTAAGAAGAATTTTTTAATATATATATTTGTTGTTGCTGCTGAGAATATATACAGCAAAACATACACCATTTTAACAGTCTCTACATGTACAATTCAGTGACACTG
>NW_006921593.1:30829073-30830282 GCF_000298275.1 Orycteropus afer afer
TTCTCCCATGATTGTTCTCTCCAAGGAGTGTATTTACCTCAGGTAAACATTCAACTCATATGCCTGTCTTTTGTTTGGCTGGAAGCCACAGGTGGGAGTTCAATTCCAGACCTGAAAGGAAGCTAGGGGCCATAGTCCATCTTCTGGCTGTTGTAAATAGTGCTGTGATGAACATGGGTGTGCGTATGTCTGTTCTTGTCATGGCTCTCACCTTAGGATATATATGTAGTAATGGAATATCTGGGTCATATGGTATTTCTAATTCCAACTTTTTAAGGAATTGCTATACTGCTTTCCACAGTGGTTGTACCATTTACAGTCCCACCAACAGTGTATAAGAGTCCTAATCTCTCCACATCCTTGCCAGCATGTGTTATTTTCTGTCTTGTTGAACTTTGCTGCTAGTGCTGGGGCAAAATGGTATCTCATTGTTGTTTTGATTTGCATCTCTCTAATGGCTAATGATCATGAGCATTTCTTCATGTATTTGTTGGCTGCTTGAATATCCTCCTTGGTGAAGTGTCTATTCATGTCTTCTGCCCATTTTTTAATTGGATTATTTGCCTTTTTCTACAGAGGTGTTGGTATTTTCTATAAATTCTAGAGATAAGTCCCTTGCCAGATATGTCATTGTCAAATAATTTTTCCCAATCTGTAGGTTCTCTTTTGACTCTTTTGGAGAAGTCTTTGGAAGCACATAATAATTTAATTTTTAGAAGGTCCCATTCATCTAGTTTTTCTTCTGTTGTTTGTGCATTTTGGGTTATGCTTCATAGTCTATTTATGCCATATATTAGGGCCCCTAAATTTGCCCTTAGTTTTTCCTTGAGGAACTCTATAGTTTTAGGTTTCACATTTAAGTCTTTGATCCATCTGGAGTTAGTTTTTATGTATGGTGTGAGGTACAGATCTTTGTTTCATTATTCTGCTAATGGATCTCCAGTTTTGACAGTACCGTTTATTAAACAAGCATTCTCTTCCCCATTTAATGGATTTTGGCCCATTGTCAAAGATCAGCTGAGCATAAGTCAATGGATCTATTTCTGGGTTCTCAATTCTATTCCATTGGTCTATGTGTCTGTCATTAAACCAGTACCAGGTGGTTTTGACTACTGTGGCTGTACAGTAGGTTTTGAGATCCAGCAGTGTGAGACCTCCTACTTTGTTCTTCTTCTTCAATAGTGCTTTGCTTATCTGAGGTCTCTTTCC
>NW_006921593.1:30833080-30834157 GCF_000298275.1 Orycteropus afer afer
ACTTTGAACTTGGACTTAAAGCCTCCAAATTGTAAGAATAAACTCCTGTTTGTTAAGGCCATCCCATTTGTGGTATATTCTTGTCAGAGTGGCACAAGGTAACAGAACAGTAAGTAACTTTTTTTTTTCCCTGTGCTCCTTTCAGGATTCTGTCTTTGTCTTTGGTTTTGATGAGTTTGATGATGATATGTCTTGGTGATTTTCTTTTGGGCTCTATCTTGTTTGTGGTTCATTGGACTTCCTGAATGGATATATTATCATCTTTCATCATATCAAGGAAGTTCTCCTCCAACAAATCTTGGACAATTTTCTCAGTGGTTTTATTTTTTTCTTCCTGTTCTGGAATTCCAGTGACACATAGGTTATTCCTTTTGATGGTATCCCACATGAAGCTTAGGTTTTCTTCATTTTGTTTTGATCTTTTTTTCTGATTGATCCCTTTCCAAGGAAATATTCAGGTATTTGTCTTCAGTCTCATTAATTCTGTCTTCCATTGCAGCAATTATACTCCTTTGCCCTTTCAATGTATTATTTATTTCTGAAAATTTAGTATTAATCTTCTGGATTTCTATCTGTAGATTTAGAATCATTTCTAATTTTTCATTTATTTTATCATTTTGTTCTTATATTTTCTTCCAAAATTCTTCTATGGTTATGTCTGTGTTTTCTTTGGTCTGTCTCTCAATCCTTTGAAGATACCTAAATATAATTCTTTTGAATTCCTTATCAGAGAATTCCAATGCTACTTCTTCCTCAGGGATGTGTTCTGGGTCTGTATCCTTCTCCCCTGTTTATACCACTTTATCTTGCTTCTTTGTGTGGACCATTATGGTCTGTTGTCTTCGAGACATCATGGCATTGTTGTATTTAGATCTCTGTTAACTCTTGTGAAGAACAGCCAAGGGTGAGTCAGGCTCTTCTTGGTGGTTGTTTATTGATGGCCTGTTGGTGGAGAAGGAAGTAGTGGCTCTCACTCAGTAAGTGAAGCTGCAGGAGGTGTGGGTGTAGTTGTCGTGTATGGGGACTGTTGCTGTCTTCCACTGAGACAAAAATAACAATTGAATAACCATCAAAAAA
>NW_006921593.1:30835118-30836198 GCF_000298275.1 Orycteropus afer afer
CAGGATTATCTTCTGTATCTGTGTTAATTGGTTTCCCTTTTCTTTGTTGAAGAGGGTCTGTGCAGTCTTTCTGCCTAGTCCATCATCTTACTGGAGCTCTCCATCTTTGCTTTTTAACAATACTGTTGCTGTTGTCGTTGTTGTTAGGTGCCATTGACTTGGTTCCAACTCATAGAGACCCTGTGTACAACAGAATGACACTGCCTGGTCCACTATTTAACAATAGTGAGTGGTTTAAAATGGCAGAAATTTATCGTTTCACAGTTTTGGAGGCTAAGAGTCTGAACTCAGGGTGTCAGTAAAGTCATGCTCTCTATGGAGACTTTAGGGGAAGATCCTTCCTGCTTTCATCCAGCCTTCGGTAGTCCCAGGTGTTCTTTGGCTTACAGCTGCAACATAATTCTGTCCTCACATGGCCTTCTTCCCTGTGTCTGTGCCTCTCATGCTCTTTTTTAAGGACATCACTCACATTGCATTAGGGCTCACCCTATTCCAGTATGACCTCATGTTAACTGATCACGTTTTCAAAGACCCTATTTCCAAACAAAGTCATGTTCACAAGTTCACTGAATTCAGGACTTGAGCAGAGCTTTATAGGGGACACAATTCAATGCATACAACCAGGGTAGAACTGATTCAATCAGAAAAGCCTTAAAAGCAGAGCTGAGGCTTCCCTGAAGAAGAAATTTTGCCTGTGTTCAAGAGTCCCAGCCTGCCCTTCATGATGGCCACCCTATGGATGGATTTCCAACTTGCTATGTAGCACATAAACTGATTTCTTATAATAAATCTTTCAGTCCCTATCTCCTACTGATCCTGCTTCTCTGATTGAACTCTGACAAATGGGCCCAGGGTTGGCATCTGGTCTCCTGTAAATCCTTTGATTGCAGTGTTGTGAATTTTCATCTTCTTGCATCTCATTAGCAATATGTAAATAATAAGAAGAAAGAATGCATTCCAAGCCCTACTATTTTTAGCAGGGTCCTTGGTAGTGTGAATAATACTAACAGAAGTAAGACGTACAGTGCTGCAATGTTTTTATTTTAGACAAAATTTTAGTGTTAAACTTTTTATAAAGCA
>NW_006921593.1:30837248-30837822 GCF_000298275.1 Orycteropus afer afer
AAAAAAAAAGTGAAAATCATTTTAACCTGGAGCAAAAGTAAATACATGGCATTGTTGAGTTTCTTTTTCTAACTGAATTCTTCTAAATTCTGATTAAATTGCTTCCTTAATAACTTATTCTAAACATATCTAGAAGATTTTTTTTAATGTTTTTTAAAAAAAGATTTAAAAAGGCAACTTTAGCTCTATGCTTTTACTATCCAGAAGATGAATTTTCAAAACAGGCCAGAAATACAGAAGGAATCCTGGTCAGTGTCTTATACACATCTATTGCACAGAGGACAAATGCTGTAGACCGCATTATGGTTTGGGTCTACTTATTTAATTACCTTGATTTTAGAATGGGTATAACACCCACCTTGAGGATGAAGTTGTGCCTGAGCCAAGACATGGTATTTTCAATAGTGTCCTATGCATGTGAAATCTTGGCAATGAATAAGAAAGAGCAAAGAAGAACTGATAGCTTTGAACTATGGTGTTGGTGAAGAATACTGAATATACCATGGACGGCAGAAGACTGAACAAATCTGCCTTGGAAGAACTATAACCAGAATGCTCTTTATTTTTTTTTTTT
>NW_006921593.1:30844811-30853605 GCF_000298275.1 Orycteropus afer afer
TTCTGCCTAGTCCGCCATCTTGCCCCGCCCCCCAGAATGCTCTTTAGAAGGGAGGTTGGTGAGACTTCATCTCAAGTTGTTATGAGTAGGGACCAGTCCCTGGAGAAGGACATCATGATTGGTTAAGTTGAGGGTCAGTGAAAAAGAAGAAGACCCTCAAGGAAATGGATTGACACAGTGGCTACAACAATGGGCTCAAACATAGCAAAGCCTGTGAGGAGGACACAGGCCTGGGTAGGGTTTTGTTCTGTTTCACATACGGTCGTTATGAGCTGGAACTGACTCAATTGCACCTAACAACAACAACATAATAGTTTGTGATTATCTTGTGCCCTTTCTATAAAATGAAGCATCAATCCTTTAGGGACATAACCCCCACTGATTCACTGTATTATGAGAAAACCACATGTAACTTGCATCATTTCACTTCATTCTGCCTTGTGTTAAAAGATCTTAATCATCTGTAAGTATGGTAAATTTCTGTAGCTAAGAAGTATCTAGTGAACAGAAAGAATACAAAACAGGTAAAGAGGTTAGAAGTTAATAAAAATCCATGAAGAACACATGTGCTACTGAAGAAAATTAAGCCTGAACTAAAGTTAACTTTAATAACTTAACTAAACAAAAAGAAATAATGGTATTTTTCTTCCTTCCTATGTATAGACATTTCTGTTAATAAACCTAAAAAGCCAAACTCACTGCCACAGAGTTGGATCTGACTCATGGCGACATCTCCTTGGGTTTCCAAGATGGTATCAATACAGAAGTAGATTGCCCAACATTCTAGTACCCAAGGCATTTGACTTCCAGTCAAAAGGCTGGTGGTTCAAACCACTAGCCACTACTCAGAAGGAAGATTTCTGTCAAAACATTCTTCTGTTCCAAAACAGTCCATTTGTTCTTTATTAACATTGCTGCAACCAAAATCAACCACTACCCCCTTCTAATGAAAAAAAAAAAAAATCAAATCCATTGCTGTTGAGTGAGTTCTGACTCATAATGACCCTATCACAGTAGAAATGGCCTGTAGGGTTTCCAAGGTTGTTATCTTTACAGAAGCAGACTGCCACATCTTTCTCCCGCAGAGTGGCTGGGGTTCA
Organism: Orycteropus afer afer; assembly: GCF_000298275.1. NCBI lineage: Eukaryota > Metazoa > Chordata > Mammalia > Tubulidentata > Orycteropodidae > Orycteropus > Orycteropus afer. Next base: position 30,845,912 of record NW_006921593.1, read on the forward strand.
AACTTCTGATCTTTTGGTTGGCAGGTGAGCATTTAACTACTGTGCAACCTCTACTCCTTCACTACTCCTTAGTTCAAAAAAATACACTCTTTTCCATGTAACTGGGTCCTGGATAGTTGGCATATATACTGACTGATTCTGTACTCATAATTATGAAGTTCTATCAGGAAGCATCATACTCATCCATTAACTGTCTTTGGAGCCTGTGCAGAACCTCCTTGTAGGTGAACCTACCTCACATTATCTTTTTTTTTTATACAACAGAAGCATAATTGTCTGAATGGGTTTTAAGTCTTATTGGCCTTATAGAAAAACTACTTTTTTAGTGGATACCAATTTTTCACAAATATTTTGTTGTATGTTTGGTGAATGTATACACAGCAAAATGGTTCCCGTTCATCAATTTCCACACAGATTGTTTCGTGACCTTGGCTACATTCTTCACGTTGTGTAACCATTCTCATCATCTCCATTCTAGTTGTCCCACTCCCATTAACTTAGTCTTATTGCCTCCAATCTTCTCATCCATGCTGTAGAGTAACTGTTGACTATTTGGTCTCACATGGTCATTTTTTCAAAATAGCCCAGTTCTCAGGGGTGACATTCTCTACTTTTTGAGCTAACTTATTTAGTTAAAAGGTGAATTCAAGGGATAATTTTAATTCAAGATTTAAAGAGTATATTAGGGCAACCGTCTTGGGGATTCCATCAGTCTCAAAAGGTACAGAAAATCTGGGTTCTTGGAGAATTTAAAGCTCTGTTCCACATTTTTCTCCTTTTTTTTGTCAGAATCTATCTATTGTGACCTTATCAGGACATTTGGTAGTGATAGCTGAGCACTATCTAGTTCTTCTGGTCTCAAGGCAGAGGAAGCCGTGGCCCATGGAGACACTTTGCTAAATCTTCTGCATACATAATGGCATTGAATGCTCATAAATTTAATTGGATTTGGCTACTTTTTAAATTTCCATAGTATAGATGACACACTAATGCTCAGGGAAGCTAAGTAACTTTCCCAAAGCCCAACTTTTAGCAAGTAACCGCTTGAAATTATAACCAGGCTTTTCTGACTTTAAATCCCACGATTTTAACCTTTATTTTAAAACCCGAGTACTGTCATAAAACAATACATCAGCCTTCCTTGCCCATCCAAAAATTCAGTGTTTTTTTAAATACTCACTTTTTTTGTTGACAGAAATAATTAAAATCTTTTCAATCCTGTAACTCCAAGAACTTGTCCTTATTTTCCTTCTAAATTCTCCCCCTAAAACTGACTCATCTCTTCAAATCTCACTTCCCTAGAGAAGAGAAAGACTATTTCAATTTGTGAGTGCATTTCCTGCTCTCTGCTGATAAGATTGTAATGAGTAAGTACCTGTATGGGGGCATTCAGAGCTGGCTGAATTCATGCCCAAGGGCATCTTACACTCCCAAAACCTTCCAAAAAATCCTAGAGACTGAGCTGAGAACAAGTGCTTGGAGTAGAATTGTAAATTTAATGGAAAAATGAAGGGATATTTCAGGAAAAGAGAAGGATTGTTCTTTTCTGCTAATAAAAGCAAACACTCAACTTCTTGGAGCTCAAAGTGTGTCACACTTGGCTTTCATTTTAATGAGCCATTTATCTTCCATGAGTGTTTAGAATATGATGAAACCACCTTCTTTTTCTTCTTTTACCCACTTCCCCACCGCCCTAGTGTAGAGTGTGTTATGGTAGACACAGACAGTTTGTTAAAGATTTCCTTTATATTATGAAGTCCTTGTGACAGAAGCATTTTGAAACTCGACTTCATTGCTAACATTTAAGTAGTCTGGACATCTCAATATCGAGTAAGTCTAGAGGTAAAGGTTGCTCATTCATGGCCCATCTTATTATCTATTTATTTTCAATCTTATGATGGTGATAGTTGCCATCAAGTTGACTCTGACTCATGGTGACCTTGTACAGGAGAATGAAATGTTGCTTGGTCCTGCATCATCCTCTTAATCACGAGCATGTTAAAGTCCATTGTTAAGATTATTGTGCCAATGCATCTCAACAGTTCTCCCTCGCACTCACTGGCCCTGCACATCACCATATGACGTTCTTCTCCAGTGATTGATTCATCCTGATGAGGTGTCCAAAGCAAGCAAGTTGGACAATGTTGTGTTGTAATCCATCAGTTCTAATTGGCTACATTTCACAAGTAGAGAACCAGGACTTTCTTGCTAGTCTTTGTCTGGAACCTCTGCTGAAGCCTGCCTACTGTACATGATCCTGCTGTTATTGGGAATACTGGTAGCATAGTTTCCGGCATTGATGCAATATGCAGGCCACCATAGTATGACAAACTGACAGACAAGTGGTGGATTTTTAATCCAGGGGAGTTTACACTGTCCTTGTTTTCCACGAATAAGCCTATATCATAGACAAATGAAAATCCTCGTAATAATATGCAAGAGAAGAAAGAGTCAGGAACTTTGTTTTTCTGGTTTACTTAATTCCATCTTTAAACTTTCAAAACATTCGTTAACTATGATCTTCTTGACATTTTAATACTCTTCTTTTCCTCTCCTCCCTCCTAAGGTGAACCTTACACTGCTGTCTCCTACTTCTGGTTTTGTTTACTTCTGTATTTCTTATAACATTTACATTCCCTCTCTTGATGCAAACCAACCTTATCCCTTGGCCGATGGGGAAAATCATGAAGGCTCAATTCTTCTTAAGGGCACAAGGGAGAACCTATGTCCCCTCGTCTAGTATGGTACTAAGGACCACAGAAATGGAGACAGGAACAGAAAGCACACTACAAGGAATCCCCAGAAGATAGAAAGCAAACTCTATTTCTATTAGTTGTAAAAAGTCGGGTTCAAATATGAAATAGCAGTGCCTGCTTCTGTGAAACTTCTCAGCCTACTTCATTCACCAAGTTGTTTTTGGGTTGTGTGCCCTAGAGTTGATTCTTATTCATAGAGACCCCACAGAGAAAACTATGTGTTGCAAGGCATTTGATTCTCTGCCTTTGTCAGAAATGATGTCAACTCTGTGTGTCTCTTAGAGCCATCTGCTAATGAACCCACAGAGATATTCCACAGTGATGTTTGGGGTACCTGGATCTCTCATGTGCTCTAAAATGAGCTCAATAAGCTCTGTTCTTCATCACCACTCCCCTGTCCTTATCACTCCATCCATACTTTCTGCCAAGTTGTCCTCTCTGGAGTATTGCTGGGTCCTCCAGGAGCTTCTCAGCATTCAACAGCCCTGCTTCTGGTTGAGGTAATCAGTCAGCCAGCAAACATTTATGAAGCACCTACCATATACCCAGTCCTGATGTGTATCTGAGGCTGCTAGCACATGTTCTGATCTTGCGGGTCTTACCTTTCAAGTAAGGAACCTACACCACCAATAAATAGATGGAAAAAATGAATACATGAAAGGATTAATGAATGAACAAGCTTATTAACAGATGAGAAAAATTCCCAAACTAAATGTGTTACAAAGAAAATAAAATAAGTTAATGTGGTCGATGAAGTATTTTAGGTTATACACAAGGGTGCACTCTCTGAGGAGGTGACATTTGACCAAAATGTGGTTAATGTGAAAATTCTAACCAAAGAAAGAAGTACCAAGGCTCTGAGTTTTCAGTGGATGTAAGGGGGCCAGTATGATTGGGGTTTAATGAAATTCAAGCAGAATACGAAAACCAAGTAAGTTGCTATAGAATCAGTCCCACTCATGTTGACCCCATGTGCATCAGAGCAGAACTTTTCTCCATTGGATTTTCAAGAGCTGGGTTCTTTTTGGAAGTAGATCACCAGGTCTTTCTTCTAAGATGCCTCTGGGTAGCAAACCATTAACTTATAGGTTAGCTTTCCTTATCAGGTTCCAACACCGTTGTCTTTTTGTGTCCATCATTGTATCAAAAATCTGAATTACCACCAGTAAACCAAACTCAGGAGTCCTTGGGTAGCCCATTTGGTTAAGCACCCAACTATGAGCCAAAAGGTTGGCAGTTTGAAACCACCCAGTTGTTGTTGTTGTTAGGTGCCGCCGAGTCATTTCCGATTCATAGAGACCCCACACACAATAGAATGAAACACTGCCTGATCCAGTGCCAGCTCCATGATCCCTGCTATACTTGAGCCCATCATCGCAGCCACTGTGTCAATCCATCTTGTTGAAGGCCTCCCCCTCTTTTGTCGACCCTCCACCCTATCAAGCATGACATCCTTCTACAGGGAATGGTCCCTTCTGACAACATGACCAAAATAGGTGAGACCAAGTCTGGCCATTCTCCCTTCCAAGGAGCATTCTGGCTGCACTTCCTCCAGGACAGATCTGTTAGTTCTTTGAGCAGTCCATGGTACTTTCAGCATTCTTCTCCGACACCACAACTCAAAAGCATCAACTCTTCTTCAGTCTTCCTTATTCATTGTCCAGCTCTCACATGCATACGAGGCAATTGGAAATATCATGACTTGTGTCAGGCGCACCTTAGTCCTCAAGGAGACATCCTTGCTCCTCAGCACTTGATACAGTTCCTTCGTGGTTGACCTTCCCAATGCTATGCGTCGTCTAATGTCCTGACTGCTGCTTCCATTGGCATCGATTGTAGAACCAAGCACCATGAATTCTTTGACAACTCAATCTTCTCTCCATTTATTGTGATGCTGCTCATTGGTCCAGTTGTGAGGATTTTTGTTTTCTTTATGTTGAGACATAATCCATACTGCAGACTGTATTCTTCAAACTTCATCAGTAAGTGCCTCAAGTCATCCTCACTTTCAGCAAGCAAAGTTGTGTCGTCTGCGTATCTCGGATTAATAATGATTCTTCCTCCAATCCTGATGCCATGTTTTTCTTCATATAGTCCAGCTTCTCAGATTATTTGCTCAGTATATAGATTGAATAAGTGTGGAGAAAGAATACAACCCTGACGCACTCCCTTCTTGATTTTAAACCATGTAGTGTCCCCTTGTTCTGTTCGAATGACAGCCCCTCCTGGTCAAGGTACAGATTCCTCATGAGTACAATCAAGTGCTCAGGAATTCCCATTCTTCTCAATGTTACCCATAATTTGTCATGATCCACACAATCAAATGCCTTTGCATAGTCAATAAAACACAAGTAAACATCTTTCTGGTATTCTTTGCCTTGAGCCAAGATCCATCTGACAACAGCTATGATATCCCTTGTTCCATATCACCCAGAGGCACCTCAGAAGAAAGGTATTGTCCTCTCCTTCTGAACGGTCACAGACTTGTACACCTTACGGAGCATAATTTACTCTGAAGCACGTGGGGTGTCCATGAGCTGGGACTGACTTGATGGCAACTGGTTACTGGTTAAGCTAAACTCAGTATCACTTCTGATCACTAAGGCTTCATTACTGCATCAAACTTATTTAGCCATCTCTTCTTGATAAAGTCCTTCATATTGTTTTCAATGTCAGTTTTCTATTGCTGCCATAGAAAATATTCAATTTTTTATATAAATAAGTTTATTATTTCTGTAAGTCAGAAAGGAATTCTGGTGGCATAGTGGATAAGGCATTTGGCTGCTAACCAGAAAGTCAGTGGTTCAAACTCACCAGCTGCTCCACAGAAAGAAGATGTGGCAATCTACTTCTGTAAAGATTTACAGCCTCAGAAATCCAATGGGGGTCACTGTGAGTCCAAATTGACTCAATGGCAGTGAATTTGGTTTTGTTGAATTCTGGCACAGCATGGCTCAGCTGGTTCTTTGATTTCACGAGGCCAAAATCAAGGTTCTGACAGGGCTGCATTCCTTTCTAGAGGTTCTGGAGATGAGTCTGTTTCCAAGTTTATTCAGGTTGTTCCAGGCTTCAGTTCTATGGTATTTCAGGGCCAAGTCCCTATTTGCTTGCTGGGTGCTGTCTCAGAGTCCTTCTCAGTTTCTAGAGGCCACCCACATTCCTTGGATTATGGCCCCTTTCCTCCATTTTCAAAGCCAGCAATGTCAGGCAGAGTCCTTCTCATGCTTCAAATCTCCCTCACCTCTCCTTCTGCTTCATTTTCACTCTTCTTCCTTCTTATGAAGGAACTCTGGTGGTGTAGTGCCTAAGGCATTTGACTGCTAACCAGAAGGTTGGTGGTTCAAATCCACCAGCCACTCTGCAGAAGGAAGGCTGGGCAATCTACTTCCGTAAAGATTTACCCCCTTGGAAATGCAATGGGGGCCGCTATGAGTCAGAATCGACACAATGGCAGTGAGTTTGGTTTTTGATTTGGGTTCCCTGTTCTGAATTCTTCTTCTGTGACCAACTGGCGCACATTTGTGCCTTTAAGGGCTCATGTGATTAGACTGGGCCCACCCAGTTAATCCAGGACAATCTCCCTATCTTGAGATCATATTTAATAACTGTCTTAGCTACTTGTGCTGTTGTAACAAAAATACCAAATATGGGGGGCTCTAAAGAACAGATTGTATTGTCTCACAGCTTTGGAGGCTAGAAATCCAAATTCAGGGCATAGCTCTATGATAACCCTGGAGTTTCCTGGCATTCCTTGGCCTGCAGATGAATCTTTGTATGGTCTCTTCCCCCAGATGTGTTTCTCTACACGTATGCTTTCCCCTTTTATAAAACACCACTCATAAAGGATTATGTTTAGAATCTACCCTACTCCTACATTTCCTGTGCTCTTCTTAGTTCATCCTAGACCCCATCTAACCCTCTACAATGGATTCCACATAACAACAACAACTGTATCGGTTTATTATTTTGTATCAAGTGGTGCCATATACATCTCACACAAGTGACATGTTAATGTAAAAGCACAAGCAAATCTGTTAACCTATCTCAAAGGGCACAATAGTTAAGAACTAAGACCTATCATACTATATTGCCCACAACCTAAGTAAGGTTAATTTGTGTACACCTTTTATTTTATGAAAAGTAATGTATTCTATTGAATGCCTTAAAATCTTCATTACCATCTCACAACCTACACATACAAACAAACAAAAAAACAAACTCAATGATAGAGTCTAATAAACCTTGAGGATAGATTGGGTAATCTTAGATTGATTGAATAGTAGTTTTTTTTTTTTTTAATGCAACACATATTAGTCATATTCCACTTACAGTAAAAAGGAAAAATGGTGAGAGAGAAGAAAAATGTCCTTGGGTTTCCAGAGGCGTTTTGTTTAACAATGTGATGACTTTGCTGACTATCTGAAAGGTAACAGGCTTGGTGGAAATTTCACAGTTCTGTCAGTTCTAATTGTGCAATAGTGTTTTGAAGTGATGAGCTGTTGAAAACGTGGCATTTAGAAATTCCAGAAAACATCCCTACTCCTCTTCACCACAGTCCTTCAAAACCTTTTTGCAATGAAGGCAAGTACCAAATGCTGATAAAGTCAACTGTCAACTCATGTGGTAAACATTTAGCAGGTTTCTACTAAGTCCCCAATGAAGTTTTGAAATTATCTTAAAACTCCAGCTTATTCCATGGAAGTGAGAGGAGAATCTGACCTAAAATACAGAAATGACACCTGGTGACAAATTCTCTAATTCTGGAATATCATCACCACACTGCCTGTCCCATTCCATATTTATTAGAAGCTAGACAGTCCTTCTCGGAGGAGCAGTCAGCCCCAGAGACAACTCAGGGATGCACAAAACAGCAGGGCAGAAGAGCAGGAGAAAGGGGTGAAAGCCAGGAAGCCAGACAGAGGTACAGTCAGCCACAGG
>NW_006921593.1:30856593-30862438 GCF_000298275.1 Orycteropus afer afer
ATAGCGGGGATTGTGGGGCTGGCGCGGGATCGGGCAGTGTTTCGTTCTGCTGTGCATGGGGTCGCTATGAGTCGGAAATGACTCGACGGCACTTAACAACAACAACAACAAAGACAGTCCTTCTAGAAGTACCAGTGGCATTCAGATTAGGTAATGGGCATGGAGATCCCAGGAATAAATGGATAAATAATTTTAACACTCACTGATGGTGCACCAACATGTCCCTTTGTTGTATTTTCATTCTTTAAATACATTTACTTACTTTAAAAAGAGTAGGAGAAAAAGGTATTATAATTTATCATTAGCTTTAGTGCATTATGTAGTTATTGGTTGGAGTTCTTGCTCTCCCTTCCCCCAATAAAAGTTTAACCATCATAAGCCACTATTTCATTATCCAAGCTCAGGGAAAGATACATGTTCCCTGAGGCCTGTGGATCAAATTATGCCCCCCAAAATGTTATGCTGAAGTCCTAATTCTTGTGTCTGTGAATGTAAGCCTGTTTTGGAAAGAGGGTCTTTCTTTGAAGATATTGTCAGTTAAGTTAATGAAGTCATATTGGGCAAGGGTGGATATTAATCTTATATGACTGGTGTCTTATACAGGGTAGAAGAGACACAGAGACAGATTACGAATGGGGGAGACACTGTACGAAGACACATCTACAAGCAGTGAAGAAATGACAGGGGTTCCCTGCAGTCACTAGAAGCCAGGAGAGAGGTATGGGACACTTCCTCCTTCAGAGCCCTCAGGAGGAGTCAACATCATTGATACTTCGACTTGTTTTCTGATATCACGTGAGAGTAACAACAGCAGATTGTAAAGGGGAGTCGAGATGAGGAAGAAGGGCGTGGCATGATATCAGTTTCCTATGTTTTAATAAATCATAGTTGAGGGTAGGCTGCAGCCAGCCACGTTCAGGGCAATTCAAACTCCAGTAGAATGCCTGCCATCTCTCCTACCTGAAGAATCCCAGGGCAGTCTCAGTACTCCTTGAGCTTTAAAGTTCTGCTATAAAAACTCACTGCCATCCAGTTGGACCTGACTCATAGTGACCCCTCCTTGGGTTTCCGAGGCAGTATCACCATGGAAGTAGATTGCCCCATCTTCCTTCCGAGAAGTGGCTGCTGGGTTTGGACTGCCAGCCTTCTGGTTAGCAGTCAAGTTCTGCTACAAAGTGAGAGATTTAGGATTGTCAATTGCTGATGAATTGACCCTTTGATCATTATAAAATAGCCCCCTTTTCTCCCTCTGGCAGTACATATTCTATGGAAGACAACTTTGAGAAGAAAGCTGGTGACTGGAGAGGACTCTGTTCATGGAGCCTTTTTGACCAGAACTGAATGATAGAATGAAACTCAATTTTTTGCTGAGTTAAACTGGCCTTTTTACATGCCTGCTCAGGATACTGTGTTTGCTTAGCTGCACTCAAAAGAGTCATCTCAGACTTTTCACTGGTGCCTGTCATTGGCTTTTTAATTCCTAGAGGCCGTAGGAACTGAGGGAGTGATTTCTCTTGTAGTCATGCCAGGATGTGACAGAAACACACTCTAAGGAAGGGAAACTTGAAGAATCTGTATAAGTGGGCCTAAAAAACAGTTCTTTATGACAAGGATATAATAAAGAGAATTGCTTTGAAAGGGTCCTAAAGTCTGTTTTATTTAAAGTTTCCCAGACAACTTAAAGGAATTTGTTTTAGCAAACTGTTTCTGGGAAATGATGTCCTAGTACCAAATGGTTATTGCAATTCCTGAGACATCTGGTTAAAGCTATTTGAACAGCAGTGTTCTTATGATCTCTCTGGAAGAATATGTGACTATGATTGGAAATCTCTATAATTAGTCCCTGAAATCCATCACTGTAAGCCTCTGTACTCAGTTATCCACCAGAGACCCATTCCCTGCCCCTAACCCATCCTCCTTGTAACCTCAACCAAAGACTAACCAATCAAATGACTGTATTATAATTTCTTTGTTCCCTGGACTATATCTGTCATCGCTAGAAGCTCTTTATTAGGAATCTTCAGTTCTCAATATGGGGGCTGATGACTCCCTGCATTCAAATGTACCTTTTTTTTAACCTCATTTTAAGAACTGTGTGGGTTTTTTCTGCTATAACATGGTTCAGCAGTTAAGCACTCAGCTGCTAACCAAAAGGTTGACAGTTCAAATCAGTCACTCTGTGGGGAGAAGATGTGGCAGCCTGATTCAGTAAAGGCTGAAAGTCTTGGAAACCCTATGCAGCAGTTCGACTCTGTCCTATAGGGTTTCTGTGAGTCACAATCAATCTGACAACAGCAGGTAGTACTTTGGCTGATATCAGTGCCCTCTGGGGAGGTATGACTTGAAGGGGTCAAGAATGCGATTTCTGGGTTGCTAGAATCTTCTGTTTATTGATCTGAGTGCCTGGTACATGGTACTGTTTAGTTTGTTAAAATTTATCAAGATCATGTTTGCTTGTGGATATGAAATTTTCTGTATTATGTCTTTCCTAATTCTTTTTGAGAAGCTTTTAGTTGTATAGACAATTACTTAGGTCTCATGCTAGTAGAAACTATGGAATCAAAGATTTAGCAATTCTTGGAGCCATGGTAGCACTAGAGAAATCTGCAGTTTCAGACTCTCATTTTATGGATAAAGCCCAGAAGAAAAGAGGGATGGATGTAGAACACAACTTGGAGTCCCCATCTTCCTACCCAGGCTAGTACCCACAGTACTTGGCTGTTGATGCTATTGGTGTTTTCCCAATCTTGCAGTGCTATTGACGAATAGCCTTGCACTTCTGGAAGGGGTTTGAGAGGAATAGTTCATGCTTCTTAGTTTTGGATAAAGCAGCCGAAAGACAACAAAGTGTCTCTACTTTGACCTATGACCTAGTAATGTCCTCAATTACATTCCTGTTGTTTTTAGAAGAGTTTTCTGTGAAGTAACTTTCCCTCAGGCAAAGTCAACTTGCATAATTGGAAATACACTAAGAATACAAAAGAAACAGTATAGGCCATGGAAAATTCTTACTGACAAAGACTAAGGAAAAATCTCTAAGGAGTTTGTGAACCTGGTAATAATTGGTTCCTTGTGAGAGAAAGAACAGGCACACGACCTTCTTTGAGAAAACCATGTCAAGCTGAGAGTAGAGTTGCCTCCAGGGGCTGAGGCACCAATGGTCTGAGAGAGCAAGGCAGGAAGGACACGGTTTGGAAGTGGCACCTCATTGTTGTATTCTGTGGCTCTTCAGTGGCTTTTATCCCTCTTCCCTAAAAGTAAGGAGATGCTGAGGAGCATTATGGTGAAGACAAACACTCAACATGAGTTGCATTATCATTATGGTAGGTTATTACAGTGGGCAAATAATTGCTGGGCATAGAAAAGAACTGTGGGCAACCAGTCATTTACTCGGTGGGTTGGAGTGAAATTTGGCATCAGCTGTGATACCAGCTGCTCCCTTTAGAACCACAGGGGCATCTGCACACCCAGCCCAATCTCAGCTCACTCAAAGCAGCAGCATTTCCGTGGGTGGCTGCTTTGGGGGTTAACAAATAAATGTGGTCTGGCCAATAACTTCTGAGAACACTTGCCAAGTGTTTTCCAGAACTGGGGGTGTCAGGCTTCAATATGAAATACATGGAGCCTGAGTTGAAAATCAATGAAGCAGAAGTCACCAAAGGTTGGTGAGGGAAAACGAAATTTGTGCTGTTGTGCCCAGGTTATGAAGGAGTTCCTCGGCGAGAGAAATATGCCAACACACAACAATGCAAAAGCAATAGGAGGGTTTATTAGCTAACTTAAGTTAGGGTCTTTGCCCTTACCAGATCAGTGGCTTGAGCAAAATACCCTGTGCTCTGGTATTCTCACAAATTTATGGAACAATATGGGGAGGGGCAGCACCAAGGCAAAAGGGTACAGATGATTGGTAGTTGCTAAGGGATTTAGGGCAGTGATCTAAGATGTTGGGGGACGTAAAGAAACCCCCCGGCTCCAAAGTTCACTTAGGAAAATATTATCTAGGGAGGATGGAGGCTCAGGTATGTGGGAGACTTTCAGGAGCCCAACAAATCTCCGATGCGTGCTGAATCCGGATGGCTTTTGTGATGCGTGCTGAGTTCGGAGGAAGTTCCTTAATACCTGCTGAGACTGGAGGGCAGATAAAGGCCCTAAGGAGTGTTTAGAATTCCAAAAGTCCTGTTAGTATTGCTGACACTAAAAGGTTTCTGGTTAAAGATTTTCCTGGAGGCTGCTAGAACTCTGGCTTCAGATTGACTCACAGTGCATTAGGTATATTGGTTTGCTCAAGTCATCATAACAAAACACCACAAACCAGGTGACTTCTAAAATTAGAAAGCTATCATTTCACAGTTCTGAAGACTAGTGGACTCGGTTTAGGGTGTTGGCAGGACTGTGTCCTCTCCAAAGGCTCTAGGAGAATATTTGTCCTTGTCTCTCTTGGCTTCTGGTGGCCCCAGGTGTTCCTTGGTGTGGAAATGCATCTTCACATAACTGTCTTTCCTCTGTCTGTCTCTTTGTGTCTCTTTTCTTCTTTTATAGAACACCTGCAGGTTAGATTAGGACACATGCTACTCCAGTATGACCTTATCTTAACCTAAGTGGTACCACCTTCAAAGGCTCTATTTCCAGACAAGGTCACAGTCACAGGCACTGTAGGGGTTAGGACTTCAACATATATTTTGAGAGGGTCACAGTTCAATCCATAACATCTTGAGTAAGGGAAACATAACCTCAAGACACAGCCAAGATCAAATCTAGTGGATGTCAAAATCAAAATATTAAAATGCAGCTCCAGGCTTGCAACTTGAGCAAAGATAAAGCTGGGACAGGTGAGCAGCTGAGAAAACAATGGAAAGCTAATCCCTCAAAATTTCTTTGTAAAACAGTGACCTCTAAATCTGATAGCCAGTAAATTGTAGGATGTGTGATTGCAACCCAACTGCATAACATTCTCACTCAGGTGAGAATACAAAGGCAGTATAAGTGATTAGTCTAAAGATTCTGTCACCAGGCCCCCCCCCCCACTACTGCCCCACTCCCGAACACCATCTGCTGTTGTTAGGTGCCATCAAGTCATTTCTGACTCATAGCAACCCTATGCACAGCAGAACGAAACACTGCCTGGTCCTGCGCCAGCTCCACAATCCTTGCTATAGTTGAGCCCATCGCCGCAGCCACTGTGTCAATCCATCTTGTTGAAGGCCTTCCCCTCCTTCATCGACCATCCACCTTTCCAAGCATGACATCCTTCTCCAGGGAATGGTCCCTTCTGAAAACATGACCAAAGTAGGTGAAACGAAGTCTGGCCATTCTCACCTCCAATCACCATCTAGCCACTGAGAATCATTTCCCTAAACTGTAACAATCACCTCTTAGTCACTTAATTAAAGCTTAATTAAAATGAAGCCTTACTCTGAACTAGTAGGTATCTCTATCAAGGTATCTCTATCTCTATCAAGAACATGTATAGGGTTGGCTGACAATGGTCCTATAAGTTTATGTGTATGATCTGAATTCCCAGGTGAATAGTAGATCTGAGGGGCAAGGTTGTAGTCACTGCCTGGTTACAGCCAGCTACCAAGAGGGACCTAGTAGTTGAACCTGTGGGCTTGGGACCATAGTCACAGGGGACATCAAGTTCAATTGGCATAACATAGTACACAAAACATCGTTCCACCTCCTACTTTTGCAAGTAGCAACTGGGGTCTTAAAAGCTTGCAAGCTGAGGCGGGGCAAGATGGCGGACTAGGCAGAAGGATTCCACAGACCCTCTTCAACAAAGAAAAGGGAAACCAATTAACACAGACACAGAAGATAATCTTGGACCCCTGAGCCTTGAAGGAAA
>NW_006921593.1:30864048-30881454 GCF_000298275.1 Orycteropus afer afer
GTGGGAGGGGAGCTGTTGCATTGTGGTAAATTGTGGTCAATGTCATGAGACAAAGTGTATGTGAACTGCTGTACGGAAAGTGAAGTTGCTCTGTAAATTTTCACCCAAATCACAATAAAATAAAATAAAATAAAGCCTTACAGAGCATGCAGACATTCTGATTTAGTGCATCTCAGGTGTAATCTGCAGTTTTGGGTGGTGGAAACTGTTAAGAACTTGCTGCTAACTGAAAGGTTGGCAGCTCGAGTCCACACTGGGGCACCTTGGAAGACAGACCAGATGTTCTCCTTCCAAAATCTCAGCCACTGAAAGCATGATGGACCTCACTTCTACTCTGATATACATGGGGTTGCCATGAATCAAAATTGACTTGACTCGTTTAGGGTAGAATCTGAGTGTCTGTGTCATTGTTGCTGAGAATATGCACTGCAGAACATCCACCCATTCTGTGTTTGTTTAACAGGTGCCCGGGAGCTTCTGATGGAGGTGATCCATGGATCATATTTTGAGAAGAACTTTTAAGTATTCCATATTAGTCTAAAATCTGTCAGCATTGCAAACATTTTGGTATAGTTCTGTTTGCCAAAATTAGGTACAAGAAAATTAGCATTCTTGACTAATTGCTTAAGCTAAGCTTTCCAGCTGAGTGGCAGTCTGGAGCTGAATGGATTTGCTTGACTTCACAGTTACCAGAGAAAATCATCAGCTGTCCAAATAAATTGCCATGATACATGTGTGGTGTGTTGGCCTTCAGCTCTTGTACACCTTCTGCCCACTTCAGGGTGTGCAGAAACTTGCAAACTGCATTTCCTAGACCCCCTTGCCAGCTGAGCTTGCTTGACCAGTGGGACTAGGGTGGGAGAAAGGGACAGAAAGGCATGGTCTCTAGGAACTGAGCACACGAGGGCGTGATGGCTCTTGGCTTCTGTTTGCTGCAGTGGGGAAGTTGCAGACCAGCAGGAGCCCTGTGCCAATTCCTTAGTAGATCAGTGGCAATTGGGAGCTGGGCTCTAGTCCAGAGATGATAGAAGCCTCCATCTCTCTGATAATCCTCTTCTCCCTTGGGCTCTGCTAGTGGCTGCCTCTGTTCCGTTTATTCCTCCAGCCCTTCTGATACTTGTATAAGCATGCCTTCATTATATCCCTTTCTGCTTGAAAGACCAAGAATGGTTTCCTATTATCCCAACTGAATAGTGACCAGTTATAGGTGGTAAATTATTAGTCTACTCTAAGATAAATTTCATCAGAGATCTGGTCAATATTTTTTTAAAAAAATCAGGAAAAATATACAGAAGGGGGGAAAAAAGTTTACTTCCTTATTTTTGTTATTAGTTGCCTTCCAGTCTTCTCCAACTCATGGTGGCCAAAGGCGAGAGTAGAAGGAACAGGTACCCTGTCCCATGCCATTCTCATGATGGTTAGTATGCTTGAACCCATTGTTGTGGCTGTTACAGCAACCCATGTCATTGCGAGTTTACCTCCTTGTCACCAACCTGCCACTGTGCTAAGCATGCTATCTTTTTCCACACTGATCTTTCCTGATGGCTTGTCCAGAGCAAGCAAGCTAAAGCCTCATCATCTTCGCTTCTAAGGAATACTTGATTTTATTTCTTCTAAGACTGATTTGTTTGTTCTTCTGACAGTCCATGGCATATTCATTACTCTCCACAAACCCCAGAATCTAAATGTATCAGTTCTGCTTCTGTTTCCCTTTTTCAACGTCCAATTTTTGCCTGCATAAAAGGTGACTGAAAAGAGCATGGCTTGAGTCAGGCACATTTTAGTCATTAATGTGACATCTTTGCTTTTTAAAACTTCAAAATGACTTTCTTAGTTTTATGATAATAATGTCATGCAGTTACAGCTATCATTTTGTGGTGTCTAAGTTGCTTCCACAGATTGTCTCATTCAATTAATGCTATGGTTTATCTTTTTCCAATCACCATTTTATGCATATGATGAATTGTTGTTGTTGTTGTTATGTGCCGTCGAGTCGGCCCCGACTCATAGCGACCCCTCCTTGGGTTTCTGAGGCAGTATCACTACGGAAGTAGGATTGCCCAACCTTCCTTCCGAGGAGTGGCTGGTGGGTTTGAACCGCCAGCCGTCTGGTTAGCAGGCAAGTGTCTTAGCCACTATGCTACCAGAGAAGGTATTTGCCCCAATTATATAATAAATGGCAGCATTAGAACTTGAACTCAGATCTTTTGACTCCAAGGACATAACCCTTTCCCTCAAAAGTTTATCAATAAGTTTAAGATAATCACATTTAAGAAATAAATACCTGAGTTTTATTTTTAATTAATGGTTTTATTTTCAATTAAGAAAATCTGTATGTCAGTCCAAATGCATATGTTTTGTCTTCCCAGATTGCTACAATAGTTTTACTGTTTGAAGGTATATTTCAGAGCAAGTTCTTTCTCTGGGTCTTAGCACTTTCTTAATATGTAAAGACGATAGAAAAAAAATTGAAAAGATTCTAACCATCAAATTCTTATGCTTCCTTGACTCTACTCAGTGATTCTTAATTGTTAGTCTCAAAGGTACGTTGATAGGGAAAATGCAAAATTTTAATTATTTGGGATAACGAGAGACAGCCTGTGGCCTCCACAGCTAGTGTCCCAGGCCTACAGAATTGTTTTCACACAAGATCACACTTACACGTTGTGACAGGTTACACCATTTCCCAAGATGATGCACCATCTGGACAAGGGAAGAAAACAAGTATGCGCTCTGTTGTTGTTTAAATATGAAGCTGGTATCAAGCTGAGATTCAATAAATATGTATCAGGTCATACAACAGACTCATGGGTGCTATTAAATCATGATTTTTTTGCTTTTTGCAATTGCTATAGGGCCATGTACAGAAGTAAAGATAAGCAATCACACTGTCTTAAAAGAATTGAACAAGTACTTTTTAAACACTGTAATAATAGTGATTTACAAACTGAGGATATGAAGAGTTAAAGGAAATATTTCTTGATTTTACTTTGATTTTAAGAGATCACATGTATAATATTAAGACATATGCAAGGGTATATGAAAAGATCCCCTCGTAAGTTATGGTCTATAGATGAGAATCTCTGATAATGCATTGCTGTTGTCAGATGTCATCAAGTCATTTCCTACTCATAGTGACTCTGTGTACAGCAGAATGAAACACTGCCAGGTCCTGCACCATCCTCACAACTGGTGCTATGCTTAAGCCCGTTGTTGCAGCCACTGTGTCAACGCATCTTGTTGAGTGTCTTCCTCTTTTTCTCTGACTCTCTACTTTACCAAACATAATGACCTTCTCTAAGGACTGGTCCCTACTGATAACATATCAAAAGTTCATGAGAAGAAGTCTCACCACCTCGCTTCTAAGGAGCACTCTGGCTGTACTTCTTCCAAGGCAGATTTGTTCATTCTTCTGGCTGGCTGTGGTGTCTTCAATATTCTTTGCCAACATTGTGGTTGAAATGTGTCAGTTCTTCTTCAGTCTCCCTTACTCATTGTCCAGATTTTATATGCATGTGAGGCTATTGAGAGTACCATGGATTAGGTAAAGTGCAGTTTAGTCCTCAGGGTGATATCTTTGCTTTTTAACACTTTCAAGAGGTCTTTTGTAGCAGATATGCCCAATACAATATGCCATTTGATTTCTTGGATCTAGGTAAAATGAAATCCTCGACAACTTCAATCTTCTCTCTGTTTATCATAATGTCCCTTATTGGCCCAGGTGTGAGGATTTTTGTTTTCTTTACATTGAGGTGAAGGCTGTAGTCTCTAATCTTCATCAGTAAGTGCTTCAAGTTCACTTTGCTTTCAGCAAACAAGGTTTTGTCATCTGCATATTGTAGGTCATTAATGAGTCTTCCTACAATCCTTATACTGTGTTCTTCATCATATAGTCCAGTTTCTTAGATTATTTGCTGGACATACAAATTGAATAAGTATGATGAAATAATACAATCCTGATTAACACCTTTCCTTATTTTAAACCATGCAGTTTCTCCTTGTTCTTTTCAAACACCTACCTCTTAGTCTATGTACAGGTTTGGTACGAATATAATTTAGTGTTCTGGAATTCCCACTCTTGGCCATGTTATCCACAATTTGTTACTATCCACTCAGTCAGATGCCTTCGTGTAGTCAATAAAACACAGGTAAACATCTTTCTGGAATTCTCTGCTTTCAGCCAAGATCCATCTGACATCAGCAATGATATCCTTTGTTCCATATCCTCTTCTGAATTTTGCTTGAATTTCTGGCCATTCTGTGTTGATGTAGTGCTGCAACTCTTTTTGAATTATCTTCAAACTAATTCCATTTGGATGCGGTATTAATGACATTGCTCAATAATTTCCACATTCTGTTGAATTACCTTTCTTTGGAATTGGCATGAACCTGGATTTCTACAAGTTGCTTGGCTAGATAGTGTCACATCCATTTGTTGAAACATCTCAATGGGTACTCTGTCAATTCCTGGAGGCTTATTTTTTGCCAGTGCTTTCAGTGCAGCTTGAACTCATTTCTTCAGCACCTTAGGTTATTGGTCATATGCTACCTCCTGAAACGATTGAATGTCAACCACTCTTTTAGCATAGTAATGAAGTATTCCTTTCATCTTCTTTTAATGTTTCTTGTGTTGTTCAATATTTTGTGCATAGAATCCTTTAATATTACAACTAGAGGCTTGAATTTTTTCTTCTATTTTGTCAGCTTGAGAAATGCTGAATGTGTCTTCCTTTTTGGTCTACTAACTCCAAGTCTTTGCACATTTTATTATAATAATTTGTCTTCTTGAGCTGCCCTTTGAAATACTTTGTTTAGCTCTTGCACATCATCATTCATTTGCTTTAACTACTGTATATTCAAGAACAAGTTTCAGAGTCTCTTCTGACATCCATTTTATCCTTTTCTTTCTTTCCTGTCTTTTTAATGACCTTATGTTTTCTTCATGTATGATGTCATCCTACAACTTGTCTGGTCATTAGTGTTCAGTGTGTGAAATCTATTCTTGAGATGGTCTCTTAAATCAGGTGTGATACTCTCAAGGTCATACTTGAGAATATGGACTTGTTTTAATTTTCTTCAGCTTCAAGTTCAACTTGCATATGAGCAGTTGATGGTCTTTTCCACAGTCAGCCCCTGGCCTTGTTCTGACTGATGACATTGAGCTTCTCATTGCCTCTTTCCACAGATAGTGGATTTGATTCCTGTGTATCCCATCTGGTAAGGTCTGTGTATATAGTCACTGTTTATGTTGGTGAAAAAAAGATATTTGCAAAGAATAAAGCATTATTTTTGTAAAATTCTGATGTATGATCTCTGGCATCATTTCTTTCACCAAGACATATCTTCCAGTTATTGATGCTTTTCTTTGCTTTCAGTTTTCACATTCCAAACACCATTAATTATCAATACATCTCGATTGCATGTTGGATCAATTTCAGACTACAGAATTTGGCGAAAATCTTCAGTTTCTTCATTTTTGGCATTACTGGTTGGGGTGTAAATCTGAGAAATAGTTGCATAACTGGTCTTCTTTGTAGGCTTATGGATATTATCCTATCACTGAGATTGAATTTGACATCCTTCTTCTTCAATTTGTCATTCTCAGCAAAGTAGACCATATGATTTTCGTATGTATAACGGCCAATACCAATACATTTCAGCACACTAACCCCTATTGAAGTGTTTTATTTCATTTTTTATTATTTTCAGTTTTCTTAGACTCACACTTTGTACCTTCCACGTTCCAATTATTAATGGATGTTTGCAGCTGTTTCTTCTCATTTTTAAGTCATGCCACATCAGTAAATGAAGGTCTCGAAAGCTTTATTCCATTCCCATCATTAAGTGAACTCTACTTTGAGGAGGTAGCTCTTTCCCAGTTGCATTTCCATTACTTTCCAGCCTGAGAGGTTCATCTTCTGGTCTGTATCAGACATTGTTCTGCTGTATTCATAGAGTTTTCAGTGGCCTTATCCACGCATCTATTGCTTTGACTACATTTTTGATGTGCGATGATCTATCTGTCTATCTCTCTCACACTAGGAATCAAGTATGACATGTTTTAGAAAATTTTCTATTAATAAAAGTCTAGTAGAATAAAACAAATGGTTTGCCAGCTAATTGTTTTTGTAAAAGTGCTTTTGTTATTTTTAATTTTTATCTCTTTCCAACTTTCAAAGTTGAAACTACAGAAAACATAGACATCTTATTAAGAGAAACACAGGGGGACCGGAAAAAAAAACTTACTTTTATAATTAGAGTGAGTATTTAAGTTAAAAACTCAAAGCTTATGTATGCTTCAAGTATGGGGGCACATTGGAAAGAAAGAAGGAGGCAATGTTCCGGGTAAATGTAAAAGCAGTGTATTAGGAGATATTTACTCAATCTTGTCTTCAGTATTCTAAAGAAATCTGTGTCAGTCAGGGGTTCCCCATGGGCTTGAAATCATTCCCTATTGACTTTCAAGAGGCTCACAGAACCTTCCACTTGACAGTGTCCCTGACTTTCAGGTGCCTAAGGAAGATGGAGAAGTCACATTATCCAACTGTCAGTGACTCCTCCTCTTGTTCATTGTTTGAATTTGTGCAAATTTACTTACCTGTTCTATACCGCAGATGCCCTGTTGAGTCCCTTGGATACAGCAACCCTCTATGATGTGGGCAAAGACCAAGGAAAGCACTTAACACAGGAGGCTGCCATATATTGCTAACTACCAGTTGCCATGGAGTCAACCCCAACTTACGGACACCTCATGTCTTTCAATGGCTTATTTTTCAGAAATATATTGCGAAGCTTTTCTTCTGAGATACCTCTGAAGGGACTGGAACTTGCAATCTTTCAGTTAGCGGTTGAGAATATTAACCAATTCCATCAACCAGGGATGCCACAGGATTGCTAAATTAAATTTAAGACACTCATTTAACTTTGTATAGTAAATAAATGAAGAAAATCTTTATAGCTTAAGTATGTTTCATATTTGCAGGGAGCATACTTAGAAATTATTTGTTGATTATCTGAAAGTCCAATTTAATTAGGTGCCCTGTATTTATATTTGCTTAATCTGCAGCCCTGATACTAGAAAATGTTAGTCCTCATTCCCATTTTAATTAGATTTTGTGTCATTTTTCTAGCACCAGTTGTCTCAGGATCATAAGAACTTTCCACATTGTATGAAAAGTCTTAGAGGAAATATTAGCAGTATTTTTTTTTTTAACTTCTCTGAATTTTCTGAAGTCTCTACAAGGACTAGGTATTAGATTTAAATTCAGAAAAATAGTGCTTCAAAGCCAAATAACAAAACAACATGATAGACTAAGCAGGAATGTCTGAAGCCTAAAGGGAATCCATCCAATTATAGGGCAGCACATCTAAAAAAGAAAATGGAAAAGGAAAAAAAAAAAAAAAAAAGAAAGCTGAGGTTTTTTCTTCCATTTTATTGGTTTTTTGTTATGTTTCAAGACTGTTTATATTTGAATTCACTGTAAGTTTATAAAATGCATTTACTCTTCCACAGCTTGATGCAGTGAGAAGTAAAACTGAGCCAGGTTATAATAGCTGATGCTGTGCATGAGTCTAAGCATTTAGGAGAGAGTGAAATTCATGTATACCAGCATATTTTTAAGTACATGAGAATTAATAAAATATTTGAGGGAAAATGTATTTTGGGCAAGTTTACTTTTATAAATTAATCAAATGCTAATTAATTATTTGCAAATTGATGTCATGTGAACAATTTTGGAATGACCTGTGGTTTTCTTGAATGCCTAAAACTGTGCTAATAACAGAACATGATATCAATCAATGTTTGCAGAATCATTGATAAATGATTAAATGAATGGACAAACTGCTCAATATCACAAAAAATGGGGTACTTTGCCTCTTCAATGTTTATGTACCAGTGCCAGCTGATAGCTGCTTTGTATTTTATATGAGTTACGTGATCTCAGCTCAGCACAATCGCTAATAGAGTAGAGCATATTTCCACAGAAGCAAATTGCAAAGATACACACCATTAGGGATGCTTCATTTTTATATTTCCCAGATGGAATTGAATATTGAACAACAGTGCTTCAATTACACTCGTGTTAATGTAATGAGATATCTTTGGAAACTGTCCAAGCTCTTCATGTCATGACATCTAGATGTCTACTTGAAGCCTTCCTTTAAGTCACTATCCTAATCTATTCTCTCGTATCACACCATACTCATTGTTCACTTTACCTTATGGTAGGGTGTCACAATAACATAAGAGCCAGAGAGGAAAATAGGTTTATTTTTGTCAACTTACTTGCTTTGTACTTTCCCTGCTAGATAATTTATTCTGCTATCATCACCAATAATTGTGTTGATGCCCATGGCTGGTATAACACAGCTGGCATCAAAGAGACTCACTGAACTGAAGGAGAAAATACTGTACTTGATGATGTAAGTGTAAACTCAAGGATAATACTTTTAATGAACTCATATTACTTTTACCAACTTTCCATAATTTAATTTTTCATTTATCTTGTGCTTTCTCCCATTAAGGCTAATTCCAGTCATTACAGTGGCAAGATGTATTTTCTTGATTATACTACAGTGAGCTACCATTATGTCAGAAATTGACTAGAAGAAAATAAAACTGTACCCTTCTGCACCATAATTTGCATTTTTTCCCATTTAGGTAAGATGCCATGAATGCAAAATGAGGCAGGATTTATGTTGATTCTTAAGTATGTTTTTTAATCGTATGTATATTGAGTTTGGTTTTTGCTTTCAAAATATCATAAGAGGGATAATCTGCAACTGAGATGCAATAGTATCATTTTTTCCAATTTGTTGAATATTTTGCATGACTCATTTAAAAAATAATACTTCAAAGACAGTGTTTCAGTGAAATTTGCTCAGCCAATCACTGATAGTTTTCCTGGTCCCTTGCTCCTCTTTAAAATCTTAGCAAAAGAAAGAAACCCACAAATTGTCAGTGACTTGACTTCCCCATCTCTTTTTGGTCTCAGATCTTCTATCCCAAGAACTACTGACAACAAAGATTTCTCCTTTGGGAAGCCTTTGGGCATTCCAGCTGCACCAGGTTATAGGTGAGATGTGGCTGACCCTTAGTCACTTATGAGTTGGAATACATCAGAGACTATGTCTCTCCACAGATGTCTCCAATTGGGTCCAAAATGAAAACTCTGCCCAAAACTCCTTAAACAATGACAAGCATCAGTGAAGGATATCAACAACCATGCTTGAGTCTAAGGCTGTATACTAAATCCATGAAATATGTGGAATAGAAGTCCTGGTGGCACAGGGGTTAAACATTTGGCTGCTAACCAAATGTCATTGGTTTGAACCCACCAGGTGTTCTGCAGTTCTTGTAAAGATTAGTCTTGGAAACCCTATAGCACAGTTCTATTCCATCCTATAGGGTTGCTAGAAGTGAAAATCGACTCCATGGCAATGGGTTTGGATTTTCTTTGCTTTTTTCCTTATATAGACCTAACATTAAGGTCCAGAGGTGGAATTATTGGGAAGGGAATAGGAACAGGTTGTTAAATGATGTTTGAGAGTTAATCTCTTTCAAAAATATGCAGAAAACTTACAATAATCACACAATCTATGGTTCAGAAAATGGCACTAAATTGAGATGAAACCCATCCTTAGTAGCCTTTTACATAGCTCACATTTCCCTTGCCAACCTGAATTTGCGTATAACTTACTACTTATTTTAAAAAGAGTGCCCACAGTTTTTGATCAAGTCAGATAGAGTCTCACCTCTCCCTTTTTCCCCTATGTGCACTGAACTAGTTTTGTGGTGAGATTTATCACCTTCTTGCTTGGGAATTAATGATGTGTGAAGGACTTAATAGCCAAACTGTATCAGGTCCTCCTGAGGATACCATGTTGAAATCAAAGCTGTTTTATTTTGGAAATCTGTTGTACCTTGTGAAATGACTGTGCCTAGGGTGTTTTTTTCTGTCACTTTAATCTATCACATAAATTAGCTTTTCAGACATTTTAAGTTCACACAAAAATAGAGCTATCTCATAATGAAGGGAGGTTGACTTTTAGATGACTCTGGGTCTCAAGGAAGAGCTAAAAGACATGTACCAATGGAGCCCATAGACAAAAGCTCTAGGAGAGCCTACATTCTAAGTGGTATCTAAAGATACAGGGAGAAGGATACAAGAAAATGGAGAATAAATGCTGATGGTTACCACATGAGATATCTCTGCAGGACAATGCAAGACATTTTCACAAAGTAGAAATGTGTCCTCCAGTGGCCAACAAATCAATCTTCTCACCTCTTTCTGATTAAAAATGGTATCTGCTAAAATCATTTGCTCAATTCTTCCCCACTGCCTTCTGAGACAAAAAAGTCAAGACCTCACAACACTCAGAACTAGGATGGAGAGTTGATTGGTTTCCAGAACCTGCAGAAAATTTATAAACAAAACCAAAACCGAGTCATTACCCTCAAATCAATTCCAACCCACAACAACCCTATAGAACACAGTAGAACTGCCCTATAGGGTTTCTAAAACTATAATCTTTACAGAAGCCAACGGCCACATCTTTCTCCTGGAGAGCAGCTGGTGGATTCAAGCTACCAACCTTTTGGTTTGCGGCTGAGTATTTAAACACTGTGCCACCAGGGCTCCTCACAGTGAAAGTAATAACAAAAACAAAACCTAATCAGCACAACTCCCCAGTAGTCCAAAATAATGGCCTGCAAGAAGATGAATCTCTTCTGAATATAATCACTATGTACTTCAACTATTCTACACAAAATGTATGAGATTCTATAAAAATGTATTATCCATAGAACAAAGTACAATACCCACTGTCAAAATACATGGTCATCCACAAAATTAGTACCAGAGATGACCTACATAGATACTGGAACCATCAGAGAGGGAATTTAAATAACTATGATTACTGTGTTAAAGGATCTAGTAGAAAAGGTAGATCTCATGCATGAACAGATTGGGAATTTCAGCAGATGGATAGAACTATTACAATCAAAAGAAGAATTCTTTCGAATCAATAGGTTTGATTCAGCAGATGAAGTAATTTATCAACTTGAAGATAAGTCATCATGAATTGCCCAAATAGAAACACACCCACAAATGCACATATTGTGCACACCCATGTCTCAGTGAAAAAAATTTAAAAAAAAAAAAAACTCCAAAGCCTGTGGAACAATAACAAATGGTCTACTATACATAGAATTGGTATTCCAGAAGGAGAAAAGAAGAAAACAAGCAAAAGATATTATACAAGTAGTGCTGATCAGTATTGCCTAAGAGAAGAGAAATAAATTAGGCGAACCTCTGGCCCAGTTTACTGCATGCTGGAAGAAGTTTAAAGCCACACCTCAGAGAGGGCAATTTCAGTGAGCTGAAGAGATAGAGTCAGAATTCAGGGAGGCCAAGGGCTATACTTTATAGGATAAAACAGTGGAACGGATGCAGCCATATAGATGGAAAGCTGAAAGGATGGATCTGCAGCAGGACAGATTAAACTTTTATTGATTAATGATCTGCATATGAAGGAGCGATGGTTGTGCATTCAGCTGCTAACCCAAAGGTCAGCAGTTCCAACCCACCAACAACTCTGTGGGAGAAAGATGAGGCAATCTGCTTCCATAAAGATTTATAGCCTTGAAAACCCTATGAGTAGTTCCACTTTGTCCTATGGGGTCTCTATGAGTTGGAATTAACTCGTTGGAAGTGGGTTACATTTATATGCATGTGAGAGATCTAATAAAAAGATGGAAAAAGAAACAACAAAAATGGCCAGGATTTCTCCCTTTAATACCTCACTGCACTAGCAGCCCATGAACTGTGCTCTGTGACTTCTCAGCCTGATGAGAACACTACCTTTTGCTTGAGCCCTAGTCTCCTTATTCCCCAGTGGGCTAAGAGTGCCCCCAGGAAAGAAAGCCATTTAAATGTGGACAGTACCAAGTGCGTTTTCATTCCCTAAGGGTCTGCAACCTCCTTGCTCTGGTTTCTGCCTTGCTTTTGTTATTCTCCAGTACCTTCAAACAGTTTATTTTTATGTTTTGTCTTCAAGTTTCTACACCATAAATACTTAAAATTGAGCAAGCTTTCTACCATTAGACTGTCATTGCCAAGTCATTTACTGCCAAGTTATTTAGGCAGGCTGGCACCCAGTGGCACATTCTTTTTTTTTTTCTCATTTATTTGTTTATTTTTAGGTGGCTCTAAATAAACAGCTGAGGATAGCTCAAGGATTGCCTCTAATTAAAAATCTCTTAGCCAACACCAGAGGCATTTGTGAGGATACTAGAGTTTTCCAACTGTGTAAATACTGAATTAAAAATGTGATTTCACTCATTGCTGATAACAGATAATGAAATTTCGGTGGACATATCCAACAAGTCAGCACTTCCAACAAACATGCTTCCTCGGTTCTAGGAATTTCTTAACCATAAATGAAAGACCATTCTCCATCCTCACCTGTTCCATTCCTACAAAACCACCCTAATTAACCCTAGTATATTTTCATGGGAAAAAAAAAAAAAAACCTCACTACCGTCAAGACGGCTTCGACTCATAGCGACCTTCCTTGGGTTTCTGAGGTGGTACCTCTGCGGAAGTAGATTGCCCAGTCTTCCTTCTGAGGAGTGGCTGGTGGGTTTGAACTGCCAGCCTTCTGGTTAGCAGTCAAATGCCTTAGGCACTATGCTACCTGAGCTCCTGAAATAATGTATAAAACTTAGTGAGAAATTCATTCATTTACATTATGTGCATAATATAGCTGATCTGCACCAGGAATCACAATAAAACTTACAATATATTTATACCCAGATTGTGGTACAGTGAATTACTTAATATGGCTTCTCTGATCACAGTCCTTTTGACTCCCACCAGATGACGAGCTGGGTCTATGCAAACATGAGGTGCTTGTGGCTCACCAAGGAGATCGGACAGCTTGCTAATAACGTAAATAAGGTACATGGCACTCTGGTGGGGGTGGGACCATGAAAATAAGGTGTAGGAAACCCTAATGTGAGCATTGGTCAGTTTTGCCATCTTGCTCAGCTTAAAATGAGCCATACCAGAGGCAGAGAGCAGGATCTCACTACCATCAGGAAAGAAGACCCGAGAGTGGAGAGCATCCTTAGACCTAATATCCCCATGTTGAGATGGCAGAGAGATGGTGGCAGCAGAGGCAGGAGAACCAAGAGGCTGGCATGAGACAGAGTGGTGGGCTCCCCAGCCCACAGAGCGAGAAAGCTGAGTGTCTTCAGGAAGACAGTTTGCTGGTAGAGGGTTTTGCCTCTCTGGGCACCTATCAACAGAACTAAAAAAGAGCTTTGTAACACTTGCCCAAGCAGGACAGAGGCAAGGACAGAGCCAAGCAAGCTTGCAGAACACTTAAGAAGCTGTTCTGATTGAAGAACTCTATCCTGAGTTGTTTCTGATCCTGAATCGTAGCCTGTTACCACCCTAACAAACACCATACACATGAGTATTGTCTGTGAGTTCTGTGTGGCCATTGGAACAAATTATCGAACCCAGCAGAGAAGGAGAGAGTGCTGTGGGAGGGTTGGTGTCAGAACAGGTAAAAAATATGGAGGGTGGCTGCATGTATGATGTCCACCTCATAGGAATCAGATGTTGATGTTCTTGATCCTCCTCCCTGCTTGTGAAATTGGAGGAGAACGGATGCCACCACTGCTACCGTGTCCTTTTTGCACAAATTCTGATTGATTAAAATGTCCTTGGTGAAATCAACAATTTCTTTCTTGTTAACTAGATAAACATATATTTTAAGCCTTTGTATTAATCCACTAAAAAAAGAAGTCCTTCCATATATGCAACAATCCTTTATGAGATCCATAAATAAAATATGGTTGAGAATCATAAAAGCCTACATTTTCATTAGAGCTAAGAATAACCATGCAATAAGAAAATGGAGGCATCTTGCAGATAAAGAGTGAAAACTTTAGATGAGTTGTGTAATTTTCCAAAATGCTAAGCTTTCTTCCTCTAGATGTAATTGTGCAAGAGTTTATCAGTGACAAAACTGAGACATAGCTCGTACTCTTGCTATCTGTTCCACCCTATAGACTCATGTCAAAGGCAAATAATGCCAAAGTAGAGAGCAAATAGTGAAGATGCTGAATGAGAGTAATGTCCTCAGAACATAACTTTATAACTCTCAGGTCCTTACCAAAAGAAACATTTTTTTTTCACCATCACGTTTTTCAAAATGTTCATTTGGAAGACTGATTCTTAGTTCTAAACACAGCTTTAATAACATATAAAAATATTTAGAATAATTCAGGGAAATAGTCCACAGGGATAAATGAGGTATAATTAGTAAAGATCAAAAACATCATGGAAGGCCATTAAGTGATATAATGTTTTATGCTAATATTTTAAGTATTTCAACTTGAATTGAAATAGTAAACTCAAATCCAAACCGATTGCCACTGAGTTGATTCCAACTCATAGTAACCCTACAGGACAGACTAGAACCGTCCCGCAGGGTTTCCAAAGCAGTAAATCTTTATGAAAGCAGACTGCCACATCTTCTGTGGAGTGGCTGATGGGTTTGAACCATGAATCTTTTGGTTAACAGCCAAGCACATTTAACCAATGCATCATCAGGGTTCCTTGAAATAGTAAGTGATATCAAATGAAAGCTGATATTAAAACCACACTACAAATTGCTTAATGCTCAAGTAAGCTTAAATATGTGTCCAGTCATTCTAAAACAGACAAAACAAAAAAATGAAAAAACAAAGTCTGTTGTCATTAAACCAGAGAACATTTTCTGGAGAATTACCTACAACTTTCTAGAACAAGTACTAATCTATTTACTTAAGAGTCTAGTAAACAGAGTGGCCAAAGCAGTTAAACAACACCCTCACCAAACTGAGTCATATTAAGGTTCATCTGCACCAAGGTGCTCACCTTTTATCCCAGCCTGGGGCCCTCGATGAATTAATAGGGAGTAAATGAAAGTGTAAATGTAGGAGACATATTTTCATAAAAGATTAAAAAAAAAACTTTAAATTATTTAATATTTAGTATTTTCGCTTTACAAAAATCCAAATACAAGCATCTTGTACCATGAAAGAGACTTTTCTAGTAGAAATCACAAGGGTGTTGATAAGTGTAAGAGGGAGGCAGGAGAGTCAGTGTCACAGAGGCACAACCTGAGAAGTACTTGACCAGCCACTGCTGGCTTTGAAGTTGGAAGAAGGGGCCACAAACCCAGGAATACAGAAGACTTACAGAAGGTAAAAGAGGCAGGAAACATATTCTCCTAGAGCCTCCAGAAGGAAGGCAGCAATGCTGACACCTTGACTTTAGCCTGGTGAGACCCATTTTAGACTTCTGAGCTCCAGAAGGATAAGATAACAAATCTAAGTTGCTTTAAGCCAACAAGGTTGTCTTAATTTGTTACAGAATTAAGAACAAACTAATACACTGTACTACAGAGAAAGCTGCAAAAAAGAAAAAAGTTAACAATGTAGAAAAAGCAATGAGAAGATTGTCTGTTGTTGTTAGGAGTCACCCAGTCAGTTCTGACTCATAGTGACCCTATGCACAACACCGTCTGGTCCTGCACCATCTTCATAATCCTTGCTGTGCTTGAGCCCACGGTTGCAGCCACTGGGTCAATCCATCTCATTGAGGGTCTTCCTCTTTTTTTGCTGACCCTCTACCTTACCAAACATAATATCCTTTCTCCAGAGATTGGTCCCTTCAGATTACATGACCAAAATAGGTGAGACTAAGGATGGCCATTCTAGCTTCTAAGAAACATTCTGGCTGTACCTACTCCAAGACAGATTTGTTCATTCTTCTGGCAGGCCATGGTATCTTCAATATTCTTTGCCAACACCACTATTCATATGTATCAGTTCTTCTGTCTTCCTTATTAAATGTACAGCTGTCACATGCATATGAGACGATTGAAAATATCATGGCTTGGGTCAGGCACATTAGTCTTCAAAGTGACATCTTTGACATTTAACACTTTGAAGAGGACTTTTGCAAATTTGCCTAGAGCAACACAACATCTGATTTCCTGACTACTGCTTCAATGGGCATTGATTGTGGATTCAAGTAAAATTAAATTCTGACAACTTCAATCTTTTCTCCATTTATTGTGATCTTGCCTATTAGTCTGGTTGTGAGGATTTTTGTTTTCTTTATGTTGAGATGTAATCCATACTGAAGATTGTAGTCATTGATCTTCATCAGTAAAAGTGTCAAGTCTTCTTCACGAGCAAGGTTGTATCATCTATATGTCACAGGTTGTTAAAGGAGTCTACCTCCAATCCTGATGCTGTATTCTTCTACATATAGTTCAGCTTCTTGGAATATTTGCTCTGCATACAGATTTAATAAGCATGGTGAAAGGATACAACCCTGACACACACCTTTCTTGATTGTCAAAAGACAGCCTTATGCTCTATGTATGTGTTCCTCATGAGTACAATTAAGTGTTCTGGAATTCCTATCCTTCACAATGTTATCCATAATTTATTATTATCCACACAGCTGAATGCTTTTGCATAGTCAATAAAACACAGGTAAACATCCTTCTGGTATTCTCTGCTATCAGCCAAGATCCATCTGATGTCAGCACTGATATCCCTCATTCCTTGGCCTCTTCTGAATCTGGCCTGAATTTTTGGCAGTTCCCTTTCAATATACTGCTGCAACGATTTTTGAATTATTGGCAGCAAAATTTTACTTGTGTGTGATATTAGTGATATTATTTGATAATTTCTGCATTCTGTTGGAATCACCTTTCTTTGAAATGGATAAACATGGATCTCTTCCAGGCAATTGGCCAGTTATTTGTCTTCCAAATTTCTTGGTGTAAAGGAGCAAATGCCTCCAATGCTGCTTCCATTTATTGAAACATCTCAGTGGGTATTCAGTTAATTCCTGGAGCCTCGTTTTTCACCAATTGCTTTAGTGCAACTTAAATTTCTTCCTTCCATACAATCAGTTCTTGATCATATGCTACCTCTTGAAAAGGTTGAATGCTAACCAGTTCTTTTTTGGTACAGTGACTTTGTGTATTCCTTCCATATTCTTTTGGTACTTCCTGCATCATTCAATATTTTGCCCATAGAATTCTTTAATATTAACTTGAAGCTTGAAATTTTCTTCAGTTCTTTCAGCTTGACTAATGTTGATCATGTTCTTCCCTTTTGTTTTCTTAACTCCAGGTCTTTGCATGTTTCAATACAATACTTTGTCTTCTTGAACCACTTTTTGAAATCTTCTGTTCAGCTCTTATTTCATCATTTCTTTCATGTGCTTTAGCTACTCGCTATTTAAGAGCAAGTTTCAGAGTCTCCTCTGACATCCATTTTGGTCATTTCTTCCTTTCCTGTTTTTTTTTTTTTATTTTTATTTTTAT